>NC_134511.1:29025143-29331667 GCF_027942865.1 Odontesthes bonariensis
AGTAGATTCCATGCATAAACCTCTTTAAATGACCTTGTTTGAGAAAGAAAAACAGGAATAGCCTTACTTTTGCGAGATAAGGCCAAATTGGTATTTTTGCTATAAAATGAATTCCTTCAGTCAAAACAAGTTCAAACTCCTTTGTCCTTCATATATATCAATTCTAAGTAGGTTCCATGTATAAACATCTTTAAATGACCTTGTATGCGAAAGAAACACAGGAATAGCCTTCTTTTGCGGAGTTAAGACGATATTCGGATTTTTGCTTATAAACACCAATTCCTTCAGTCAAAACAAGTTCAAACTAGTTTGTCCTTCATATATACCCATTCTAAGTAGGTTCCATGCATAAACTTCTTTAAATGACCTTGTTTGAGAAAGAAAAACAGGAATAGCCTTACTTTAGCGAGATAATGCCAAATTGGTATTTTTGCTATAAAATGAATTCCTTCAGTCAAAACAAGTTCAAACTCCTTTGTCCTTCATATATATCAATTCTAAGTAGGTTCCATGTATAAACATCTTTAAATGACCTTGTATGCGAAAGAAACACAGGAATAGCCTTCTTTTGCGGAGTTAAGACGATATTCGGATTTTTGCTTATAAACACCAATTCCTTCAGTCAAAACAAGGTCAAACTCCTTTGTCCTTCATATATACCCATTCAAAGTAGGTTCCATGCAGAAAGTTCTTTAAATGACCTTGTTTGAGAAAGAAAAACAGGAATAGCCTTACTTTAGCGAGATAATGCCAAATTGGTATTTTTGCTATAAAATGAATTCCTTCAGTCAAAACAAGTTCAAACTCCTTTGTCCTTCATATATATCAATTCTAAGTAGGTTCCATGCATAAACTTCTTTAAATGACCTTGTTTGAGAAAGAAAAACAGGAATAGCCTTACTTTAGCGAGATAATGCCAAATTGGTATTTTTGCTATAAAATGAATTCCTTCAGTCAAAACAAGTTCAAACTCCTTTTTCCTTCATATATATCAATTTTAAGTAGATTCCATGCATAAACCTCTTTAAATTAACTTGCTTGGGGAAGAAAAACAGGAATAGCCTTACTTTTGCGAGATAAGGCCAAATTGGTATTTTTGCTATAAAATGAATTCCTTCAGTCAAAACAAGTTCAAACTCCTTTGTCCTTCATATATATAGATTCTATATAGGTTCCATGTATAAAACCTCTTTAAATTACCTTGTTTGGAGAAGAAAAACAGGAATAGTCTTACTTTTGCGAGATAAGGCCAAATTGGTATTTTTGCTATAAAATGAAATCCTTCAGTCAAAACAAGTTCAAACTCCTTTGTCCTTCATATATATAAATTCTAAGTAGGTTCCATGCATAAACCTCTTTAAATGACCTTTTATGCGAAAGAAACACAGTTATAGCCTTCTTTTGCGGAGTTAAGACGATATTCGGATTTTTGCTTATAAACACCAATTCCTTCAGTCAAAACAAGTTCAAACTCCTTTGTCCTTTAAATATATAAATTCTAAGTAGGTTCCATGCATAAACCTCTTTAAATGACCTTGTTTGAGAAAGAAAAACAGGAATAGCCTTACTTTTGCGAGATAATACCAAATTGGTATTTTTGCTATAAAATGAATTCCTTCAGTCAAAACAAGTTCAAACTCCTTTGTCCTTCATATATATCAATTCTAAGTAGATTCCATGCATAAACCTCTTTAAATTAACTTGCTTGGGGAAGAAAAACAGGAATAGCCCTACTTTTGCGAGATAAGGCCAAATTGGTATTTTTGCTATAAAATGAATTCCTTCAGTCAAAACAAGTTCAAACTCCTTTGTCCTTCATATACATAGATTCTATATAGGTTCCATGTATAAAACCTCTTTAAATTACCTTGTTTGAGAAAGAAAAACAGAAATAGCCTTACTTTTGCGAGATAAGAACAAATTGGTATTTTTGCTATAAAATGAATTCCTTCAGTCAAAACAAGTTCAAATTCCTTTGTCCTTCATATGTATCAATTCTAAGTAGATTCCATGCATAAACCTCTTTAAATGACCTTGTATGCGAAAGAAACACAGGAATAGCCTTCTTTTGCGGCGTTAAGACGATATTCGGATTTTTGCTTATAAACACCAATTCCTTCAGTCAAAACAAGTTCAAACTCCTTTGTCCTTCATATATACCCATTCTAAGTAGGTTCCATGCATAAACTTCTTTAAATGACCTTGTTTGAGAAAGAAAAACAGGAATAGCCTTACTTTTGCGAGATAAGGCCAAATTGGTATTTTTGCCATAAAATGAATTCCTTCAGTCAAAACAAGTTCAAACTCATTTGTCCTTCATATATATACATTCTAAGTAGGTGCCATGCATAAACCTCTTTAAATGACCTTGTTTGAGGAAGACAAACAGGAATAGCCTTACTTTTGCGAGATAAGGCCAAATTGGTATTTTTGCTATAAAATGAATTCCTTCAGTCAAAACAAGTTCAAAATCCTTTGTCCTTCATATATATCAATTCTAAGTAGGTTCCATGCATAAACATCTTTAAATGACCTTGTATGCGAAAGAAACACAGGAATAGCCTTCTTTTGCGGAGTTAAGACGATATTCGGATTTTTGCTTATAAACACCAATTCCTTCAGTCAAAACAAGTTCAAACTCCTTTGTCCTTCATATATACCCATTCTAAGTAGGTTCCATGCATAAACTTCTTTAAATGACCTTGTTTGAGAAAGAAAAACAGGAATAGCCTTACTTTAGCGAGATAATGCCAAATTGGTATTTTTGCTATAAAATGAATTCCTTCAGTCAAAACAAGTTCATACTCCTTTGTCCTTCATATATATCAATTCTAAGTAGATTCCATGCATAAACCTCTTTAAATTAACTTGCTTGGGGAAGAAAAACAGGAATAGCCTTACTTTTGCGAGATAAGGCCAAATTGGTATTTTTGCTATAAAATGAATTCCTTCAGTCAAAACAAGTTCAAACTCCTTTGTCCTTCATATATATAGATTCTATATAGGTTCCATGTATAAAACCTCTTTAAATTACCTTGTTTGGTGAAGAAAAACAGGAATAGTCTTACTTTTGCGAGATAAGGCCAAATTGGTATTTTTGCTATAAAATGAATTCCTTCAGTCAAAACAAGTTCAAACTCCTTTGTCCTTCATATATATCAATTCTAAGTAGGTTCCATGCATAAACCTCTTTAAATGACCTTGTATGCGAAAGAAACACAGGAATAGCCTTCTTTTGCGGAGTTAAGACGATATTCGGATTTTTGCTTATAAACACCAATTCCTTCAGTCAAAACAAGTTCAAACTCCTTTGTCCTTCATATATACCCATTCTAAGTAGGTTCCATGCATAAACTTCTTTAAATGACCTTGTTTGAGTAAGAAAAACAGGAATAGCCTTACTTTTGCGAGATAATGCCAAATTGGTATTTTTGCTATAAAATGAATTCCTTCAGTCAAAACAAGTTCAAACTCCTTTGTCCTTCATATATATCAATTCTAAGTAGATTCCATGCATAAACCTCTTTAAATGACCTTGTTTGAGAAAGAAAAACAGGAATAGCCTTACTTTTGCGAGATAAGGCCAAATTGGTATTTTTGCTATAAAATGAATTCCTTCAGTCAAAACAAGTTCAAACTCCTTTGTCCTTCATATATATCAATTCTAAGTAGGTTCCATGTATAAACATCTTTAAATGACCTTGTATGCGAAAGAAACACAGGAATAGCCTTCTTTTGCGGCGTTAAGACGATATTCGGATTTTTGCTTATAAACACCAATTCATTCCGTCAAAACAAGTTCAAACTCCTTTGTCCTTCATATATACCCATTCTAAGTAGGTTCCATGCATAAACTTCTTTAAATGACCTTGTTTGAGAAAGAAAAACAGGAATAGCCTTACTTTTGCGAGATAAGGCCAAATTGGTATTTTTGCCATAAAATGAATTCCTTCTGTCAAAACAAGTTCAAACTCATTTGTCCTTCATATATATACATTCTAAGTAGGTGCCATGCATAAACCTCTTTAAATGACCTTGTTTGAGGAAGACAAACAGGAATAGCCTTACTTTTGCGAGATAAGGCCAAATTGGTATTTTTGCTATAAAATGAAATCCTTCAGTCAAAACAAGTTCAAACTCCTTTGTCCTTCATATATATCAATTCTAAGTAGATTCCATGCATAAACCTCTTTAAATGACCTTGTATGCGAAAGAAACACAGGAATAGCCTTCTTTTGCGGCGTTAAGACGATATTCGGATTTTTGCTTATAAACACCAATTCCTTCAGTCAAAACAAGTTCAAACTCCTTTGTCCTTCAAATATATAAATTCTAAGTAGGTTCCATGCATAAACCTCTTTAAATGACCTTGTTTGAGAAAGACAAACAGGAATAGCCTTACTTTTGCGAGATAAGGCCAAATTGGTATTTTTGCTATAAAATGAAATCCTTCAGTCAAAACAAGTTCTAACTCCTTTGTCCTTCATATATACCCATTCTAAGTAGGTTCCATTAATAAACTTCTTTAAATGACCTTGTTTGAGAAAGACAAACAGGAATAGCCTTACTTTTGCGAGATAAGGCCAAATTGGTAATTTTGCTATAAAATGAAATCCTTCAGTCAAAACAAGTTCAAACTCCTTTGTCATTCATATATACCCATTCTAAGTAGGTTTCATGCATAAACTTCTTTAAATGACCTTGTTTGAGAAAGAAAAACAGGAATAGTCTTACTTTTGCGAGATAAGGCCAAATTGGTATTTTTGCTATTAAATGAAATTCTTCAGTCAAAACAAGTTCAAACTCCTTTGTCCTTCATATATATCAATTCTAAGTAGGTTCCATGCATAAACCTCTTTAAATGACCTTGTATGCGAAAGAAACACAGGAATAGCCTTCTTTTGCGGAGTTAAGACGATATTCGGATTTTTGCTTATAAACACCAATTCCTTCAGTCAAAACAAGTTCAAACTCCTTTGTCCTTCATATATACCCATTCTAAGTAGGTTCCATGCATAAACTTCTTTAAATGACCTTGTTTGAGTAAGAAAAACAGGAATAGCCTTACTTTTGCGAGATAATGCCAAATTGGTATTTTTGCTATAAAATGAATTCCTTCAGTCAAAACAAGTTCAAACTCCTTTGTCCTTCATATATATCAATTCTAAGTAGATTCCATGCATAAACCTCTTTAAATGACCTTGTTTGAGAAAGAAAAACAGGAATAGCCTTACTTTTGCGAGATAAGGCCAAATTGGTATTTTTGCTATAAAATGAATTCCTTCAGTCAAAACAAGTTCAAACTCCTTTGTCCTTCATATATATCAATTCTAAGTAGGTTCCATGTATAAACATCTTTAAATGACCTTGTATGCGAAAGAAACACAGGAATAGCCTTCTTTTGCGGAGTTAAGACGATATTCGGATTTTTGCTTATAAACACCAATTCCTTCAGTCAAAACAAGGTCAAACTCCTTTGTCCTTCATATATATCAATTCTAAGTAGATTCCATGCATAAACCTCTTTAAATGACCTTGTTTGAGAAAGAAAAACAGGAATAGCCTTACTTTTGCGAGATAAGGCCAAATTGGTATTTTTGCTATAAAATGAATTCCTTCAGTCAAAACAAGTTCAAACTCCTTTGTCCTTCATATATATCAATTCTAAGTAGGTTCCATGTATAAACATCTTTAAATGACCTTGTATGCGAAAGAAACACAGGAATAGCCTTCTTTTGCGGAGTTAAGACGATATTCGGATTTTTGCTTATAAACACCAATTCCTTCAGTCAAAACAAGGTCAAACTCCTTTGTCCTTCATATATACCCATTCAAAGTAGGTTCCATGCAGAAACTTCTTTAAATGACCTTGTTTGAGAAAGAAAAACAGGAATAGCCTTACTTTAGCGAGATAATGCCAAATTGGTATTTTTGCTATAAAATGAATTCCTTCAGTCAAAACAAGTTCAAACTCCTTTGTCCTTCATATATATCAATTCTAAGTAGGTTCCATGCATAAACATCTTTAAATGACCTTGTATGCGAAAGAAACACAGGAATAGACTTCTTTTGCGGAGTTAAGACGATATTCGGATTTTTGCTTATAAACACCAATTCCTTCAGTCAAAACAAGTTCAAACTAGTTTGTCCTTCATATATACCCATTCTAAGTAGGTTCCATGCATAAACTTCTTTAAATGACCTTGTTTGAGAAAGAAAAACAGGAATAGCCTTCTTTTGCGGAGTTAAGACGATATTCGGATTTTTGCTTATAAACACCAATTCCTTCAGTCAAAACAAGGTCAAACTCCTTTGTCCTTCATATATACCCATTCAAAGTAGGTTCCATGCAGAAAGTTCTTTAAATGACCTTGTTTGAGAAAGAAAAACAGGAATAGCCTTACTTTAGCGAGATAATGCCAAATTGGTATTTTTGCTATAAAATGAATTCCTTCAGTCAAAACAAGTTCAAACTCCTTTGTCCTTCATATATATCAATTCTAAGTAGGTTCCATGCATAAACTTCTTTAAATGACCTTGTTTGAGAAAGAAAAACAGGAATAGCCTTACTTTAGCGAGATAATGCCAAATTGGTATTTTTGCTATAAAATGAATTCCTTCAGTCAAAACAAGTTCAAACTCCTTTTTCCTTCATATATATCAATTTTAAGTAGATTCCATGCATAAACCTCTTTAAATTAACTTGCTTGGGGAAGAAAAACAGGAATAGCCTTACTTTTGCGAGATAAGGCCAAATTGGTATTTTTGCTATAAAATGAATTCCTTCAGTCAAAACAAGTTCAAACTCCTTTGTCCTTCATATATATAGATTCTATATAGGTTCCATGTATAAAACCTCTTTAAATTACCTTGTTTGGAGAAGAAAAACAGGAATAGTCTTACTTTTGCGAGATAAGGCCAAATTGGTATTTTTGCTATAAAATGAATTCCTTCAGTCAAAACAAGTTCAAATTCCTTTGTCCTTCATATGTATCAATTCTAAGTAGATTCCATGCATAAACCTCTTTAAATGACCTTGTATGCGAAAGAAACACAGGAATAGCCTTCTTTTGCGGCGTTAAGACGATATTCGGATTTTTGCTTATAAACACCAATTCCTTCAGTCAAAACAAGTTCAAACTCCTTTGTCCTTCATATATACCCATTCTAAGTAGGTTCCATGCATAAACCTCTTTAAATGACCTTTTATGCGAAAGAAACACAGTTATAGCCTTCTTTTGCGGAGTTAAGACGATATTCGGATTTTTGCTTATAAACACCAATTCCTTCAGTCAAAACAAGTTCAAACTCCTTTGTCCTTTAAATATATAAATTCTAAGTAGGTTCCATGCATAAACCTCTTTAAATGACCTTGTTTGAGAAAGAAAAACAGGAATAGCCTTACTTTTGCGAGATAATACCAAATTGGTATTTTTGCTATAAAATGAATTCCTTCAGTCAAAACAAGTTCAAACTCCTTTGTCCTTCATATATATCAATTCTAAGTAGATTCCATGCATAAACCTCTTTAAATTAACTTGCTTGGGGAAGAAAAACAGGAATAGCCCTACTTTTGCGAGATAAGGCCAAATTGGTATTTTTGCTATAAAATGAATTCCTTCAGTCAAAACAAGTTCAAACTCCTTTGTCCTTCATATATACCCATTCTAAGTAGGTTCCATGCATAAACTTCTTTAAATGACCTTGTTTGAGAAAGAAAAACAGGAATAGCCTTACTTTTGCGAGATAAGGCCAAATTGGTATTTTTGCCATAAAATGAATTCCTTCAGTCAAAACAAGTTCAAACTCATTTGTCCTTCATATATATACATTCTAAGTAGGTGCCATGCATAAACCTCTTTAAATGACCTTGTTTGAGGAAGACAAACAGGAATAGCCTTACTTTTGCGAGATAAGGCCAAATTGGTATTTTTGCTATAAAATGAATTCCTTCAGTCAAAACAAGTTCAAAATCCTTTGTCCTTCATATATATCAATTCTAAGTAGGTTCCATGCATAAACATCTTTAAATGACCTTGTATGCGAAAGAAACACAGGAATAGCCTTCTTTTGCGGAGTTAAGACGATATTCGGATTTTTGCTTATAAACACCAATTCCTTCAGTCAAAACAAGTTCAAACTCCTTTGTCCTTCATATATACCCATTCTAAGTAGGTTCCATGCATAAACTTCTTTAAATGACCTTGTTTGAGAAAGAAAAACAGGAATAGCCTTACTTTAGCGAGATAATGCCAAATTGGTATTTTTGCTATAAAATGAATTCCTTCAGTCAAAACAAGTTCATACTCCTTTGTCCTTCATATATATCAATTCTAAGTAGATTCCATGCATAAACCTCTTTAAATTAACTTGCTTGGGGAAGAAAAACAGGAATAGCCTTACTTTTGCGAGATAAGGCCAAATTGGTATTTTTGCTATAAAATGAATTCCTTCAGTCAAAACAAGTTCAAACTCCTTTGTCCTTCATATATATAGATTCTATATAGGTTCCATGTATAAAACTTCTTTAAATGACCTTGTTTGAGAAAGAAAAACAGGAATAGCCTTACTTTTGCGAGATAAGGCCAAATTGGTATTTTTGCCATAAAATGAATTCCTTCTGTCAAAACAAGTTCAAACTCATTTGTCCTTCATATATATACATTCTAA
Organism: Odontesthes bonariensis; assembly: GCF_027942865.1. NCBI lineage: Eukaryota > Metazoa > Chordata > Actinopteri > Atheriniformes > Atherinopsidae > Odontesthes > Odontesthes bonariensis. The sequence goes on from NC_134511.1 coordinate 29,033,814, forward strand.
GTAGGTGCCATGCATAAACCTCTTTAAATGACCTTGTTTGAGGAAGACAAACAGGAATAGCCTTACTTTTGCGAGATAAGGCCAAATTGGTATTTTTGCTATAAAATGAAATCCTTCAGTCAAAACAAGTTCAAACTCCTTTGTCCTTCATATATATCAATTCTAAGTAGATTCCATGCATAAACCTCTTTAAATGACCTTGTATGCGAAAGAAACACAGGAATAGCCTTCTTTTGCGGCGTTAAGACGATATTCGGATTTTTGCTTATAAACACCAATTCCTTCAGTCAAAACAAGTTCAAACTCCTTTGTCCTTCAAATATATAAATTCTAAGTAGGTTCCATGCATAAACCTCTTTAAATGACCTTGTTTGAGAAAGACAAACAGGAATAGCCTTACTTTTGCGAGATAAGGCCAAATTGGTATTTTTGCTATAAAATGAAATCCTTCAGTCAAAACAAGTTCTAACTCCTTTGTCCTTCATATATACCCATTCTAAGTAGGTTCCATTAATAAACTTCTTTAAATGACCTTGTTTGAGAAAGACAAACAGGAATAGCCTTACTTTTGCGAGATAAGGCCAAATTGGTAATTTTGCTATAAAATGAAATCCTTCAGTCAAAACAAGTTCAAACTCCTTTGTCATTCATATATACCCATTCTAAGTAGGTTTCATGCATAAACTTCTTTAAATGACCTTGTTTGAGAAAGAAAAACAGGAATAGTCTTACTTTTGCGAGATAAGGCCAAATTGGTATTTTTGCTATTAAATGAAATTCTTCAGTCAAAACAAGTTCAAACTCCTTTGTCCTTCATATATATCAATTCTAAGTAGGTTCCATGCATAAACCTCTTTAAATGACCTTGTATGCGAAAGAAACACAGGAATAGCCTTCTTTTGCGGAGTTAAGACGATATTCGGATTTTTGCTTATAAACACCAATTCCTTCAGTCAAAACAAGTTCAAACTCCTTTGTCCTTCATATATACCCATTCTAAGTAGGTTCCATGCATAAACTTCTTTAAATGACCTTGTTTGAGTAAGAAAAACAGGAATAGCCTTACTTTTGCGAGATAATGCCAAATTGGTATTTTTGCTATAAAATGAATTCCTTCAGTCAAAACAAGTTCAAACTCCTTTGTCCTTCATATATATCAATTCTAAGTAGATTCCATGCATAAACCTCTTTAAATGACCTTGTTTGAGAAAGAAAAACAGGAATAGCCTTACTTTTGCGAGATAAGGCCAAATTGGTATTTTTGCTATAAAATGAATTCCTTCAGTCAAAACAAGTTCAAACTCCTTTGTCCTTCATATATATCAATTCTAAGTAGGTTCCATGTATAAACATCTTTAAATGACCTTGTATGCGAAAGAAACACAGGAATAGCCTTCTTTTGCGGAGTTAAGACGATATTCGGATTTTTGCTTATAAACACCAATTCCTTCAGTCAAAACAAGGTCAAACTCCTTTGTCCTTCATATATACCCATTCAAAGTAGGTTCCATGCAGAAACTTCTTTAAATGACCTTGTTTGAGAAAGAAAAACAGGAATAGCCTTACTTTAGCGAGATAATGCCAAATTGGTATTTTTGCTATAAAATGAATTCCTTCAGTCAAAACAAGTTCAAACTCCTTTGTCCTTCATATATATCAATTCTAAGTAGGTTCCATGCATAAACATCTTTAAATGACCTTGTATGCGAAAGAAACACAGGAATAGACTTCTTTTGCGGAGTTAAGACGATATTCGGATTTTTGCTTATAAACACCAATTCCTTCAGTCAAAACAAGTTCAAACTAGTTTGTCCTTCATATATACCCATTCTAAGTAGGTTCCATGCATAAACTTCTTTAAATGACCTTGTTTGAGAAAGAAAAACAGGAATAGCCTTACTTTAGCGAGATAATGCCAAATTGGTATTTTTGCTATAAAATGAATTCCTTCAGTCAAAACAAGTTCAAACTCCTTTGTCCTTCATATATATCAATTCTAAGTAGGTTCCATGTATAAACATCTTTAAATGACCTTGTATGCGAAAGAAACACAGGAATAGCCTTCTTTTGCGGAGTTAAGACGATATTCGGATTTTTGCTTATAAACACCAATTCCTTCAGTCAAAACAAGGTCAAACTCCTTTGTCCTTCATATATACCCATTCAAAGTAGGTTCCATGCAGAAAGTTCTTTAAATGACCTTGTTTGAGAAAGAAAAACAGGAATAGCCTTACTTTAGCGAGATAATGCCAAATTGGTATTTTTGCTATAAAATGAATTCCTTCAGTCAAAACAAGTTCAAACTCCTTTGTCCTTCATATATATCAATTCTAAGTAGGTTCCATGCATAAACTTCTTTAAATGACCTTGTTTGAGAAAGAAAAACAGGAATAGCCTTACTTTAGCGAGATAATGCCAAATTGGTATTTTTGCTATAAAATGAATTCCTTCAGTCAAAACAAGTTCAAACTCCTTTTTCCTTCATATATATCAATTTTAAGTAGATTCCATGCATAAACCTCTTTAAATTAACTTGCTTGGGGAAGAAAAACAGGAATAGCCTTACTTTTGCGAGATAAGGCCAAATTGGTATTTTTGCTATAAAATGAATTCCTTCAGTCAAAACAAGTTCAAACTCCTTTGTCCTTCATATATATAGATTCTATATAGGTTCCATGTATAAAACCTCTTTAAATTACCTTGTTTGGAGAAGAAAAACAGGAATAGTCTTACTTTTGCGAGATAAGGCCAAATTGGTATTTTTGCTATAAAATGAAATCCTTCAGTCAAAACAAGTTCAAACTCCTTTGTCCTTCATATATATAAATTCTAAGTAGGTTCCATGCATAAACCTCTTTAAATGACCTTTTATGCGAAAGAAACACAGTTATAGCCTTCTTTTGCGGAGTTAAGACGATATTCGGATTTTTGCTTATAAACACCAATTCCTTCAGTCAAAACAAGTTCAAACTCCTTTGTCCTTTAAATATATAAATTCTAAGTAGGTTCCATGCATAAACCTCTTTAAATGACCTTGTTTGAGAAAGAAAAACAGGAATAGCCTTACTTTTGCGAGATAATACCAAATTGGTATTTTTGCTATAAAATGAATTCCTTCAGTCAAAACAAGTTCAAACTCCTTTGTCCTTCATATATATCAATTCTAAGTAGATTCCATGCATAAACCTCTTTAAATTAACTTGCTTGGGGAAGAAAAACAGGAATAGCCCTACTTTTGCGAGATAAGGCCAAATTGGTATTTTTGCTATAAAATGAATTCCTTCAGTCAAAACAAGTTCAAACTCCTTTGTCCTTCATATATATAGATTCTATATAGGTTCCATGTATAAAACCTCTTTAAATTACCTTGTTTGAGAAAGAAAAACAGAAATAGCCTTACTTTTGCGAGATAAGAACAAATTGGTATTTTTGCCATAAAATGAATTCCTTCAGTCAAAACAAGTTCTAACTCCTTTGTCCTTCATATATACCCATTCTAAGTAGGTTCCATCAATAAACTTCTTTAAATGACCTTGTTTGAGAAAGACAAACAGGAATAGCCTTACTTTTGCGAGATAAGGCCAAATTGGTATTTTTGCTATAAAATGAAATCCTTCAGTCAAAACAAGTTCAAACTCCTTTGTCCTTCATATATATCAATTCTAAGTAGGTTCCATGCATAAACCTCTTTAAATGACCTTGTATGCGAAAGAAACACAGTAATAGCCTTCTTTTGCGGAGTTAAGACGATATTCGGATTTTTGCTTATAAACACCAATTCCTTCAGTCAAAACAAGTTCAAACTCCTTTGTCCTTCATATATACCCATTCTAAGTAGGTTCCATGCATAAACTTCTTTAAATGACCTTGTTTGAGAAAGAAAAACAGGAATAGCCTTACTTTTGCGAGATAAGGCCAAATTGGTATTTTTGCTATAAAATGAAATCCTTCAGTCAAAAAAAAGTTCAAATTCCTTTGTCCTTCATATGTATCAATTCTAAGTAGATTCCATGCATAAACCTCTTTAAATTACCTTGTATGCGAAAGAAACACAGGAATAGCCTTCTTTTGCGGAGTTAAGACGATATTCGGATTTTTGCTTATAAACACCAATTCCTTCAGTCAAAACAAGTTCAAACTCCTTTGTCCTTCAAATATATAAATTCTAAGTAGGTTCCATGCATAAACCTCTTTAAATGACCTTGTTTGAGAAAGACAAACAGGAATAGACTTACTTTTGCGAGATAAGGCCAAATTGGTATTTTTGCTATAAAATGAAATCCTTCAGTCAAAACAAGTTCAAACTCCTTTGTCCTTCATATATACCCATTCTAAGTAGGTTCCATTAATAAACTTCTTTAAATGACCTTGTTTGAGAAAGACAAACAGGAATAGCCTTACTTTTGCGAGATAAGGCCAAATTGGTATTTTTGCTATAAAATGAAATCCTTCAGTCAAAACAAGTTCAAACTCCTTTGTCCTTCATATATATCAATTCTAAGTAGGTTCCATGCATAAACATCTTTAAATGACCTTGTATGCGAAAGAAACACAGGAATAGCCTTCTTTTGCGGAGTTAAGACGATATTCGGATTTTTGCTTATAAACACCAATTCCTTCAGTCAAAACAAGTTCAAACTCCTTTGTCCTTCAAATATATAAATTCTAAGTAGGTTCCATGCATAAACCTCTTTAAATGACCTTGTTTGAGAAAGAAAAACAGGAATAGCCTTACTTTTGCGAGATAAGGCCAAATTGGTATTTTTGCTATAAAATGAATTCCTTCAGTCAAAACAAGTTCAAACTCCTTTGACCTTCATATATATAGATTCTATATAGGTTCCATGTATAAAACCTCTTTAAATTACCTTGTTTGAGAAAGAAAAACAGGAATAGCCTTACTTTTGCGAGATAAGGCCAAATTGGTATTTTTGCCATAAAATGAATTCCTTCAGTCAAAACAAGTTCAAACTCATTTGTCCTTCATATATATACATTCTAAGTAGGTGCCATGCATAAACCTCTTTAAATGACCTTGTTTGAGAAAGACAAACAGGAATAGCCTTCTTTTGCGAGATAAGGCCAAATTGGTATTTTTGCTATAAAATGAATTCCTTCAGTCAAAACAAGTTCAAACTCATTTGTCCTTCATATATATACATTCTAAGTAGGTGCCATGCATAAACCTCTTTAAATGACCTTGTTTGAGGAAGAAAAACAGGAAAAGCCTTACTTTTGCGATATAAGACCAAATTGGTATTTTTGCTATAAAATGAAATCCTTCAGTCAAAACAAGTTCAAACTCCTTTGTCCTTCATATATATCAATTCTAAGTAGGTTCCATGCATAAACCTCTTTAAATGACCTTGTATGCGAAAGAAACACAGGAATAGCCTTCTTTTGCGGAGTTAAGACGATATTCGGATTTTTGCTTATAAACACCAATTCCTTCGGTCAAAACAAGTTCAAACTCCTTTGTCCTTCATATATACCCATTCTAAGTAGGTTCCATGCATTAACTTCTTTAAATGACCTTGTTTGAGAAAGAAAAACAGGAATAGCCTTACTTTTGCGAGATAATGCCAAATTGGTATTTTTGCTATAAAATGAATACCTTCAGTCAAAACAAGTTCAAACTCCTTTGTCCTTCATATATATCAATTCTAAGTAGATTCCATGCATAAACCTCTTTAAATTAACTTGCTTGGGGAAGAAAAACAGGAATAGCCTTACTTTTGCGAGATAAGGCCAAATTGGTATTTTTGCTATAAAATGAATTCCTTTAGTCAAAACAAGTTCAAACTCCTTTGTCCTTCATATATATCAATTCTAAGTAGGTTCCATGTATAAACATCTTTAAATGACCTTGTATGCGAAAGAAACACAGGAATAGCCTTCTTTTGCGGAGTTAAGACGATATTCGGATTTTTGCTTATAAACACCAATTCCTTCAGTCAAAACAAGTTTAAACTCCTTTGTCCTTCATATATACCCATTCTAAGTAGGTTCCATGCATAAACTTCTTTAAATGACCTTGTTTGAGAAAGAAAAACAGGAATAGCCTTACTTTTGCGAGATAGGGCCAAATTGGTATTTTTGTTATAAAATGAATTCCTTCAGTCAAAACAAGTTCAAACTCCTTTGTCCTTCATATATATAGATTCTATATAGGTTCCATGTATAAAACCTCTTTAAATTACCTTGTTTGAGAAAGAAAAACAGGAATAGCCTTACTTTTGCGAGATAAGGCCAAATTGGTATTTTTGCTATAAAATGAATTCCTTTAGTCAAAACAAGTTCAAACTCCTTTGTCCTTCATATATATCAATTCTAAGTAGGTTCCATGCATAAACATCTTTAAATGACCTTGTATGCGAAAGAAACACAGTAATAGCCTTCTTTTGCGGAGTTAAGACGATATTCGGATTTTTGCTTATAAACACCAATTCCTTCAGTCAAAACAAGTTCAAACTCCTTTGTCCTTCATATATACCCATTCTAAGTAGGTTCCATGCAAAAACTTCTTTAAATGACCTTGTTTGAGAAAGAAAAACAGGAATAGCCTTACTTTAGCGAGATAATGCCAAATTGGTATTTTTGCTATAAAATGAATTCCTTCAGTCAAAACAAGTTCAAACTCCTTTGTCCTTCATATATATCAATTCTAAGTAGATTCCATGCATAAACCTCTTTAAATTAACTTGCTTGGGGAAGAAAAACAGGAATAGCCTTACTTTTGCGAGATGAGGCCAAATTGGTATTTTTGCTATAAAATGAAATCCTTCAGTCAAAACAAGTTCAAACTCCTTTGTCCTTCATATATATCAATTCTAAGTAGGTTCCATGCATAAACATCTTTAAATGACCTTGTATGCGAAAGAAACACAGTAATAGCCTTCTTTTGCGGAGTTAAGACGATATTCGGATTTTTGCTTATAAACACCAATTCCTTCAGTCAAAACAAGTTCAAACTCCTTTGTCCTTCATATATACCCATTCTAAGTAGGTTCCATGCATAAACTTCTTTAAATGACCTTGTTTGAGAAAGAAAAACAGGAATAGCCTTACTTTTGCGAGATAAGGCCAAATTGGTATTTTTGCTATAAAATGAAATCCTTCAGTCAAAACAAGTTCAAATTCCTTTGTCCTTCATATGTATCAATTCTAAGTAGATTCCATGCATAAACCTCTTTAAATGACCTTGTATGCGAAAGAAACACAGGAATAGCCTTCTTTTGCGGAGTTAAGACGATATTCGGATTTTTGCTTATAAACACCAATTCCTTCAGTCAAAACAAGTTCAAACTCCTTTGTCCTTCAAATATATAAATTCTAAGTAGGTTCCATGCATAAACCTCTTTAAATGACCTTGTTTGAGAAAGACAAACAGGAATAGCCTTACTTTTGCGAGATAAGGCCAAATTGGTATTTTTGCTATAAAATGAATTCCTTCAGTCAAAACAAGTTCAAACTCCTTTGTCCTTCATATATATAAATTCTAAGTAGATTCCATGCATAAACCTCATTAAATTAACTTGCTTGGGGAAGAAAAACAGGAATAGCCTTACTTTTGCGAGATAAGGCCAAATTGGTATTTTTGCTATAAAATGAATTCCTTCAGTCAAAACAAGTTCAAACTCCTTTGTCCTTCATATATATCAATTCTAAGTAGATTCCATGCATAAACCTCTTTAAATTAACTTGCTTGGGGAAGAAAAACAGGAATAGCCTTACTTTTGCGAGATAAGGCCAAATTGGTATTTTTGCTATAAAATGAATTCCTTCAGTCAAAACAAGTTCAAACTCCTTTGTCCTTCATATATATAGATTGTATATAGGTTCCATGTATAAAACCTCTTTAAATTACCTTGTTTGAGGAAGAAAAACAGGAATAGCCTTACTTTTGCGAGATAAGGCCAAATTGGTATTTTTGCTATAAAATGAAATCCTTCAGTCAAAACAAGTTCAAACTCCTTTGTCCTTCATATATATCGATTCTAAGTAGGTTCCATGCATAAACATCTTTAAATGACCTTGTATGCGAAAGAAACACAGTAATAGCCTTCTTTTGCGGAGTTAAGACGATATTCGGATTTTTGCTTATAAACACCAATTCCTTCAGTCAAAACAAGTTCAAACTCCTTTGTCCTTCATATATACCCATTCTAAGTAGGTTCCATGCATAAACTTCTTTAAATGACCTTGTTTGAGAAAGACAAACAGGAATAGCCTTACTTTTGCGAGATAATACCAAATTGGTATTTTTGCTATAAAATGAATTCCTTCAGTCAAAACAAGTTCAAACTCCTTTGTCCTTCATATATATCAATTCTAAGTAGATTCCATGCATAAACCTCTTTAAATTAACTTGCTTGGGGAAAAGAAACAGGAATAGCCCTACTTTTGCGAGATAAGGCCAAATTGGTATTTTTGCTATAAAATGAATTCCTTCAGTCAAAACAAGTTCAAACTCCTTTGTCCTTCATATATATAGATTCTATATAGGTTCCATGTATAAAACCTCTTTAAATTACCTTTTTTGGAGAAGAAAAAGAGGAATAGTCTTACTTTTGCAAGATAAGGCCAAATTGGTATTTTTGCTATAAAATGAATTCCTTCAGTCAAAACAAGTTCAAATTCCTTTGTCCTTCATATGTATCAATTCTAAGTAGATTCCATGCATAAACCTCTTTAAATTACCTTGCTTGGGGAAGAAAAACAGGAATAGCCCTACTTTAGCGAGATAAGGCCAAATTGGTATTTTTGCTATAAAATGAAATCCTTCAGTCAAAACAAGTTCAAACTCCTTTGTCCTTCATATATATAGATTCTATATAGGTTCCATGTATAAAACCTCTTTAAATTACCTTGTTTGAGAAAGAAAAACAGGAATAGCCTTACTTTTGCGAGATAGGGCCAAATTGGTATTTTTGTTATAAAATGAATTCCTTCAGTCAAAACAAGTTCAAACTCCTTTGTCCTTCATATATACCCATTCTAAGTAGGTTCCATGCATAAACTTCTTTAAATGACCTTGTTTGAGAAAGACAAACAGGAATAGCCTTACTTTTGCGAGATAATACCAAATTGGTATTTTTGCTATAAAATGAATTCCTTCAGTCAAAACAAGTTCAAACTCCTTTGTCCTTCATATATACCCATTCTAAGTAGGTTCCATGCATAAACTTCTTTAAATGACCTTGTTTGAGAAAGAAAAACAGGAATAGCCTTACTTTTGCGAGATAAGGCCAAATTGGTATTTTTGCTATAAAATGAAATCCTTCAGTCAAAAAAAAGTTCAAATTCCTTTGTCCTTCATATGTATCAATTCTAAGTAGATTCCATGCATAAACCTCTTTAAATTACCTTGTATGCGAAAGAAACACAGGAATAGCCTTCTTTTGCGGAGTTAAGACGATATTCGGATTTTTGCTTATAAACACCAATTCCTTCAGTCAAAACAAGTTCAAACTCCTTTGTCCTTCAAATATATAAATTCTAAGTAGGTTCCATGCATAAACCTCTTTAAATGACCTTGTTTGAGAAAGACAAACAGGAATAGACTTACTTTTGCGAGATAAGGCCAAATTGGTATTTTTGCTATAAAATGAAATCCTTCAGTCAAAACAAGTTCAAACTCCTTTGTCCTTCATATATACCCATTCTAAGTAGGTTCCATTAATAAACTTCTTTAAATGACCTTGTTTGAGAAAGACAAACAGGAATAGCCTTACTTTTGCGAGATAAGGCCAAATTGGTATTTTTGCTATAAAATGAAATCCTTCAGTCAAAACAAGTTCAAACTCCTTTGTCCTTCATATATATCAATTCTAAGTAGGTTCCATGCATAAACATCTTTAAATGACCTTGTATGCGAAAGAAACACAGGAATAGCCTTCTTTTGCGGAGTTAAGACGATATTCGGATTTTTGCTTATAAACACCAATTCCTTCAGTCAAAACAAGTTCAAACTCCTTTGTCCTTCAAATATATAAATTCTAAGTAGGTTCCATGCATAAACCTCTTTAAATGACCTTGTTTGAGAAAGAAAAACAGGAATAGCCTTACTTTTGCGAGATAAGGCCAAATTGGTATTTTTGCTATAAAATGAATTCCTTCAGTCAAAACAAGTTCAAACTCCTTTGACCTTCATATATATAGATTCTATATAGGTTCCATGTATAAAACCTCTTTAAATTACCTTGTTTGAGAAAGAAAAACAGGAATAGCCTTACTTTTGCGAGATAAGGCCAAATTGGTATTTTTGCCATAAAATGAATTCCTTCAGTCAAAACAAGTTCAAACTCATTTGTCCTTCATATATATACATTCTAAGTAGGTGCCATGCATAAACCTCTTTAAATGACCTTGTTTGAGAAAGACAAACAGGAATAGCCTTCTTTTGCGAGATAAGGCCAAATTGGTATTTTTGCTATAAAATGAATTCCTTCAGTCAAAACAAGTTCAAACTCATTTGTCCTTCATATATATACATTCTAAGTAGGTGCCATGCATAAACCTCTTTAAATGACCTTGTTTGAGGAAGAAAAACAGGAAAAGCCTTACTTTTGCGATATAAGACCAAATTGGTATTTTTGCTATAAAATGAAATCCTTCAGTCAAAACAAGTTCAAACTCCTTTGTCCTTCATATATATCAATTCTAAGTAGGTTCCATGCATAAACCTCTTTAAATGACCTTGTATGCGAAAGAAACACAGGAATAGCCTTCTTTTGCGGAGTTAAGACGATATTCGGATTTTTGCTTATAAACACCAATTCCTTCGGTCAAAACAAGTTCAAACTCCTTTGTCCTTCATATATACCCATTCTAAGTAGGTTCCATGCATTAACTTCTTTAAATGACCTTGTTTGAGAAAGAAAAACAGGAATAGCCTTACTTTTGCGAGATAATGCCAAATTGGTATTTTTGCTATAAAATGAATACCTTCAGTCAAAACAAGTTCAAACTCCTTTGTCCTTCATATATATCAATTCTAAGTAGATTCCATGCATAAACCTCTTTAAATTAACTTGCTTGGGGAAGAAAAACAGGAATAGCCTTACTTTTGCGAGATAAGGCCAAATTGGTATTTTTGCTATAAAATGAATTCCTTTAGTCAAAACAAGTTCAAACTCCTTTGTCCTTCATATATATCAATTCTAAGTAGGTTCCATGTATAAACATCTTTAAATGACCTTGTATGCGAAAGAAACACAGGAATAGCCTTCTTTTGCGGAGTTAAGACGATATTCGGATTTTTGCTTATAAACACCAATTCCTTCAGTCAAAACAAGTTTAAACTCCTTTGTCCTTCATATATACCCATTCTAAGTAGGTTCCATGCATAAACTTCTTTAAATGACCTTGTTTGAGAAAGAAAAACAGGAATAGCCTTACTTTTGCGAGATAGGGCCAAATTGGTATTTTTGTTATAAAATGAATTCCTTCAGTCAAAACAAGTTCAAACTCCTTTGTCCTTCATATATATAGATTCTATATAGGTTCCATGTATAAAACCTCTTTAAATTACCTTGTTTGAGAAAGAAAAACAGGAATAGCCTTACTTTTGCGAGATAAGGCCAAATTGGTATTTTTGCTATAAAATGAATTCCTTTAGTCAAAACAAGTTCAAACTCCTTTGTCCTTCATATATATCAATTCTAAGTAGGTTCCATGCATAAACATCTTTAAATGACCTTGTATGCGAAAGAAACACAGTAATAGCCTTCTTTTGCGGAGTTAAGACGATATTCGGATTTTTGCTTATAAACACCAATTCCTTCAGTCAAAACAAGTTCAAACTCCTTTGTCCTTCATATATACCCATTCTAAGTAGGTTCCATGCAAAAACTTCTTTAAATGACCTTGTTTGAGAAAGAAAAACAGGAATAGCCTTACTTTAGCGAGATAATGCCAAATTGGTATTTTTGCTATAAAATGAATTCCTTCAGTCAAAACAAGTTCAAACTCCTTTGTCCTTCATATATATCAATTCTAAGTAGATTCCATGCATAAACCTCTTTAAATTAACTTGCTTGGGGAAGAAAAACAGGAATAGCCTTACTTTTGCGAGATGAGGCCAAATTGGTATTTTTGCTATAAAATGAAATCCTTCAGTCAAAACAAGTTCAAACTCCTTTGTCCTTCATATATATCAATTCTAAGTAGGTTCCATGCATAAACATCTTTAAATGACCTTGTATGCGAAAGAAACACAGTAATAGCCTTCTTTTGCGGAGTTAAGACGATATTCGGATTTTTGCTTATAAACACCAATTCCTTCAGTCAAAACAAGTTCAAACTCCTTTGTCCTTCATATATACCCATTCTAAGTAGGTTCCATGCATAAACTTCTTTAAATGACCTTGTTTGAGAAAGAAAACAGGAATAGCCTTACTTTTGAGAGATAAGGCCAAATTGGTATTTTTGCTATAAAATGAAATCCTTCAGTCAAAACAAGTTCAAATTCCTTTGTCCTTCATATGTATCAATTCTAAGTAGATTCCATGCATAAACCTCTTTAAATGACCTTGTATGCGAAAGAAACACAGGAATAGCCTTCTTTTGCGGAGTTAAGACGATATTCGGATTTTTGCTTATAAACACCAATTCCTTCAGTCAAAACAAGTTCAAACTCCTTTGTCCTTCAAATATATAAATTCTAAGTAGGTTCCATGCATAAACCTCTTTAAATGACCTTGTTTGAGAAAGACAAACAGGAATAGCCTTACTTTTGCGAGATAAGGCCAAATTGGTATTTTTGCTATAAAATGAATTCCTTCAGTCAAAACAAGTTCAAACTCCTTTGTCCTTCATATATATAAATTCTAAGTAGATTCCATGCATAAACCTCATTAAATTAACTTGCTTGGGAAGAAAAACAGGAAAATAGCCTTACTTTTGCGAGATAAGGCCAAATTGGTATTTTTGCTATAAAATGAATTCCTTCAGTCAAAACAAGTTCAAACTCCTTTGTCCTTCATATATATCAATTCTAAGTAGATTCCATGCATAAACCTCTTTAAATTAACTTGCTTGGGGAAGAAAAACAGGAATAGCCTTACTTTTGCGAGATAAGGCCAAATTGGTATTTTTGCTATAAAATGAATTCCTTCAGTCAAAACAAGTTCAAACTCCTTTGTCCTTCATATATATAGATTGTATATAGGTTCCATGTATAAAACCTCTTTAAATTACCTTGTTTGAGGAAGAAAAACAGGAATAGCCTTACTTTTGCGAGATAAGGCCAAATTGGTATTTTTGCTATAAAATGAAATCCTTCAGTCAAAACAAGTTCAAACTCCTTTGTCCTTCATATATATCGATTCTAAGTAGGTTCCATGCATAAACATCTTTAAATGACCTTGTATGCGAAAGAAACACAGTAATAGCCTTCTTTTGCGGAGTTAAGACGATATTCGGATTTTTGCTTATAAACACCAATTCCTTCAGTCAAAACAAGTTCAAACTCCTTTGTCCTTCATATATACCCATTCTAAGTAGGTTCCATGCATAAACTTCTTTAAATGACCTTGTTTGAGAAAGACAAACAGGAATAGCCTTACTTTTGCGAGATAATACCAAATTGGTATTTTTGCTATAAAATGAATTCCTTCAGTCAAAACAAGTTCAAACTCCTTTGTCCTTCATATATATCAATTCTAAGTAGATTCCATGCATAAACCTCTTTAAATTAACTTGCTTGGGGAAAAGAAACAGGAATAGCCCTACTTTTGCGAGATAAGGCCAAATTGGTATTTTTGCTATAAAATGAATTCCTTCAGTCAAAACAAGTTCAAACTCCTTTGTCCTTCATATATATAGATTCTATATAGGTTCCATGTATAAAACCTCTTTAAATTACCTTTTTTGGAGAAGAAAAAGAGGAATAGTCTTACTTTTGCAAGATAAGGCCAAATTGGTATTTTTGCTATAAAATGAATTCCTTCAGTCAAAACAAGTTCAAATTCCTTTGTCCTTCATATGTATCAATTCTAAGTAGATTCCATGCATAAACCTCTTTAAATTACCTTGCTTGGGGAAGAAAAACAGGAATAGCCCTACTTTAGCGAGATAAGGCCAAATTGGTATTTTTGCTATAAAATGAAATCCTTCAGTCAAAACAAGTTCAAACTCCTTTGTCCTTCATATATATAGATTCTATATAGGTTCCATGTATAAAACCTCTTTAAATTACCTTGTTTGAGAAAGAAAAACAGGAATAGCCTTACTTTTGCGAGATAGGGCCAAATTGGTATTTTTGTTATAAAATGAATTCCTTCAGTCAAAACAAGTTCAAACTCCTTTGTCCTTCATATATATAGATTCTATATAGGTTCCATGTATAAAACCTCTTTAAATTACCTTGTTTGAGAAAGAAAAACAGGAATAGCCTTACTTTTGCGAGATAAGGCCAAATTGGTATTTTTGCTATAAAATGAATTCCTTTAGTCAAAACAAGTTCAAACTCCTTTGTCCTTCATATATATCAATTCTAAGTAGGTTCCATGCATAAACATCTTTAAATGACCTTGTATGCGAAAGAAACACAGTAATAGCCTTCTTTTGCGGAGTTAAGACGATATTCGGATTTTTGCTTATAAACACCAATTCCTTCAGTCAAAACAAGTTCAAACTCCTTTGTCCTTCATATATACCCATTCTAAGTAGGTTCCATGCAAAAACTTCTTTAAATGACCTTGTTTGAGAAAGAAAAACAGGAATAGCCTTACTTTAGCGAGATAATGCCAAATTGGTATTTTTGCTATAAAATGAATTCCTTCAGTCAAAACAAGTTCAAACTCCTTTGTCCTTCATATGTATCAATTCTAAGTAGATTCCATGCATAAACCTCTTTAAATGACCTTGTATGCGAAAGAAACACAGGAATAGCCTTCTTTTGCGGAGTTAAGACGATATTCGGATTTTTGCTTATAAACACCAATTCCTTCAGTCAAAACAAGTTCAAACTCCTTTGTCCTTCAAATATATAAATTCTAAGTAGGTTCCATGCATAAACCTCTTTAAATGACCTTGTTTGAGAAAGACAAACAGGAATAGCCTTACTTTTGCGAGATAAGGCCAAATTGGTATTTTTGCTATAAAATGAATTCCTTCAGTCAAAACAAGTTCAAACTCCTTTGTCCTTCATATATATCAATTCTAAGTAGATTCCATGCATAAACCTCTTTAAATTAACTTGCTTGGGGAAGAAAAACAGGAATAGCCTTACTTTTGCGAGATAAGGCCAAATTGGTATTTTTGCTATAAAATGAATTCCTTCAGTCAAAACAAGTTCAAACTCCTTTGTCCTTCATATATATAGATTGTATATAGGTTCCATGTATAAAACCTCTTTAAATTACCTTGTTTGAGGAAGAAAAACAGGAATAGCCTTACTTTTGCGAGATAATACCAAATTGGTATTTTTGCTATAAAATGAATTCCTTCAGTCAAAACAAGTTCAAACTCCTTTGTCCTTCATATATATAGATTGTATATAGGTTCCATGTATAAAACCTCTTTAAATTACCTTGTTTGAGGAAGAAAAACAGGAATAGCCTTACTTTTGCGAGATAAGGCCAAATTGGTATTTTTGCTATAAAATGAAATCCTTCAGTCAAAACAAGTTCAAACTCCTTTGTCCTTCATATATATCGATTCTAAGTAGGTTCCATGCATAAACATCTTTAAATGACCTTGTATGCGAAAGAAACACAGTAATAGCCTTCTTTTGCGGAGTTAAGACGATATTCGGATTTTTGCTTATAAACACCAATTCCTTCAGTCAAAACAAGTTCAAACTCCTTTGTCCTTCATATATACCCATTCTAAGTAGGTTCCATGCATAAACTTCTTTAAATGACCTTGTTTGAGAAAGACAAACAGGAATAGCCTTACTTTTGCGAGATAATACCAAATTGGTATTTTTGCTATAAAATGAATTCCTTCAGTCAAAACAAGTTCAAACTCCTTTGTCCTTCATATATATCAATTCTAAGTAGATTCCATGCATAAACCTCTTTAAATTAACTTGCTTGGGGAAAAGAAACAGGAATAGCCCTACTTTTGCGAGATAAGGCCAAATTGGTATTTTTGCTATAAAATGAATTCCTTCAGTCAAAACAAGTTCAAACTCCTTTGTCCTTCATATATATAGATTCTATATAGGTTCCATGTATAAAACCTCTTTAAATTACCTTTTTTGGAGAAGAAAAAGAGGAATAGTCTTACTTTTGCAAGATAAGGCCAAATTGGTATTTTTGCTATAAAATGAATTCCTTCAGTCAAAACAAGTTCAAATTCCTTTGTCCTTCATATGTATCAATTCTAAGTAGATTCCATGCATAAACCTCTTTAAATTACCTTGCTTGGGGAAGAAAAACAGGAATAGCCCTACTTTAGCGAGATAAGGCCAAATTGGTATTTTTGCTATAAAATGAAATCCTTCAGTCAAAACAAGTTCAAACTCCTTTGTCCTTCATATATATAGATTCTATATAGGTTCCATGTATAAAACCTCTTTAAATTACCTTGTTTGAGAAAGAAAAACAGGAATAGCCTTACTTTTGCGAGATAGGGCCAAATTGGTATTTTTGTTATAAAATGAATTCCTTCAGTCAAAACAAGTTCAAACTCCTTTGTCCTTCATATATATAGATTCTATATAGGTTCCATGTATAAAACCTCTTTAAATTACCTTGTTTGAGAAAGAAAAACAGGAATAGCCTTACTTTTGCGAGATAAGGCCAAATTGGTATTTTTGCTATAAAATGAATTCCTTTAGTCAAAACAAGTTCAAACTCCTTTGTCCTTCATATATATCAATTCTAAGTAGGTTCCATGCATAAACATCTTTAAATGACCTTGTATGCGAAAGAAACACAGTAATAGCCTTCTTTTGCGGAGTTAAGACGATATTCGGATTTTTGCTTATAAACACCAATTCCTTCAGTCAAAACAAGTTCAAACTCCTTTGTCCTTCATATATACCCATTCTAAGTAGGTTCCATGCAAAAACTTCTTTAAATGACCTTGTTTGAGAAAGAAAAACAGGAATAGCCTTACTTTAGCGAGATAATGCCAAATTGGTATTTTTGCTATAAAATGAATTCCTTCAGTCAAAACAAGTTCAAACTCCTTTGTCCTTCATATATATCAATTCTAAGTAGATTCCATGCATAAACCTCTTTAAATTAACTTGCTTGGGGAAGAAAAACAGGAATAGCCTTACTTTTGCGAGATGAGGCCAAATTGGTATTTTTGCTATAAAATGAAATCCTTCAGTCAAAACAAGTTCAAACTCCTTTGTCCTTCATATATATCAATTCTAAGTAGGTTCCATGCATAAACATCTTTAAATGACCTTGTATGCGAAAGAAACACAGTAATAGCCTTCTTTTGCGGAGTTAAGACGATATTCGGATTTTTGCTTATAAACACCAATTCCTTCAGTCAAAACAAGTTCAAACTCCTTTGTCCTTCATATATACCCATTCTAAGTAGGTTCCATGCATAAACTTCTTTAAATGACCTTGTTTGAGAAAGAAAAACAGGAATAGCCTTACTTTTGCGAGATAAGGCCAAATTGGTATTTTTGCTATAAAATGAAATCCTTCAGTCAAAACAAGTTCAAATTCCTTTGTCCTTCATATGTATCAATTCTAAGTAGATTCCATGCATAAACCTCTTTAAATGACCTTGTATGCGAAAGAAACACAGGAATAGCCTTCTTTTGCGGAGTTAAGACGATATTCGGATTTTTGCTTATAAACACCAATTCCTTCAGTCAAAACAAGTTCAAACTCCTTTGTCCTTCAAATATATAAATTCTAAGTAGGTTCCATGCATAAACCTCTTTAAATGACCTTGTTTGAGAAAGACAAACAGGAATAGCCTTACTTTTGCGAGATAAGGCCAAATTGGTATTTTTGCTATAAAATGAATTCCTTCAGTCAAAACAAGTTCAAACTCCTTTGTCCTTCATATATATAAATTCTAAGTAGATTCCATGCATAAACCTCATTAAATTAACTTGCTTGGGGAAGAAAAACAGGAATAGCCTTACTTTTGCGAGATAAGGCCAAATTGGTATTTTTGCTATAAAATGAATTCCTTCAGTCAAAACAAGTTCAAACTCCTTTGTCCTTCATATATATCAATTCTAAGTAGATTCCATGCATAAACCTCTTTAAATTAACTTGCTTGGGGAAGAAAAACAGGAATAGCCTTACTTTTGCGAGATAAGGCCAAATTGGTATTTTTGCTATAAAATGAATTCCTTCAGTCAAAACAAGTTCAAACTCCTTTGTCCTTCATATATATAGATTGTATATAGGTTCCATGTATAAAACCTCTTTAAATTACCTTGTTTGAGGAAGAAAAACAGGAATAGCCTTACTTTTGCGAGATAAGGCCAAATTGGTATTTTTGCTATAAAATGAAATCCTTCAGTCAAAACAAGTTCAAACTCCTTTGTCCTTCATATATATCGATTCTAAGTAGGTTCCATGCATAAACATCTTTAAATGACCTTGTATGCGAAAGAAACACAGTAATAGCCTTCTTTTGCGGAGTTAAGACGATATTCGGATTTTTGCTTATAAACACCAATTCCTTCAGTCAAAACAAGTTCAAACTCCTTTGTCCTTCATATATACCCATTCTAAGTAGGTTCCATGCATAAACTTCTTTAAATGACCTTGTTTGAGAAAGACAAACAGGAATAGCCTTACTTTTGCGAGATAATACCAAATTGGTATTTTTGCTATAAAATGAATTCCTTCAGTCAAAACAAGTTCAAACTCCTTTGTCCTTCATATATATCAATTCTAAGTAGATTCCATGCATAAACCTCTTTAAATTAACTTGCTTGGGGAAAAGAAACAGGAATAGCCCTACTTTTGCGAGATAAGGCCAAATTGGTATTTTTGCTATAAAATGAATTCCTTCAGTCAAAACAAGTTCAAACTCCTTTGTCCTTCATATATATAGATTCTATATAGGTTCCATGTATAAAACCTCTTTAAATTACCTTTTTTGGAGAAGAAAAAGAGGAATAGTCTTACTTTTGCAAGATAAGGCCAAATTGGTATTTTTGCTATAAAATGAATTCCTTCAGTCAAAACAAGTTCAAATTCCTTTGTCCTTCATATGTATCAATTCTAAGTAGATTCCATGCATAAACCTCTTTAAATTACCTTGCTTGGGGAAGAAAAACAGGAATAGCCCTACTTTAGCGAGATAAGGCCAAATTGGTATTTTTGCTATAAAATGAAATCCTTCAGTCAAAACAAGTTCAAACTCCTTTGTCCTTCATATATATAGATTCTATATAGGTTCCATGTATAAAACCTCTTTAAATTACCTTGTTTGAGAAAGAAAAACAGGAATAGCCTTACTTTTGCGAGATAGGGCCAAATTGGTATTTTTGTTATAAAATGAATTCCTTCAGTCAAAACAAGTTCAAACTCCTTTGTCCTTCATATATATAGATTCTATATAGGTTCCATGTATAAAACCTCTTTAAATTACCTTGTTTGAGAAAGAAAAACAGGAATAGCCTTACTTTTGCGAGATAAGGCCAAATTGGTATTTTTGCTATAAAATGAATTCCTTTAGTCAAAACAAGTTCAAACTCCTTTGTCCTTCATATATATCAATTCTAAGTAGGTTCCATGCATAAACATCTTTAAATGACCTTGTATGCGAAAGAAACACAGTAATAGCCTTCTTTTGCGGAGTTAAGACGATATTCGGATTTTTGCTTATAAACACCAATTCCTTCAGTCAAAACAAGTTCAAACTCCTTTGTCCTTCATATATACCCATTCTAAGTAGGTTCCATGCAAAAACTTCTTTAAATGACCTTGTTTGAGAAAGAAAAACAGGAATAGCCTTACTTTAGCGAGATAATGCCAAATTGGTATTTTTGCTATAAAATGAATTCCTTCAGTCAAAACAAGTTCAAACTCCTTTGTCCTTCATATGTATCAATTCTAAGTAGATTCCATGCATAAACCTCTTTAAATGACCTTGTATGCGAAAGAAACACAGGAATAGCCTTCTTTTGCGGAGTTAAGACGATATTCGGATTTTTGCTTATAAACACCAATTCCTTCAGTCAAAACAAGTTCAAACTCCTTTGTCCTTCAAATATATAAATTCTAAGTAGGTTCCATGCATAAACCTCTTTAAATGACCTTGTTTGAGAAAGACAAACAGGAATAGCCTTACTTTTGCGAGATAAGGCCAAATTGGTATTTTTGCTATAAAATGAATTCCTTCAGTCAAAACAAGTTCAAACTCCTTTGTCCTTCATATATATCAATTCTAAGTAGATTCCATGCATAAACCTCTTTAAATTAACTTGCTTGGGGAAGAAAAACAGGAATAGCCTTACTTTTGCGAGATAAGGCCAAATTGGTATTTTTGCTATAAAATGAATTCCTTCAGTCAAAACAAGTTCAAACTCCTTTGTCCTTCATATATATAGATTGTATATAGGTTCCATGTATAAAACCTCTTTAAATTACCTTGTTTGAGGAAGAAAAACAGGAATAGCCTTACTTTTGCGAGATAATACCAAATTGGTATTTTTGCTATAAAATGAATTCCTTCAGTCAAAACAAGTTCAAACTCCTTTGTCCTTCATTATATCAATTCTAAGTAGATTCCATGCATAAACCTCTTTAAATTAACTTGCTTGGGGAAAAGAAACAGGAATAGCCCTACTTTTGCGAGATAAGGCCAAATTGGTATTTTTGCTATAAAATGAATTCCTTCAGTCAAAACAAGTTCAAACTCCTTTGTCCTTCATTATATCAATTCTAAGTAGATTCCATGCATAAACCTCTTTAAATTAACTTGCTTGGGGAAAAGAAACAGGAATAGCCCTACTTTTGCGAGATAAGGCCAAATTGGTATTTTTGCTATAAAATGAATTCCTTCAGTCAAAACAAGTTCAAACTCCTTTGTCCTTCATATATATAGATTCTATATAGGTTCCATGTATAAAACCTCTTTAAATTACCTTTTTTGGAGAAGAAAAAGAGGAATAGTCTTACTTTTGCAAGATAAGGCCAAATTGGTATTTTTGCTATAAAATGAATTCCTTCAGTCAAAACAAGTTCAAATTCCTTTGTCCTTCATATGTATCAATTCTAAGTAGATTCCATGCATAAACCTCTTTAAATTACCTTGCTTGGGGAAGAAAAACAGGAATAGCCCTACTTTAGCGAGATAAGGCCAAATTGGTATTTTTGCTATAAAATGAAATCCTTCAGTCAAAACAAGTTCAAACTCCTTTGTCCTTCATATATATAGATTCTATATAGGTTCCATGTATAAAACCTCTTTAAATTACCTTGTTTGAGAAAGACAAACAGGAATAGCCTTACTTTTGCGAGATAAGGCCAAATTGGTATTTTTGCTATAAAATGAAATCCTTCAGTCAAAACAAGTTCAAACTCCTTTGTCTTTCATATATACCCATTCTAAGTAGGTTCCATGCATAAACTTCTTTAAATGACCTTGTTTGAGAAAGAAAAACAGGAATAGCCTTACTTTTGCGAGATAAGGCCAAATTGGTATTTTTGCTATAAAATGAAATCCTTCAGTCAAAACAAGTTCAAACTCCTTTTTCCTTCATATATATCAATTCTAAGTAGGTTCCATGCATAAACCTCTTTAAATGACCTTGTATGCGAAAGAAACACAGGAATAGCCTTCTTTTGCGGAGTTAAGACGATATTCGGATTTTTGCTTATAAACACCAATTCTTTCAGTCAAAACAAGTTCAAACTCCTTTGTCCTTCATATATACCCATTCTAAGTAGGTTCCATGCATAAACTTCTTTAAATGACCTTGTTTGAGAAAGACAAACAGGAATAGCCTTACTTTTGCGAGATAAGGCCAAATTGGTATTTTTGCTATAAAATGAAATCCTTCAGTCAAAACAAGTTCAAACTCCTTTGTCCTTCATATATATAGATTCTATATAGGTTCCATGTATAAAACCTCTTTAAATTACCTTGTTTGGTGAAGAAAAACAGGAATAGTCTTACTTTTGCGAGATAAGGCCAAATTGGTATTTTTGCTATAAAATGAAATCCTTCAGTCAAAACAAGTTCAAACTCCTTTGTCCTTCATATATATATATTCTAAGTAGGTTCCATGCATAAACATCTTTAAATGACCTTGTATGCGAAAGAAACACAGGAATAGCCTTCTTTTGCGGAGTTAAGACGATATTCGGATTTTTGCTTATAAACACCAATTCCTTCAGTCAAAACAAGTTCAAACTCCTTTGTCCTTCATATATATCAATTCTAAGTAGGTTCCATTCATAAACTTCTTTAAATGACCTTGTTTGAGAAAGAAAAACAGGAATAGCCTTACTTTTGCGAGATAATGCCAAATTGGTATTTTTGCTATAAAATGAATTCCTTCAGTCAAAACAAGTTCAAACTCCTTTGTCCTTCATATATACCCATTCTAAGTAGGTTCCATGCATAAACTTCTTTAAATGACCTTGTTTGAGAAAGAAAAACAGGAATAGCCTTACTTTTGCGAGATAAGGCCAAATTGGTATTTTTGCTATAAAATGAAATCCTTCAGTCAAAACAAGTTCAAATTCCTTTGTCCTTCATATGTATCAATTCTAAGTAGATTCCATGCATAAACCTCTTTAAATGACCTTGTATGCGAAAGAAACACAGGAATAGCCTTCTTTTGCGGAGTTAAGACGATATTCGGATTTTTGCTTATAAACACCAATTCCTTCAGTCAAAACAAGTTCAAACTCCTTTGTCCTTCAAATATATAAATTCTAAGTAGGTTCCATGCATAAACCTCTTTAAATGACCTTGTTTGAGAAAGACAAACAGGAATAGCCTTACTTTTGCGAGATAAGGCCAAATTGGTATTTTTGCTATAAAATGAATTCCTTCAGTCAAAACAAGTTCAAACTCCTTTGTCCTTCATATATATCAATTCTAAGTAGATTCCATGCATAAACCTCTTTAAATTAACTTGCTTGGGGAAGAAAAACAGGAATAGCCTTACTTTTGCGAGATAAGGCCAAATTGGTATTTTTGCTATAAAATGAATTCCTTCAGTCAAAACAAGTTCAAACTCCTTTGTCCTTCATATATATAGATTGTATATAGGTTCCATGTATAAAACCTCTTTAAATTACCTTGTTTGAGGAAGAAAAACAGGAATAGCCTTACTTTTGCGAGATAAGGCCAAATTGGTATTTTTGCTATAAAATGAAATCCTTCAGTCAAAACAAGTTCAAACTCCTTTGTCCTTCATATATATCAATTCTAAGTAGGTTCCATGCATAAACATCTTTAAATGACCTTGTATGCGAAAGAAACACAGTAATAGCCTTCTTTTGCGGAGTTAAGACGATATTCGGATTTTTGCTTATAAACACCAATTCCTTCAGTCAAAACAAGTTCAAACTCCTTTGTCCTTCATATATACCCATTCTAAGTAGGTTCCATGCATAAACTTCTTTAAATGACCTTGTTTGAGAAAGACAAACAGGAATAGCCTTACTTTTGCGAGATAATACCAAATTGGTATTTTTGCTATAAAATGAATTCCTTCAGTCAAAACAAGTTCAAACTCCTTTGTCCTTCATATATATGAATTCTAAGTAGATTCCATGCATAAACCTCTTTAAATTAACTTGCTTGGGGAAGAAAAACAGGAATAGCCTTACTTTTGCGAGATAAGGCCAAATTGGTATTTTTGCTATAAAATGAATTCCTTCAGTCAAAACAAGTTCAAACTCCTTTGTCATTCATATATATAGATTCTATATAGGTTCCATGTATAAAACCTCTTTAAATTACCTTGTTTGGTGAAGAAACACAGGAATAGTCTTACTTTTGCGAGATATGGCCAAATTGGTATTTTTGCTATAAAATGAAATCCTTCAGTCAAAACAAGTTCAAACTCCTTTGTCCTTCATATATATCAATTCTAAGTAGGTTCCATGCATAAACATCTTTAAATGACCTTGTATGCGAAAGAAACACAGGAATAGCCTTCTTTTGCGGAGTTAAGACGATATTCGGATTTTTGCCTATAAACACCAATTCCTTCAGTCAAAACAAGTTCAAACTCCTTTGTCCTTCAAATATATAAATTCTAAGTAGGTTCCATGCATAAACCTCTTTAAATGACCTTGTTTGAGAAAGACAAACAGGAATAGCCTTACTTTTGCGAGATAAGGCCAAATTGGTATTTTTGCTATAAAATGAAATCCTTCAGTCAAAACAAGTTCAAACTCCTTTGTCCTTCATATATACCCATTCTAAGTAGGTTCCATGCATAAACTTCTTTAAATGACCTTGTTTGAGAAAGAAAAACAGGAATAGCCTTACTTTTGCGAGATAATGCCAAATTGGTATTTTTGCTATAAAATGAAATCCTTCAGTCAAAACAAGTTCAAACTCCTTTTTCCTTCATATATATCAATTCTAAGTAGGTTCCATGCATAAACCTCTTTAAATGACCTTGTATGCGAAAGAAACACAGGAATAGCCTTCTTTTGCGGAGTTAAGACGATATTCGGATTTTTGCTTATAAACACCAATTCCTTCAGTCAAAACAAGTTCAAACTCCTTTGTCCTTCATATATACCCATTCTAAGTAGGTTCCATGCATAAACTTCTTTAAATGACCTTGTTTGAGAAAGAAAAACAGGAATAGCCTTACTTTTGCGAGATAAGGCCAAATTGGTATTTTTGCTATAAAATGAAATCCTTCAGTCAAAACAAGTTCAAACTCCTTTGTCCTTCATATATATCAATTCTAAGTAGGTTCCATGTATAAACATCTTTAAATGACCTTGTATGCGAAAGAAACACAGGAATAGCCTTCTTTTGCGGAGTAAAGACGATATTCGGATTTTTGCTTATAAACACCAATTCCTTCAGACAAAACAAGTTCAAACTCCTTTGTCCTTCATATATATCAATTGTAAGTAGATTCCATGCATAAACTTCTTTAAATGACCTTGTTTGAGAAAGAAAAACAGGAATAGCCTTACTTTAGCGAGATAATGCCAAATTGGTATTTTTGCTATAAAATGAATTCCTTCAGTCTAAACAAGTTAAAACTCATTTGTCCTTCATATATACCCATTCTAAGTAGGTTCCATGCATAAACTTCTTTAAATGACCTTGTTTGAGAAAGAAAAACAGGAATAGCCTTACTTTTGCGAGATAATGCCAAATTGGTATTTTTGCTATAAAATGAATTCCTTCAGTCAAAACAAGTTCAAACTCCTTTGTCCTTCATATATATCAATTCTAAGTAGGTTCCATTCATAAACTTCTTTAAATGACCTTGTTTGAGAAAGAAAAACAGGAATAGCCTTACTTTTGCGAGATAATGCCAAATTGGTATTTTTGCTATAAAATGAATTCCTTCAGTCAAAACAAGTTCAAACTCCTTTGTCCTTCATATATACCCATTCTAAGTAGGTTCCATGCATAAACTTCTTTAAATGACCTTGTTTGAGAAAGAAAAACAGGAATAGCCTTACTTTTGCGAGATAAGGCCAAATTGGTATTTTTGCTATAAAATGAAATCCTTCAGTCAAAACAAGTTCAAATTCCTTTGTCCTTCATATGTATCAATTCTAAGTAGATTCCATGCATAAACCTCTTTAAATGACCTTGTATGCGAAAGAAACACAGGAATAGCCTTCTTTTGCGGAGTTAAGACGATATTCGGATTTTTGCTTATAAACACCAATTCCTTCAGTCAAAACAAGTTCAAACTCCTTTGTCCTTCAAATATATAAATTCTAAGTAGGTTCCATGCATAAACCTCTTTAAATGACCTTGTTTGAGAAAGACAAACAGGAATAGCCTTACTTTTGCGAGATAAGGCCAAATTGGTATTTTTGCTATAAAATGAATTCCTTCAGTCAAAACAAGTTCAAACTCCTTTGTCCTTCATATATATCAATTCTAAGTAGATTCCATGCATAAACCTCTTTAAATTAACTTGCTTGGGGAAGAAAAACAGGAATAGCCTTACTTTTGCGAGATAAGGCCAAATTGGTATTTTTGCTATAAAATGAATTCCTTCAGTCAAAACAAGTTCAAACTCCTTTGTCCTTCATATATATAGATTGTATATAGGTTCCATGTATAAAACCTCTTTAAATTACCTTGTTTGAGGAAGAAAAACAGGAATAGCCTTACTTTTGCGAGATAAGGCCAAATTGGTATTTTTGCTATAAAATGAAATCCTTCAGTCAAAACAAGTTCAAACTCCTTTGTCCTTCATATATATCAATTCTAAGTAGGTTCCATGCATAAACATCTTTAAATGACCTTGTATGCGAAAGAAACACAGTAATAGCCTTCTTTTGCGGAGTTAAGACGATATTCGGATTTTTGCTTATAAACACCAATTCCTTCAGTCAAAACAAGTTCAAACTCCTTTGTCCTTCATATATACCCATTCTAAGTAGGTTCCATGCATAAACTTCTTTAAATGACCTTGTTTGAGAAAGACAAACAGGAATAGCCTTACTTTTGCGAGATAATACCAAATTGGTATTTTTGCTATAAAATGAATTCCTTCAGTCAAAACAAGTTCAAACTCCTTTGTCCTTCATATATATCAATTCTAAGTAGATTCCATGCATAAACCTCTTTAAATTAACTTGCTTGGGGAAAAGAAACAGGAATAGCCCTACTTTTGCGAGATAAGGCCAAATTGGTATTTTTGCTATAAAATGAATTCCTTCAGTCAAAACAAGTTCAAACTCCTTTGTCCTTCATATATATAGATTCTATATAGGTTCCATGTATAAAACCTCTTTAAATTACCTTTTTTGGAGAAGAAAAAGAGGAATAGTCTTACTTTTGCGAGATAAGGCCAAATTGGTATTTTTGCTATAAAATGAAATCCTTCAGTCAAAACAAGTTCAAATTCCTTTGTCCTTCATATGTATCAATTCTAAGTAGATTCCATGCATAAACCTCTTTAAATGACCTTGTATGCGAAAGAAACACAGGAATAGCCTTCTTTTGCGGAGTTAAGACGATATTCGGATTTTTGCTTATAAACACCAATTCCTTCAGTCAAAACAAGTTCAAACTCCTTTGTCCTTCAAATATATAAATTCTAAGTAGGTTCCATGCATAAACCTCTTTAAATGACCTTGTTTGAGAAAGACAAACAGGAATAGCCTTACTTTTGCGAGATAAGGCCAAATTGGTATTTTTGCTATAAAATGAATTCCTTCAGTCAAAACAAGTTCAAACTCCTTTGTCCTTCATATATATCAATTCTAAGTAGATTCCATGCATAAACCTCTTTAAATTAACTTGCTTGGGGAAGAAAAACAGGAATAGCCTTACTTTTGCGAGATAAGGCCAAATTGGTATTTTTGCTATAAAATGAATTCCTTCAGTCAAAACAAGTTCAAACTCCTTTGTCCTTCATATATATAGATTGTATATAGGTTCCATGTATAAAACCTCTTTAAATTACCTTGTTTGAGGAAGAAAAACAGGAATAGCCTTACTTTTGCGAGATAAGGCCAAATTGGTATTTTTGCTATAAAATGAAATCCTTCAGTCAAAACAAGTTCAAACTCCTTTGTCCTTCATATATATCAATTCTAAGTAGGTTCCATGCATAAACATCTTTAAATGACCTTGTATGCGAAAGAAACACAGTAATAGCCTTCTTTTGCGGAGTTAAGACGATATTCGGATTTTTGCTTATAAACACCAATTCCTTCAGTCAAAACAAGTTCAAACTCCTTTGTCCTTCATATATACCCATTCTAAGTAGGTTCCATGCATAAACTTCTTTAAATGACCTTGTTTGAGAAAGACAAACAGGAATAGCCTTACTTTTGCGAGATAATACCAAATTGGTATTTTTGCTATAAAATGAATTCCTTCAGTCAAAACAAGTTCAAACTCCTTTGTCCTTCATATATATCAATTCTAAGTAGATTCCATGCATAAACCTCTTTAAATTAACTTGCTTGGGGAAAAGAAACAGGAATAGCCCTACTTTTGCGAGATAAGGCCAAATTGGTATTTTTGCTATAAAATGAATTCCTTCAGTCAAAACAAGTTCAAACTCCTTTGTCCTTCATATATATAGATTCTATATAGGTTCCATGTATAAAACCTCTTTAAATTACCTTTTTTGGAGAAGAAAAAGAGGAATAGTCTTACTTTTGCAAGATAAGGCCAAATTGGTATTTTTGCTATAAAATGAATTCCTTCAGTCAAAACAAGTTCAAACTCCTTTGTCCTTCATATATATAGATTCTATATAGGTTCCATGTATAAAACCTCTTTAAATTACCTTGTTTGAGAAAGACAAACAGGAATAGCCTTACTTTTGCGAGATAAGGCCAAATTGGTATTTTTGCTATAAAATGAAATCCTTCAATCAAAACAAGTTCAAACTCCTTTTTCCTTCATATATATCAATTCTAAGTAGGTTCCATGCATAAACCTCTTTAAATGACCTTGTATGCGAAAGAAACACAGGAATAGCCTTCTTTTGCGGAGTTAAGACGATATTCGGATTTTTGCTTATAAACACCAATTCCTTCAGTCAAAACAAGTTCAAACTCCTTTGTCCTTCATATATACCCATTCTAAGTAGGTTCCATGCATAAACTTCTTTAAATGACCTTGTTTGAGAAAGAAAAACAGGAATAGCCTTACTTTTGCGAGATAATGCCAAATTGGTATTTTTGCTATAAAATGAATTCCTTCAGTCAAAACAAGTTCAAACTCCTTTGTCCTTCATATATATCAATTGTAAGTAGATTCCATGCATAAATTTCTTTAAATGACCTTGTTTGAGAAAGAAAAACAGGAATAGCCTTACTTTAGCGAGATAATGCCAAATTGGTATTTTTTCTATAAAATGAATTCCTTTAGTCTAAACAAGTTCAAACTCCTTTGTCCTTCATATATATGAATTCTAAGTAGATTCCATGCATAAACCTCTTTAAATTAACTTGCTTGGGGAAGAAAAACAGGAATAGCCTTACTTTTGCGAGATAAGGCCAAATTGGTATTTTTGCTATAAAATGAATTCCTTCAGTCAAAACAAGTTCAAACTCCTTTGTCATTCATATATATAGATTCTATATAGGTTCCATGTATAAAACCTCTTTAAATTACCTTGTATGCGAAAGAAACACAGGAATAGCCTTCTTTTGCGGAGTTAAGACGATATTCGGATTTTTGCTTATAAACACCAATTCCTTCAGTCAAAACAAGTTCAAACTCCTTTGTCCTTCAAATATATAAATTCTAAGTAGGTTCCATGCATAAACCTCTTTAAATGACCTTGTTTGAGAAAGACAAACAGGAATAGCCTTACTTTTGCGAGATAAGGCCAAATTGGTATTTTTGCTATAAAATGAAATCCTTCAGTCAAAACAAGTTCAAACTCCTTTGTCCTTCATATATACCCATTCTAAGTAGGTTCCATGCATAAACTTCTTTAAATGACCTTGTTTGAGAAAGAAAAACAGGAATAGCCTTACTTTTGCGAGATAAGGCCAAATTGGTATTTTTGCTATAAAATGAAATCCTTCAGTCAAAACAAGTTCAAACTCCTTTTTCCTTCATATATATCAATTCTAAGTAGGTTCCATGCATAAACCTCTTTAAATGACCTTGTATGCGAAAGAAACACAGGAATAGCCTTCTTTTGCGGAGTTAAGACGATATTCGGATTTTTGCTTATAAACACCAATTCCTTCAGTCAAAACAAGTTCAAACTCCTTTGTCCTTCATATATACCCATTCTAAGTAGGTTCCATGCATAAACTTCTTTAAATGACCTTGTTTGAGAAAGAAAAACAGGAATAGCCTTACTTTTGCGAGATAAGGCCAAATTGGTATTTTTGCTATAAAATGAAATCCTTCAGTCAAAACAAGTTCAAACTCCTTTGTCCTTCATATATATCAATTCTAAGTAGGTTCCATGTATAAACATCTTTAAATGACCTTGTATGCGAAAGAAACACAGGAATAGCCTTCTTTTGCGGAGTAAAGACGATATTCGGATTTTTGCTTATAAACACCAATTCCTTCAGACAAAACAAGTTCAAACTCCTTTGTCCTTCATATATATCAATTGTAAGTAGATTCCATGCATAAACTTCTTTAAATGACCTTATTTGAGAAAGAAAAACAGGAATAGCCTTACTTTAGCGAGATAATGCCAAATTGGTATTTTTGCTATAAAATGAATTCCTTCTGTCAAAACAAGTTCAAACTCCTTTGTCCTTCATATATATAGATTCTATATAGGTTCCATGTATAAAACCTCTTTAAATTTCCTTGTTTGGTGAAGAAAAACAGGAATAGTCTTACTTTTGCGAGATAAGGCCAAATTGGTATTTTTGCTATAAAATGAATTCCTTCAGTCAAAACAAGTTCAAACTCCTTTGTCCTTCATATATATCAATTCTAAGTAGGTTCCATGCATAAACCTCTTTAAATGACCTTGTATGCGAAAGAAACACAGTAATAGCCTTCTTTTGCGGAGTTAAGACGATATTCGGATTTTTGCTTATAAACACCAATTCCTTCAGTCAAAACAAGTTCAAACTCCTTTGTCCTTCATATATACCCATTCTAAGTAGGTTCCATGCATAAACTTCTTTAAATGACCTTATTTGAGAAAGAAAAACAGGAATAGCCTTACTTTAGCGAGATAATGCCAAATTGGTATTTTTGCTATAAAATGAATTCCTTCAGTCTAAACAAGTTCAAACTCCTTTGTCCTTCATATATATGAATTCTAAGTAGATTCCATGCATAAACCTCTTTAAATTAACTTGCTTGGGGAAGAAAAACAGGAATAGCCTTACTTTTGCGAGATAAGGCCAAATTGGTATTTTTGCTATAAAATGAATTTCTTCAGTCAAAACAAGTTCAAACTCCTTTGTCCTTCAAATATATAGATTCTATATAGGTTCCATGTATAAAACCTCTTTAAATTACCTTGTTTGAGAAAGAAAAACAGGAATAGCCTTACTTTTGCGAGATAAGGCCAAATTGGTATTTTTGCTATAAAATGAAATCCTTCAGTCAAAACAAGTTCAAACTCCTTTGTCCTACATATATATCAATTCTAAGTAGGTTCCATGCATAAACATCTTTAAATGACCTTGTATGCGAAAGAAACACAGTAATAGCCTTCTTTTGCGGAGTTAAGACGATATTCGGATTTTTGCTTATAAACACCAATTCCTTCAGTCAAAACAAGTTCAAACTCCTTTGTCCTTCATATATACCCATTCTAAGTAGGTTCCATGCATAAACTTCTTTAAATGACCTTGTTTGAGAAAGAAAAACAGGAATAGCCTTACTTTAGCGAGATAATGCCAAATTGGTATTTTTGCTATAAAATTAATTCCTTCAGTCTAAACAAGTTCAAACTCCTTTGTCCTTCATATATATGAATTCTAAGTAGATTCCATGCATAAACCTCTTTAAATTAACTTGCTTGGGGAAGAAAAACAGGAATAGCCTTACTTTTGCGAGATAAGGCCAAATTGGTATTTTTGCTATAAAATGAATTCCTTCAGTCAAAACAAGTTCAAACTCCTTTGTCCTTCATATATATCAATTCTAAGTAGGTTCCATGCATAAACATCTTTAAATGACCTTGTATGCGAAAGAAACACAGGAATAGCCTTCTTTTGCGGAGTTAAGACGATATTCGGATTTTTGCTTATAAACACCAATTCCTTCAGTCAAAACAAGTTCAAACTCCTTTGTCCTTCATATATACCCATTCTAAGTAGGTTCCATGCATAAACTTCTTTAAATGACCTTGTTTGAGAAAGAAAAACAGGAATAGCCTTACTTTTGCGAGATAAGGCCAAATTGGTATTTTTGCTATAAAATGAAATCCTTCAGTCAAAACAAGTTCAAACTCCTTTGTCCTTCATATATATCAATTCTAAGTAGATTCCATGCATAAACTTCTTTAAATGACCTTGTTTGAGAAAGAAAAACAGGAATAGCCTTACTTTTGCGAGATAAGGCCAAATTGGTATTTTTGCTATAAAATGAAATCCTTCAGTCAAAACAAGTTCAAACTCCTTTGTCCTTCATATATATCAATTCTAAGTAGGTTCCATGCATAAACTTCTTTAAATGACCTTGTATGCGAAAGAAACACAGTAATAGCCTTCTTTTGCGGAGTTAAGACGATATTCGGATTTTTGCTCATAAACACCAATTCCTTCAGTCAAAACAAGTTCAAACTCCTTTGTCCTTCATATATATCAATTCTAAGTAGGTTCCATGCATAAACTTCTTTAAATGACCTTGTTTGAGAAAGAAAAACAGGAATAGCCTTACTTTTGCGAGATAAGGCCAAATTGGTATTTTTGCTATAAAATGAAATCCTTCAGTCAAAACAAGTTCAAACTCCTTTGTCCTTCATATATATCAATTCTAAGTAGATTCCATGCATAAACTTCTTTAAATGACCTTGTTTGAGAAAGAAAAACAGGAATAGCCTTACTTTTGCGAGATAAGGCCAAATTGGTATTTTTGCTATAAAATGAAATCCTTCAGTCAAAACAAGTTCAAACTCCTTTGTCCTTCATATATATCAATTCTAAGTAGGTTCCATGCATAAACTTCTTTAAATGACCTTGTATGCGAAAGAAACACAGTAATAGCCTTCTTTTGCGGAGTTAAGACGATATTCGGATTTTTGCTCATAAACACCAATTCCTTCAGTCAAAACAAGTTCAAACTCCTTTGTCCTTCATATATATCAATTCTAAGTAGGTTCCATGCATAAACTTCTTTAAATGACCTTGTTTGAGAAAGAAAAACAGGAATAGCCTTACTTTTGCGAGATAAGGCCAAATTGGTATTTTTGCTATAAAATGAAATCCTTCAGTCTAAACAAGTTCAAACTCCTTTGTCCTTCATATATACCCATTCTAAGTAGGTTCCATTAATAAACTTCTTTAAATGACCTTGTTTGAGAAAGACAAACAGGAATAGCCTTACTTTTGCGAGATAAGGCCAAATTGGTATTTTTGCTATAAAATGAAATCCTTCAGTCAAAACAAGTTCAAACTCCTTTGTCCTTCATACATACCCATTCTAAGTAGGTTCCATGCATAAACTTCTTTAAATGACCTTGTTTGAGAAAGAAAAACAGGAATAGCCTTCTTTTGCGGCGTTAAGACGATATTCGGATTTTTGCTTATAAACACCAATTCCTTCAGTCAAAACAAGTTCAAACTCCTTTGTCCTTCATATATACCCATTCTAAGTAGGTTCCATGCATAAACTTCTTTAAATGACCTTGTTTGAGAAAGAAAAACAGGAATAGCCTTACTTTTGCGAGATAATGCCAAATTGGTATTTTTGCTATAAAATGAATTCCTTCAGTCAAAACAAGTTCAAACTCCTTTGTCCTGCATATATATAGATTCTATATAGGTTCCATGTATAAAACCTCTTTAAATTACCTTGTTTGGTGAAGAAAAACAGGAATAGTCTTACTTTTGCGAGATAAGGCCAAATTGGTATTTTTGCTATAAAATGAATTCCTTCAGTCAAAACAAGTTCAAATTCCTTTGTCCTTCATATGTATCAATTCTAAGTAGATTCCATGCATAAACCTCTTTAAATGACCTTGTATGCGAAAGAAACACAGGAATAGCCTTCTTTTGCGGAGTTAAGACGATATTCGGATTTTTGCTTATAAACACCAATTCCTTCAGTCAAAACAAGTTCAAACTTCTTTGTCCTTCAAATATATAAATTCTAAGTAGGTTCCATGCATAAACCTCTTTAAATGACCTTGTTTGAGAAAGACAAACCGGAATAGCCTTACTTTTGCGAGATAAGGCCAAATTGGTATTTTTGCCATAAAATGAATTCCTTCAGTCAAAACAAGTTCAAACTCCTTTGTCCTTCATATATATCAATTCTAAGTAGGTTCCATGCATAAACTTCTTTAAATTACCTTGTATGCGAAAGAAACACAGGAATAGCCTTCTTTTGCGGAGTTAAGACGATATTCGGATTTTTGCTTATAAACACCAATTCCTTCAGTCAAAACAAGTTCAAACTTCTTTGTCCTTCATATATACCCATTCTAAGTAGGTTCCATGCATAAACTTCATTAAATGACCTTGTTTGAGAAAGAAAAACAGGAATAGCCTTACTTTAGCGAGATAATGCCAAATTGGTATTTTTGCTATAAAATGAATTCCTTCAGTCTAAACAAGTTCAAACTCCTTTGTCCTTCATATATATGAATTCTAAGTAGATTCCATGCATAAACCTCTTTAAATTAACTTGCTTGGGGAAGAAAAACAGGAATAGCCTTACTTTTGCGAGATAAGGCCAAATTGGTATTTTTGCTATAAAATGAAATCCTTCAGTCAAAACAAGTTCAAACTCCTTTGTCCTTCATATATATCTATTCTAAGTAGGTTCCATGCATAAACCTCTTTAAATGACCTTGTATGCGAAAGAAACACAGGAATAGCCTTCTTTTGCGGAGTTAAGACGATATTCGGATTTTTGCTTATAAACACCAATTCCTTCAGTCAAAACAAGTTCAAACTCCTTTGTCCTTCATATATACCCATTCTAAGTAGGTTCCATGCATAAACTTCTTTAAATGACCTTGTTTGAGAAAGAAAAACAGGAATAGCCTTACTTTTGCGAGATAATGCCAAATTGGTATTTTTGCTATAAAATGAATTTCTTCAGTCAAAACAAGTTCAAACTCCTTTGTCCTTCATATATATAGATTCTATATAGGTTCCATGTATAAAACCTCTTTAAATTACCTTGTTTGAGAAAGAAAAACAGGAATAGCCTTACTTTTGCGAGATAAGGCCAAATTGGTATTTTTGCCATAAAAGGAATTCCTTCAGTCAAAACAAGTTCAAACTCATTTGTCCTTCATATATATACATTCTAAGTAGGTGCCATGCATAAACCTCTTTAAATGACCTTGTTTGAGAGAGAAAAACAGGAATAGCCTTACTTTTGCGAGATAAGGCCAAATTGGTATTTGTGCTATAAAATGAAATCCTTCAGTCAAAACAAGTTCAAACTCCTTTGTCCTTCATATATATCAATTCTAAGTAGGTTCCATGCATAAACATCTTTAAATGACCTTGTATGCGACAGAAACACAGTAATAGCCTTACTTTTGCGGAGTTAAGACGATATTCGGATTTTTGCTTATAAACACCAATTCCTTCAGTCAAAACAAGTTCAAACTCCTTTGTCCTTCATATATATCAATTCTAAGTAGGTTCCATGCATAAACTTCTTTAAATGACCTTGTTTGAGAAAGAAAAACAGGAATAGCCTTACTTTTGCGAGATAAGGTCAAATTGGTATTTTTGCTATAAAATGAATTTCTTCAGTCAAAACAAGTTCAAACTCCTTTGTCCTTCATATATATAGATTCTATATAGGTTCCATGTATAAAACCTCTTTAAATTACCTTGTTTGAGAAAGAAAAACAGGAATAGCCTTACTTTTGCGAGATAAGGCCAAATTGGTATTTTTGCTATAAAATGAAATCCTTCAGTCAAAACAAGTTCAAACTCCTTTGTCCTTCATATATATCAATTCTAAGTAGGTTCCATGCATAAACATCTTTAAATGACCTTGTATGCGAAAGAAACACAGGAATAGCCTTCTTTTGCGGAATTAAGACGATATTCGGATTTTTGCTTATAAACACTAATTCCTTCAGTCAAAACAAGTTCAAACTCCTTTGTCCTTCAAATATATAAATTCTAAGTAGGTTCCATGCATAAACCTCTTTAAATGACCTTGTTTGAGAAAGACAAACAGGAATAGCCTTACTTTTGCGAGATAAGGCCAAATTGGTATTTTTGCTATAAAATGAAATCCTTCAGTCAAAACAAGTTCTAACTCCTTTGTCCTTCATATATACCCATTCTAAGTAGGTTCCATTAATAAACTTCTTTAAATGACCTTGTTTGAGAAAGACAAACAGGAATAGCCTTACTTTTGCGAGACAAGGCCAAATTGGTATTTTTGCTATAAAATGAAATCCTTCTGTCAAAACAAGTTCAAACTCCTTTGTCCTTCATATATATCAATTCTAAGTAGGTTCCATGCATAAACATCTTTAAATGACCTTGTATGCGAAAGAAACACAGGAATAGCCTTCTTTTGCGGAGTTAAGACGATATTCGGATTTTTGCTTATAAACACCAATTCCTTCAGTCAAAACAAGTTCAAACTCCTTTGTCCTTCAAATATATAAATTCTAAGTAGGTTCCATGCATAAACTTCTTTAAATGACCTTGTTTGAGAAAGAAAAACAGGAATAGCCTTACTATTGCGAGATAAGGCCAAATTGGTATTTTTGCTATAAAATGAAATCCTTC
Source organism: Odontesthes bonariensis (assembly GCF_027942865.1). NCBI lineage: Eukaryota > Metazoa > Chordata > Actinopteri > Atheriniformes > Atherinopsidae > Odontesthes > Odontesthes bonariensis. The sequence goes on from NC_134511.1 coordinate 29,070,275, forward strand.
AGTCAAAACAAGTTCAAACTCCTTTGTCCTTCATATATATCAATTCTAAGTAGGTTCCATGCATAAACTTCTTTAAATGACCTTGTTTGAGAAAGAAAAACAGGAATAGCCTTACTTTTGCGAGATAAGGCCAAATTGGTATTTTTGCTATAAAATGAATTTATTCAGTCAAAACAAGTTCAAACTCCTTTGTCCTTCATATATATAGATTCTATATAGGTTCCATGTATAAAACCTCTTTAAATTACCTTGTTTGAGAAAGAAAAACAGGAATAGCCTTACTTTTGCGAGATAAGGCCAAATTGGTATTTTTGCTATAAAATGAAATCCTTCAGTCAAAACAAGTTCAAACTCCTTTGTCCTTCATATATATCAATTCTAAGTAGGTTCCATGCATAAACATCTTTAAATGACCTTGTATGCGAAAGAAACACAGGAATAGCCTTCTTTTGCGGAGTTAAGACGATATTCTGATTTTTGCTTATAAACACCAATTCCTTCAGTCAAAACAAGTTCAAACTCCTTTGTCCTTCATATATACCCATTCTAAGTAGGTTCCATGCATAAACCTCTTTAAATGACCTTGTTTGAGAAAGACAAACAGGAATAGCCTTACTTTTGCGAGATAAGGCCAAATTGGTATTTTTGCTATAAAATGAAATCCTTCAGTCAAAACAAGTTCTAACTCCTTTGTACTTCATATATACCCATTCTAAGTAGGTTCCATTAATAAACTTCTTTAAATGACCTTGTTTGAGAAAGACAAACAGGAATAGCCTTACTTTTGCGAGATAAGGCCAAATTGGTATTTTTGCTATAAAATGAAATCCTTCAGTCAAAACAAGTTCAAACTCCTTTGTCCTTCATATATATCAATTCTAAGTAGGTTCCATGCATAAACATCTTTAAATGACCTTGTATGCGAAAGAAACACAGGAATAGCCTTCTTTTGCGGAGTTAAGACGATATTCGGATTTTTGCTTATAAACACCAATTCCTTCAGTCAAAACAAGTTCAAACTCCTTTGTCCTTCAAATATATAAATTCTAAGTAGGTTCCATGCATAAACTTCTTTAAATGACCTTGTTTGAGAAAGAAAAACAGGAATAGCCTTACTTTTGCGAGATAATGCCAAATTGGTATTTTTGCTATAAAATGAATTCCTTCAGTCAAAACAAGTTCAAACTCCTTTGTCCTGCATATATATAGATTCTATATAGGTTCCATGTATAAAACCTCTTTAAATTACCTTGTTTGGTGAAGAAAAACAGGAATAGTCTTACTTTTGCGAGATAAGGCCAAATTGGTATTTTTGCTATAAAATGAATTCCTTCAGTCAAAACAAGTTCAAATTCCTTTGTCCTTCATATGTATCAATTCTAAGTAGATTCCATGCATAAACCTCTTTAAATGACCTTGTATGCGAAAGAAACACAGGAATAGCCTTCTTTTGCGGAGTTAAGACGATATTCGGATTTTTGCTTATAAACACCAATTCCTTCAGTCAAAACAAGTTCAAACTCCTTTGTCCTTCATATATACCCATTCTAAGTAGGTTCCATGCATAAACTTCTTTAAATGACCTTGTTTGAGAAAGAAAAACAGGAATAGCCTTACTTTTGCGAGATAAGGCCAAATTGGTATTTTTGCTATAAAATGAATTCCTTCAGTCAAAACAAGTTCAAACTCCTTTGTCCTTCATATATATAGATTCTATATAGGTTCCATGTATAAAACCTCTTTAAATTACCTTGTTTGGTGAAGAAAAACAGGAATGGTCTTACTTTTGCGAGATAAGGCCAAATTGGTATTTTTGCTATAAAATGAAATCCTTCAGTCAAAACAAGTTCAAACTCCTTTGTCCTTCATATATATCAATTCTAAGTAGGTTCCATGCATAAACCTCTTTAAATGACCTTGTATGCGAAAGAAACACAGGAATAGCCTTCTTTTGCTGAGTTAAGACGATATTCGGATTTTTGCTTATAAACACCAATTCCTTCAGTCAAAACAAGTTCAAACTCCTTTGTCCTTCATATATACCCATTCTAAGTAGGTTCCATGCATAAACTTCTTTAAATGACCTTGTTTGAGAAAGAAAAACAGGAATAGCCTTACTTTTGCGAGATAAGGCCAAATTGGTATTTTTGCTATAAAATGAATTCCTTCAGTCTAAACAAGTTCAAACTCCTCTGTCCTTCATATATATGAATTCTAAGTAGATTCCATGCATAAACCTCTTTAAATTAACTTGCTTGGGGAAGAAAAACAGGAATAGCCTTACTTTTGCGAGATAAGGCCAAATTGGTATTTTTGCTATAAAATGAATTCCTTAAGTCAAAAAAAGTTCAAACTCCTTTGTCCTTCATATATATCAATTCTAAGTAGGTTCCATGCATAAACCTCTTTAAATGACCTTGTATGCGAAAGAAACACAGGAATAGCCTTCTTTTGCGGAGTTAAGACGATATTCGGATTTTTGCTTATAAACACCAATTCCTTCAGTCAAAAAAAGTTCAAACTCCTTTGTCCTTCATATATACCCATTCTAAGTAGGTTCCATGCATAAACTTCTTTAAATGACCTTGTTTGAGAAAGAAAAACAGGAATGGCCTTACTTTAGCGAGATAATGCCAAATTGGTATTTTTGCTATAAAATGAATTCCTTCAGTCAAAACAAGTTCAAACTCCTTTGTCCTTCATATATATCAATTCTAAGTAGATTCCATGCATAAACCTCTTTAAATTAACTTGCTTGGGGAAGAAAAACAGGAATAGCCTTACTTTTGCGAGATAAGGCCAAATTGGTATTTTTGCTATAAAATGAATTCCTTCAGTCAAAACAAGTTCAAATTCCTATGTCCTTCATATGTATCAATTCTAAGTAGATTCCATGCATAAACCTCTTTAAATTACCTTGCTTGGGGAAGAAAAACAGGAATAGCCTTACTTTTGCGAGATAATGCCAAATTGGTATTTTTGCTATAAAATGAATTCCTTCAGTCAAAACAAGTTCAAACTCCTTTGTCCTTCATATATATCAATTCTAAGTAGATTCCATGCATAAACTTCTTTAAATGACCTTGTTTGAGAAAGAAAAACAGGAATAGCCTTTTGCGAGATAGGGCCAAATTGGTATTTTTGCTATAAAATGAAATCCTTCAGTCAAAACAAGTTCAAACTCCTTTGTCCTTCATATATATCAATTCTAAGTAGGTTCCATGTATAAAACCTCTTTAAATGACCTTGTTTGGTGAAGAAAAACAGGAATAGTCTTACTTTTGCGGAGTTAAGACGATATTCGGATTTTTGCTTATAAACACCAATTCATTCAGTCAAAACAAGTTCAAACTCCTTTGTCCTTCATATATATCAATTCTAAGTAGATTCCATGCATAAACCTCTTTAAATTAACTTGCTTGGGGAAGAAAAACAGGAATAGACTTACTTTTGCGAGATAAGGCCAAATTTGTATTTTTGCTATAAAATGAATTCCTTCAGTCAAAACAAGTTCAAACTCCTTTGTCCTTCATATATATCAATTCTAAGTAGATTCCATGCATAAACTTCTTTAAATGACCTTGTTTGAGAAAGAAAAACAGGAATAGCCTTTTGCGAGATAAGGCCAAATTGGTATTTTTGCTATAAAATGAATTCCTTCAGTCAAAACAAGTTCAAACTCCTTTGTCCTTCATATATATCAATTCTAAGTAGGTTCCATGTATAAACATCTTTAAATGACCTTGTATGCGAAAGAAACACAGGAATAGCCTTCTCTTGCGGAGTTAAGACGATATTCGGATTTTTGCTTATAAACACCAATTCCTTCAGTCAAAACAAGTTCAAACTCCTTTGTCCTTCATATATACCCATTCTAAGTAGGTTCCATGCATAAACTTCTTTAAATGACCTTGTTTGAGAAAGAAAAACAGGAATAGCCTTACTTTAGCGAGATAATGCCAAATTGGTATTTTTGCTATAAAATGAATTCCTTCAGTCTAAACAAGTTCAAACTCCTTTGTCCTTCATATATATGAATTCTAAGTAGATTCCATGCATAAACCTCTTTAAATTAACTTGCTTGGGGAAGAAAAACAGGAATAGCCTTACTTTTGCGAGATAAGGCCAAATTGGTATTTTTGCTATAAAATGAATTCCTTCAGTCAAAACAAGTTCAAACTCCTTTGTCCTTCATATATATCAATTCTAAGTAGGTTCCATGCATAAACATCTTTAAATGACCTTGTATGCGAAAGAAACACAGGAATAGCCTTCTTTTGCGGAGTTAAGACGATATTCGGATTTTTGCTTATAAACACCAATTCCTTCAGTCAAAACAAGTTCAAACTCCTTTGTCCATAATATATACCCATTCTAAGTAGGTTCCATGCATAAACTTCTTTAAATGACCTTGTTTTGAGAAAGAAAAACAGGAATAGCCTTACTTTAGCGAGATAATGCCAAATTGGTATTTTTGCTATAAAATGAATTCCTTCAGTCAAAACAAGTTCAAACTCCTTTGTCCTTCATATATATCAATTCTAAGTAGATTCCATGCATAAACCTCTTTAAATTAACTTGCTTGGGGAAGAAAAACAGGAATAGCCTTACTTTTGCGAGATAAGGCCAAATTGGTATTTTTGCTATAAAATGAATTCCTTCAGTCAAAACAAGTTCAAACTCCTTTGTCCTTCATATATATAGATTCTATATAGGTTCCATGTATAAAACCTCTTTAAATTACCTTGTTTGGTGAAGAAAAACAGGAATAGTCTTACTTTTGCGAGATAAGGCCAAATTGGTATTTTTGCTATAAAATGAATTCCTTCAGTCAAAACAAGTTCAAATTCCTTTGTCCTTCATATGTATCAATTCTAAGTAGATTCCATGCATAAACCTCTTTAAATGACCTTGTTTGAGGAAGAAAAACAGGAATAGCCTTACTTTTGCGAGATAAGGCCAAATTGGTATTTTTGCTATAAAATGAAATCCTTCAGTCAAAACAAGTTCAAACTCCTTTGTCCTACATATATATCAATTCTAAGTAGATTCCATGCATAAACCTCTTTAAATGACCTTGTTTGAGGAAGAAAAACAGGAATAGCCTTACTTTTGCGAGATAAGGCCAAATTGGTATTTTTGCTATAAAATGAAATCCTTCAGTCAAAACAAGTTCAAACTCCTTTGTCCTACATATATATCAATTCTAAGTAGGTTCCATGCATAAACATCTTTAAATGACCTTGTATGCGAAAGAAACACAGTAATAGCCTTCTTTTGCGGAGTTAAGACGATATTCGGATTTTTGCTTATAAACACCAATTCCTTCAGTCAAAACAAGTTCAAACTCCTTTGTCCTTCATATATACCCATTCTAAGTAGGTTCCATGCATAAACTTCTTTAAATGACCTTGTTTGAGAAAGAAAAACAGAAATAGCCTTACTTTTGCGAGATAAGGCCAAATTGGTATTTTTGCTATAAAATGAATTCTTTCAGTGAAAACAAGTTCAAACTCCTTTGTCCTTCATATATATCAATTCTAAGTAGGTTCCATGTATAAACATCTTTAAATGAACTTGTATGCGAAAGAAACACAGGAATAGCCTTCTTTTGCGGAGTTAAGACGATATTCGGATTTTTGCTTATAAACACCAATTCCTTCAGTCAAAACAAGTTCAAACTCCTTTGTCCTTCATATATACCCATTCTAAGTAGGTTCCATGCATAAACTTCTTTAAATGACCTTGTTTGGTGAAGAAAAACAGGAATAGTCTTACTTTTGCGAGATAAGGCCAAATTGGTATTTTTGCTATAAAATGAATTCCTTCAGTCAAAACAAGTTCAAACTCCTTTGTCCTTCATATATACCCATTCTAAGTAGGTTCCATTAATAAACTTCTTTAAATGACCTTGTTTGAGAAAGACAAACAGGAATAGCCTTACTTTTGCGAGATAAGGCCAAATTGGTATTTTTGCTATAAAATGAAATCCTTCAGTCAAAACAAGTTCAAACTCCTTTGTCCTTCATATATATCAATTCTAAGTAGGTTCCATGCATAAACCTCTTTAAATGACCTTGTATGCGAAAGAAACACAGTAATAGCCTTCTTTTGCGGAGTTAAGACGATATTCGGATTTTTGCTTATAAACACCAATTCCTTCAGTCAAAACAAGTTCAAACTCCTTTGTCCTTCATATATACCCATTCTAAGTAGGTTCCATGCATAAACTTCTTTAAATGACCTTGTTTGAGAAAGAAAAACAGGAATAGCCTTACTTTTGCGAGATAAGGCCAAATTGGTATTTTTGCTATAAAATGAAATCCTTCAGTCAAAACAAGTTCAAACTCCTTTGTCCTTCATATATATCAATTCTAAGTAGGTTCCATGCATAAACCTCTTTAAATGACCTTGTATGCGAAAGAAACACAGGAATAGCCTTCTTTTGCGGAGTTAAGACGATATTCGGATTTTTGCTTATAAACACCAATTCCTTCAGTCAAAACAAGTTCAAACTCCTTTGTCCTTCATATATACCCATTCTAAGTAGGTTCCATGCATAAACTTCTTTAAATGACCTTGTTTGAGAAAGAAAAACAGGAATAGCCTTACTTTTGCGAGATAATGCCAAATTGGTATTTTTGCTATAAAATGAATTCCTTCAGTCAAAACAAGTTCAAACTCCTTTGTCCTGCATATATATAGATTCTATATAGGTTCCATGTATAAAACCTCTTTAAATTACCTTGTTTGGTGAAGAAAAACAGGAATAGTCTTACTTTTGCGAGATAAGGCCAAATTGGTATTTTTGCTATAAAATGAATTCCTTCAGTCAAAACAAGTTCAAATTCCTTTGTCCTTCATATGTATCAATTCTAAGTAGATTCCATGCATAAACCTCTTTAAATGACCTTGTATGCGAAAGAAACACAGGAATAGCCTTCTTTTGCGGAGTTAAGACGATATTCGGATTTTTGCTTATAAATACCAATTCCTTCAGTCAAAACAAGTTCAAACTTCTTTGTCCTTCAAATATATAAATTCTAAGTAGGTTCCATGCATAAACCTCTTTAAATGACCTTGTTTGAGAAAGACAAACCGGAATAGCCTTACTTTTGCGAGATAAGGCCAAATTGGTATTTTTGCTATAAAATGAAATCCTTCAGTCAAAACAAGTTCAAACTCCTTTGTCCTTCATATATACCCATTCTAAGTAGGTTCCATTAATAAACTTCTTTAAATGACCTTGTTTGAGAAAGACAAACAGGAATAGCCTTACTTTTGCGAGATAAGGCCAAATTGGTATTTTTGCTATAAAATGAAATCCTTCAGTCAAAACAAGTTCAAACTCCTTTGTCCTTCATATATATCAATTCTAAGTAGGTTCCATGCATAAACCTCTTTAAATGACCTTGTATGCGAAAAAAACACAGTAATAGCCTTACTTTTGCGGAGTTAAGACGATATTCGGATTTTTGCTTATAAACACCAATTCCTTCAGTCAAAACAAGTTCAAACTCCTTTGTCCTTCATATATACCCATTCTAAGTAGGTTCCATGCATAAACTTCTTTAAATGACCTTGTTTGAGAAAGAAAAACAGGAATAGCCTTACTTTTGCGAGATAAGGCCAAATTGGTATTTTTGCTATAAAATGAAATCCTTCAGTCAAAACAAGTTCAAACTCCTTTGTCCTTCATATATATCAATTCTAAGTAGATTCCATGCATAAACTTCTTTAAATGACCTTGTTTGAGAAAGAAAAACAGGAATAGCCTTACTTTTGCGAGATAAGGCCAAATTGGTATTTTTGCTATAAAATGAAATCCTTCAGTCAAAACAAGTTCAAACTCCTTTGTCCTTCATATATATCAATTCTAAGTAGGTTCCATGCATAAACTTCTTTAAATGACCTTGTATGCGAAAGAAACACAGTAATAGCCTTCTTTTGCGGAGTTAAGACGATATTCGGATTTTTGCTCATAAACACCAATTCCTTCAGTCAAAACAAGTTCAAACTCCTTTGTCCTTCATATATATCAATTCTAAGTAGGTTCCATGCATAAACTTCTTTAAATGACCTTGTTTGAGAAAGAAAAACAGGAATAGCCTTACTTTTGCGAGGTAAGGCCAAATTGGTATTTTTGCTATAAAATGAAATCCTTCAGTCTAAACAAGTTCAAACTCCTTTGTCCTTCATATATACCCATTCTAAGTAGGTTCCATTAATAAACTTCTTTAAATGACCTTGTTTGAGAAAGACAAACAGGAATAGCCTTACTTTTGCGAGATAAGGCCAAATTGGTATTTTTGCTATAAAATGAAATCCTTCAGTCAAAACAAGTTCAAACTCCTTTGTCCTTCATACATACCCATTCTAAGTAGGTTCCATGCATAAACTTCTTTAAATGACCTTGTTTGAGAAAGAAAAACAGGAATAGCCTTCTTTTGCGGCGTTAAGACGATATTCGGATTTTTGCTTATAAACACCAATTCCTTCAGTCAAAACAAGTTCAAACTCCTTTGTCCTTCATATATACCCATTCTAAGTAGGTTCCATGCATAAACTTCTTTAAATGACCTTGTTTGAGAAAGAAAAACAGGAATAGCCTTACTTTTGCGAGATAATGCCAAATTGGTATTTTTGCTATAAAATGAATTCCTTCAGTCAAAACAAGTTCAAACTCCTTTGTCCTGCATATATATAGATTCTATATAGGTTCCATGTATAAAACCTCTTTAAATTACCTTGTTTGGTGAAGAAAAACAGGAATAGTCTTACTTTTGCGAGATAAGGCCAAATTGGTATTTTTGCTATAAAATGAATTCCTTCAGTCTAAACAAGTTCAAACTCCTTTGTCCTTCATATATATGAATTCTAAGTAGATTCCATGCATAAACCTCTTTAAATTAACTTGCTTGGGGAAGAAAAACAGGAATAGCCTTACTTTTGCGAGATAAGGCCAAATTGGTATTTTTGCTATAAAATGAAATCCTTCAGTCAAAACAAGTTCAAACTCCTTTGTCCTTCATATATATCTATTCTAAGTAGGTTCCATGCATAAACCTCTTTAAATGACCTTGTATGCGAAAGAAACACAGGAATAGCTTTCTTTTGCGGAGTTAAGACGATATTCGGATTTTTGCTTATAAACACCAATTCCTTCAGTCAAAACAAGTTCAAACTCCTTTGTCCTTCATATATACCCATTCTAAGTAGGTTCCATGCATAAACTTCTTTAAATGACCTTGTTTGAGAAAGAAAAACAGGAATAGCCTTACTTTTGCGAGATAATGCCAAATTGGTATTTTTGCTATAAAATGAATTTCTTCAGTCAAAACAAGTTCAAACTCCTTTGTCCTTCATATATATAGATTCTATATAGGTTCCATGTATAAAACCTCTTTAAATTACCTTGTTTGAGAAAGAAAAACAGGAATAGCCTTACTTTTGCGAGATAAGGCCAAATTGGTATTTTTGCCATAAAAGGAATTCCTTCAGTCAAAACAAGTTCAAACTCATTTGTCCTTCATATATATACATTCTAAGTAGGTGCCATGCATAAACCTCTTTAAATGACCTTGTTTGAGAGAGAAAAACAGGAATAGCCTTACTTTTGCGAGATAAGGCCAAATTGGTATTTGTGCTATAAAATGAAATCCTTCAGTCAAAACAAGTTCAAACTCCTTTGTCCTTCATATATATCAATTCTAAGTAGGTTCCATGCATAAACATCTTTAAATGACCTTGTATGCGACAGAAACACAGTAATAGCCTTACTTTTGCGGAGTTAAGACGATATTCGGATTTTTGCTTATAAACACCAATTCCTTCAGTCAAAACAAGTTCAAACTCCTTTGTCCTTCATATATATCAATTCTAAGTAGGTTCCATGCATAAACTTCTTTAAATGACCTTGTTTGAGAAAGAAAAACAGGAATAGCCTTACTTTTGCGAGATAAGGTCAAATTGGTATTTTTGCTATAAAATGAATTTCTTCAGTCAAAACAAGTTCAAACTCCTTTGTCCTTCATATATATAGATTCTATATAGGTTCCATGTATAAAACCTCTTTAAATTACCTTGTTTGAGAAAGAAAAACAGGAATAGCCTTACTTTTGCGAGATAAGGCCAAATTGGTATTTTTGCTATAAAATGAAATCCTTCAGTCAAAACAAGTTCAAACTCCTTTGTCCTTCATATATATCAATTCTAAGTAGGTTCCATGCATAAACATCTTTAAATGACCTTGTATGCGAAAGAAACACAGGAATAGCCTTCTTTTGCGGAGTTAAGACGATATTCTGATTTTTGCTTATAAACACCAATTCCTTCAGTCAAAACAAGTTCAAACTCCTTTGTCCTTCATATATACCCATTCTAAGTAGGTTCCATGCATAAACCTCTTTAAATGACCTTGTTTGAGAAAGACAAACAGGAATAGCCTTACTTTTGCGAGATAAGGCCAAATTGGTATTTTTGCTATAAAATGAAATCCTTCAGTCAAAACAAGTTCAAACTCCTTTGTCCTTCATATATATCAATTCTAAGTAGGTTCCATGCATAAACATCTTTAAATGACCTTGTATGCGAAAGAAACACAGGAATAGCCTTCTTTTGCGGAGTTAAGACGATATTCGGATTTTTGCTTATAAACACCAATTCCTTCAGTCAAAACAAGTTCAAACTCCTTTGTCCTTCAAATATATAAATTCTAAGTAGGTTCCATGCATAAACTTCTTTAAATGACCTTGTTTGAGAAAGAAAAACAAGAATAGCCTTACTATTGCGAGATAAGGCCAAATTGGTATTTTTGCTATAAAATGAAATCCTTCAGTCAAAACAAGTTCAAACTCCTTTGTCCTTCATATATATCAATTCTAAGTAGGTTCCATGCATAAACTTCTTTAAATGACCTTGTTTGAGAAAGAAAAACAGGAATAGCCTTACTTTTGCGAGATAAGGCCAAATTGGTATTTTTGCTATAAAATGAATTTATTCAGTCAAAACAAGTTCAAACTCCTTTGTCCTTCATATATATAGATTCTATATAGGTTCCATGTATAAAACCTCTTTAAATTACCTTGTTTGAGAAAGAAAAACAGGAATAGCCTTACTTTTGCGAGATAAGGCCAAATTGGTATTTTTGCTATAAAATGAAATCCTTCAGTCAAAACAAGTTCAAACTCCTTTGTCCTTCATATATATCAATTCTAAGTAGGTTCCATGCATAAACATCTTTAAATGACCTTGTATGCGAAAGAAACACAGGAATAGCCTTCTTTTGCGGAGTTAAGACGATATTCTGATTTTTGCTTATAAACACCAATTCCTTCAGTCAAAACAAGTTCAAACTCCTTTGTCCTTCATATATACCCATTCTAAGTAGGTTCCATGCATAAACCTCTTTAAATGACCTTGTTTGAGAAAGACAAACAGGAATAGCCTTACTTTTGCGAGATAAGGCCAAATTGGTATTTTTGCTATAAAATGAAATCCTTCAGTCAAAACAAGTTCAAACTCCTTTGTCCTTCATATGTATCAATTCTAAGTAGGTTCCATGCATAAACATCTTTAAATGACCTTGTATGCGAAAGAAACACAGGAATAGCCTTCTTTTGCGGAATTAAGACGATATTCGGATTTTTGCTTATAAACACTAATTCCTTCAGTCAAAACAAGTTCAAACTCCTTTGTCCTTCAAATATATAAATTCTAAGTAGGTTCCATGCATAAACCTCTTTAAATGACCTTGTTTGAGAAAGACAAACAGGAATAGCCTTACTTTTGCGAGATAAGGCCAAATTGGTATTTTTGCTATAAAATGAAATCCTTCAGTCAAAACAAGTTCTAACTCCTTTGTACTTCATATATACCCATTCTAAGTAGGTTCCATTAATAAACTTCTTTAAATGACCTTGTTTGAGAAAGACAAACAGGAATAGCCTTACTTTTGCGAGATAAGGCCAAATTGGTATTTTTGCTATAAAATGAAATCCTTCAGTCAAAACAAGTTCAAACTCCTTTGTCCTTCATATATATCAATTCTAAGTAGGTTCCATGCATAAACATCTTTAAATGACCTTGTATGCGAAAGAAACACAGGAATAGCCTTCTTTTGCGGAGTTAAGACGATATTCGGATTTTTGCTTATAAACACCAATTCCTTCAGTCAAAACAAGTTCAAACTCCTTTGTCCTTCATATATATCAATTCTAAGTAGGTTCCATGCATAAACTTCTTTAAATGACCTTGTTTGAGAAAGAAAAACAGGAATAGCCTTACTTTTGCGAGATAAGGCCAAATTGGTATTTTTGCTATAAAATGAATTTATTCAGTCAAAACAAGTTCAAACTCCTTTGTCCTTCATATATATAGATTCTATATAGGTTCCATGTATAAAACCTCTTTAAATTACCTTGTTTGAGAAAGAAAAACAGGAATAGCCTTACTTTTGCGAGATAAGGCCAAATTGGTATTTTTGCTATAAAATGAAATCCTTCAGTCAAAACAAGTTCAAACTCCTTTGTCCTTCATATATATCAATTCTAAGTAGGTTCCATGCATAAACATCTTTAAATGACCTTGTATGCGAAAGAAACACAGGAATAGCCTTCTTTTGCGGAGTTAAGACGATATTCTGATTTTTGCTTATAAACACCAATTCCTTCAGTCAAAACAAGTTCAAACTCCTTTGTCCTTCATATATACCCATTCTAAGTAGGTTCCATGCATAAACCTCTTTAAATGACCTTGTTTGAGAAAGACAAACAGGAATAGCCTTACTTTTGCGAGATAAGGCCAAATTGGTATTTTTGCTATAAAATGAAATCCTTCAGTCAAAACAAGTTCAAACTCCTTTGTCCTTCATATGTATCAATTCTAAGTAGGTTCCATGCATAAACATCTTTAAATGACCTTGTATGCGAAAGAAACACAGGAATAGCCTTCTTTTGCGGAATTAAGACGATATTCGGATTTTTGCTTATAAACACTAATTCCTTCAGTCAAAACAAGTTCAAACTCCTTTGTCCTTCAAATATATAAATTCTAAGTAGGTTCCATGCATAAACCTCTTTAAATGACCTTGTTTGAGAAAGACAAACAGGAATAGCCTTACTTTTGCGAGATAAGGCCAAATTGGTATTTTTGCTATAAAATGAAATCCTTCAGTCAAAACAAGTTCTAACTCCTTTGTACTTCATATATACCCATTCTAAGTAGGTTCCATTAATAAACTTCTTTAAATGACCTTGTTTGAGAAAGACAAACAGGAATAGCCTTACTTTTGCGAGATAAGGCCAAATTGGTATTTTTGCTATAAAATGAAATCCTTCAGTCAAAACAAGTTCAAACTCCTTTGTCCTTCATATATATCAATTCTAAGTAGGTTCCATGCATAAACATCTTTAAATGACCTTGTATGCGAAAGAAACACAGGAATAGCCTTCTTTTGCGGAGTTAAGACGATATTCGGATTTTTGCTTATAAACACCAATTCCTTCAGTCAAAACAAGTTCAAACTCCTTTGTCCTTCAAATATATAAATTCTAAGTAGGTTCCATGCATAAACTTCTTTAAATGACCTTGTTTGAGAAAGAAAAACAGGAATAGCCTTACTTTTGCGAGATAATGCCAAATTGGTATTTTTGCTATAAAATGAATTCCTTCAGTCAAAACAAGTTCAAACTCCTTTGTCCTGCATATATATAGATTCTATATAGGTTCCATGTATAAAACCTCTTTAAATTACCTTGTTTGGTGAAGAAAAACAGGAATAGTCTTACTTTTGCGAGATAAGGCCAAATTGGTATTTTTGCTATAAAATGAATTCCTTCAGTCAAAACAAGTTCAAATTCCTTTGTCCTTCATATGTATCAATTCTAAGTAGATTCCATGCATAAACCTCTTTAAATGACCTTGTATGCGAAAGAAACACAGGAATAGCCTTCTTTTGCGGAGTTAAGACGATATTCGGATTTTTGCTTATAAACACCAATTCCTTCAGTCAAAACAAGTTCAAACTCCTTTGTCCTTCATATATACCCATTCTAAGTAGGTTCCATGCATAAACTTCTTTAAATAACCTTGTTTGAGAAAGAAAAACAGGAATAGCCTTACTTTTGCGAGATAAGGCCAAATTGGTATTTTTGCTATAAAATGAATTCCTTCAGTCAAAACAAGTTCAAACTCCTTTGTCCTTCATATATATAGATTCTATATAGGTTCCATGTATAAAACCTCTTTAAATTACCTTGTTTGGTGAAGAAAAACAGGAATGGTCTTACTTTTGCGAGATAAGGCCAAATTGGTATTTTTGCTATAAAATGAAATCCTTCAGTCAAAACAAGTTCAAACTCCTTTGTCCTTCATATATATCAATTCTAAGTAGGTTCCATGCATAAACCTCTTTAAATGACCTTGTATGCGAAAGAAACACAGGAATAGCCTTCTTTTGCTGAGTTAAGACGATATTCGGATTTTTGCTTATAAACACCAATTCCTTCAGTCAAAACAAGTTCAAACTCCTTTGTCCTTCATATATACCCATTCTAAGTAGGTTCCATGCATAAACTTCTTTAAATGACCTTGTTTGAGAAAGAAAAACAGGAATAGCCTTACTTTAGCGAGATAAGGCCAAATTGGTATTTTTGCTATAAAATGAATTCCTTCAGTCTAAACAAGTTCAAACTCCTCTGTCCTTCATATATATGAATTCTAAGTAGATTCCATGCATAAACCTCTTTAAATTAACTTGCTTGGGGAAGAAAAACAGGAATAGCCTTACTTTTGCGAGATAAGGCCAAATTGGTATTTTTGCTATAAAATGAATTCCTTCAGTCAAAACAAGTTCAAACTCCTTTGTCCTTCATATATATCAATTCTAAGTAGATTCCATGCATAAACTTCTTTAAATGACCTTGTTTGAGAAAGAAAAACAGGAATAGCCTTTTGCGAGATAGGGCCAAATTGGTATTTTTGCTATAAAATGAAATCCTTCAGTCAAAACAAGTTCAAACTCCTTTGTCCTTCATATATATCAATTCTAAGTAGGTTCCATGTATAAAACCTCTTTAAATGACCTTGTTTGGTGAAGAAAAACAGGAATAGTCTTACTTTTGCGGAGTTAAGACGATATTCGGATTTTTGCTTATAAAAACCAATTCATTCAGTCAAAACAAGTTCAAACTCCTTTGTCCTTCATATATATCAATTCTAAGTAGGTTCCATGCATAAACATCTTTAAATGACCTTGTATGCGAAAGAAACACAGGAATAGCCTTCTTTTGCGGAGTTAAGACGATATTCGGATTTTTGCTTATAAACACCAATTCCTTCAGTCAAAACAAGTTCAAACTCCTTTGTCCTTCAAATATATAAATTCTAAGTAGGTTCCATGCATAAACTTCTTTAAATGACCTTGTTTGAGAAAGAAAAACAGGAATAGCCTTACTTTTGCGAGATAATGCCAAATTGGTATTTTTGCTATAAAATGAATTCCTTCAGTCAAAACAAGTTCAAACTCCTTTGTCCTGCATATATATAGATTCTATATAGGTTCCATGTATAAAACCTCTTTAAATTACCTTGTTTGGTGAAAAAAAACAGGAATAGTCTTACTTTTGCGAGATAAGGCCAAATTGGTATTTTTGCTATAAAATGAATTCCTTCAGTCAAAACAAGTTCAAATTCCTTTGTCCTTCATATGTATCAATTCTAAGTAGATTCCATGCATAAACCTCTTTAAATGACCTTGTATGCGAAAGAAACACAGGAATAGCCTTCTTTTGCGGAGTTAAGACGATATTCGGATTTTTGCTTATAAACACCAATTCCTTCAGTCAAAACAAGTTCAAACTCCTTTGTCCTTCATATATACCCATTCTAAGTAGGTTCCATGCATAAACTTCTTTAAATGACCTTGTTTGAGAAAGAAAAACAGGAATAGCCTTACTTTTGCGAGATAAGGCCAAATTGGTATTTTTGCTATAAAATGAATTCCTTCAGTCAAAACAAGTTCAAACTCCTTTGTCCTTCATATATATAGATTCTATATAGGTTCCATGTATAAAACCTCTTTAAATTACCTTGTTTGGTGAAGAAAAACAGGAATGGTCTTACTTTTGCGAGATGAGGCCAAATTGGTATTTTTGCTATAAAATGAAATCCTTCAGTCAAAACAAGTTCAAACTCCTTTGTCCTTCATATATATCAATTCTAAGTAGGTTCCATGCATAAACCTCTTTAAATGACCTTGTATGCGAAAGAAACACAGGAATAGCCTTCTTTTGCTGAGTTAAGACGATATTCGGATTTTTGCTTATAAACACCAATTCCTTCAGTCAAAACAAGTTCAAACTCCTTTGTCCTTCATATATACCCATTCTAAGTAGGTTCCATGCATAAACTTCTTTAAATGACCTTGTTTGGTGAAGAAAAACAGGAATAGTCTTACTTTTGCGGAGTTAAGACGATATTCGGATTTTTGCTTATAAACACCAATTCATTCAGTCAAAACAAGTTCAAACTCCTTTGTCCTTCATATATATCAATTCTAAGTAGATTCCATGCATAAACCTCTTTAAATTAACTTGCTTGGGGAAGAAAAACAGGAATAGCCTTACTTTTGCGAAATAAGGCCAAATTGGTATTTTTGCTATAAAATGAATTCCTTCAGTCAAAACAAGTTCAAACTCCTTTGTCCTTCATATATATCAATTCTAAGTAGGTTCCATGCATAAACATCTTTAAATGACCTTGTATGCGAAAGAAACACAGGAATAGCCTTCTTTTGCGGAGTTAAGACGATATTCGGATTTTTGCTTATAAACACCAATTCCTTCAGTCAAAACAAGTTCAAACTCCTTTGTCCATAATATATACCCATTCTAAGTAGGTTCCATGCATAAACTTCTTTAAATGACCTTGTTTTGAGAAAGAAAAACAGGAATAGCCTTACTTTAGCGAGATAATGCCAAATTGGTATTTTTGCTATAAAATGAATTCCTTCAGTCAAAACAAGTTCAAACTCCTTTGTCCTTCATATATATCAATTCTAAGTAGATTCCATGCATAAACCTCTTTAAATTAACTTGCTTGGGGAAGAAAAACAGGAATAGCCTTACTTTTGCGAGATAAGGCCAAATTGGTATTTTTGCTATAAAATGAATTCCTTCAGTCAAAACAAGTTCAAACTCCTTTGTCCTTCATATATATAGATTCTATATAGGTTCCATGTATAAAACCTCTTTAAATTACCTTGTTTGGTGAAGAAAAACAGGAATAGTCTTACTTTTGCGAGATAAGGCCAAATTGGTATTTTTGCTATAAAATGAATTCCTTCAGTCAAAACAAGTTCAAATTCCTTTGTCCTTCATATGTATCAATTCTAAGTAGATTCCATGCATAAACCTCTTTAAATGACCTTGTTTGAGGAAGAAAAACAGGAATAGCCTTACTTTTGCGAGATAAGGCCAAATTGGTATTTTTGCTATAAAATGAAATCCTTCAGTCAAAACAAGTTCAAACTCCTTTGTCCTACATATATATCAATTCTAAGTAGATTCCATGCATAAACCTCTTTAAATGACCTTGTTTGAGGAAGAAAAACAGGAATAGCCTTACTTTTGCGAGATAAGGCCAAATTGGTATTTTTGCTATAAAATGAAATCCTTCAGTCAAAACAAGTTCAAACTCCTTTGTCCTACATATATATCAATTCTAAGTAGGTTCCATGCATAAACATCTTTAAATGACCTTGTATGCGAAAGAAACACAGTAATAGCCTTCTTTTGCGGAGTTAAGACGATATTCGGATTTTTGCTTATAAACACCAATTCCTTCAGTCAAAACAAGTTCAAACTCCTTTGTCCTTCATATATACCCATTCTAAGTAGGTTCCATGCATAAACTTCTTTAAATGACCTTGTTTGAGAAAGAAAAACAGAAATAGCCTTACTTTTGCGAGATAAGGCCAAATTGGTATTTTTGCTATAAAATGAATTCTTTCAGTGAAAACAAGTTCAAACTCCTTTGTCCTTCATATATATCAATTCTAAGTAGGTTCCATGTATAAACATCTTTAAATGAACTTGTATGCGAAAGAAACACAGGAATAGCCTTCTTTTGCGGAGTTAAGACGATATTCGGATTTTTGCTTATAAACACCAATTCCTTCAGTCAAAACAAGTTCAAACTCCTTTGTCCTTCATATATATAAATTCTAAGTAGATTCCATGCATAAACCTCTTTAAATTAACTTGCTTGGGGAAGAAAAACAGGAATAGCCTTACTTTTGCGAGATAAGGCCAAATTGGTATTTTTGCTATAAAATGAATTCCTTCAGTCAAAACAAGTTCAAACTCCTTTGTCCTTCATATATATCAATTCTAAGTAGGTTCCATGCATAAACATCTTTAAATGACCTTGTATGCGAAAGAAACACAGGAATAGCCTTCTTTTGCGGAGTTAAGACGATATTCGGATTTTTGCTTATAAACACCAATTCCTTCAGTCAAAACAAGTTCAAACTCCTTTGTCCATAATATATACCCATTCTAAGTAGGTTCCATGCATAAACTTCTTTAAATGACCTTGTTTTGAGAAAGAAAAACAGGAATAGCCTTACTTTAGCGAGATAATGCCAAATTGGTATTTTTGCTATAAAATGAATTCCTTCAGTCAAAACAAGTTCAAACTCCTTTGTCCTTCATATATATCAATTCTAAGTAGATTCCATGCATAAACCTCTTTAAATTACCTTGTTTGGTGAAGAAAAACAGGAATAGTCTTACTTTTGCGAGATAAGGCCAAATTGGTATTTTTGCTATAAAATGAATTCCTTCAGTCAAAACAAGTTCAAATTCCTTTGTCCTTCATATGTATCAATTCTAAGTAGATTCCATGCATAAACCTCTTTAAATGACCTTGTTTGAGGAAGAAAAACAGGAATAGCCTTACTTTTGCGAGATAAGGCCAAATTGGTATTTTTGCCATAAAATGTATTCCTTCAGTCAAAACAAGTTCAAACTCCTTTGTCCTTCATATATATCAATTCTAAGTAGATTCCATGCATAAACCTCTTTAAATTAACTTGCTTGGGGAAGAAAAACAGGAATAGCCTTACTTTTGCGAGATAAGGCCAAATTGGTATTTTTGCTATAAAATGAATTCCTTCAGTCAAAACAAGTTCAAACTCCTTTGTCCTTCATATATATAGATTCTATATAGGTTCCATGTATAAAACCTCTTTAAATTACCTTGTTTGGTGAAGAAAAACAGGAATAGTCTTACTTTTGCGAGATAAGGCCAAATTGGTATTTTTGCTATAAAATGAATTCCTTCAGTCAAAACAAGTTCAAATTCCTTTGTCCTTCATATGTATCAATTCTAAGTAGATTCCATGCATAAACCTCTTTAAATGACCTTGTTTGAGGAAGAAAAACAGGAATAGCCTAACTTTTGCGAGATAAGGACAAATTGGTATTTTTGCCATAAAATGTATTCCTTCAGTCAAAACAAGTTCAAACTCATTTGTCCTTCATATATATACATTCTAAGTAGGTGCCATGCATAAACCTCTTTAAATGACCTTGTTTGAAGAAGACAAACAGGAATAGCCTTACTTTTGCGAGATAAGGCCAAATTGGTATTTTTGCTATAAAATGAATTCCTTCAGTCAAAACAAGTTCAAACTCCTTTGTCCTTCATATATATCAATTCTAAGTAGGTTCCATGCATAAACATCTTTAAATGACCTTGTATGCGAAAGAAACACAGGAATAGCCTTCTTTTGCGGAGTTAAGACGATATTCGGATTTTTGCTTATAAACACCAATTCCTTCAGTCAAAACAAGTTCAAACTCCTTTGTCCATAATATATACCCATTCTAAGTAGGTTCCATGCATAAACTTCTTTAAATGACCTTGTTTTGAGAAAGAAAAACAGGAATAGCCTTACTTTAGCGAGATAATGCCAAATTGGTATTTTTGCTATAAAATGAATTCCTTCAGTCAAAACAAGTTCAAACTCCTTTGTCCTTCATATATATCAATTCTAAGTAGATTCCATGCATAAACCTCTTTAAATTAACTTGCTTGGGGAAGAAAAACAGGAATAGCCTTACTTTTGCGAGATAAGGCCAAATTGGTATTTTTGCTATAAAATGAATTCCTTCAGTCAAAACAAGTTCAAACTCCTTTGTCCTTCATATATATAGATTCTATATAGGTTCCATGTATAAAACCTCTTTAAATTACCTTGTTTGGTGAAGAAAAACAGGAATAGTCTTACTTTTGCGAGATAAGGCCAAATTGGTATTTTTGCTATAAAATGAATTCCTTCAGTCAAAACAAGTTCAAATTCCTTTGTCCTTCATATGTATCAATTCTAAGTAGATTCCATGCATAAACCTCTTTAAATGACCTTGTTTGAGGAAGAAAAACAGGAATAGCCTTACTTTTGCGAGATAAGGCCAAATTGGTATTTTTGCTATAAAATGAAATCCTTCAGTCAAAACAAGTTCAAACTCCTTTGTCCTACATATATATCAATTCTAAGTAGATTCCATGCATAAACCTCTTTAAATGACCTTGTTTGAGGAAGAAAAACAGGAATAGCCTTACTTTTGCGAGATAAGGCCAAATCTGTATTTTTGCCATAAAATGAAATCCTTCAGTCAAAACAAGTTCAAACTCCTTTGTCCTACATATATATCAATTCTAAGTAGGTTCCATGCATAAACATCTTTAAATGACCTTGTATGCGAAAGAAACACAGTAATAGCCTTCTTTTGCGGAGTTAAGACGATATTCGGATTTTTGCTTATAAACACCAATTCCTTCAGTCAAAACAAGTTCAAACTCCTTTGTCCTTCATATATACCCATTCTAAGTAGGTTCCATGCATAAACTTCTTTAAATGACCTTGTTTGAGAAAGAAAAACAGGAATAGCCTTACTTTTGCGAGATAAGGCCAAATTGGTATTTTTGCTATAAAATGAATTCTTTCAGTGAAAACAAGTTCAAACTCCTTTGTCCTTCATATATATCAATTCTAAGTAGGTTCCATGTATAAACATCTTTAAATGAACTTGTATGCGAAAGAAACACAGGAATAGCCTTCTTTTGCGGAGTTAAGACGATATTCGGATTTTTGCTTATAAACACCAATTCCTTCAGTCAAAACAAGTTCAAACTCCTTTGTCCTTCATATATACCCATTCTAAGTAGGTTCCATGCATAAACTTCTTTAAATGACCTTGTTTGAGAAAGAAAAACAGGAATAGCCTTACTTTAGCGAGATAAGGCCAAATTGGTATTTTTGCTATAAAATGAATTCCTTCAGTCAAAACAAGTTCAAACTCCTTTGTCCTTCATATATATCAATTCTAAGTAGGTTCCATGCATAAACATCTTTAAATGACCTTGTATGCGAAAGAAACACAGGAATAGCCTTCTTTTGCGGAGTTAAGACGATATTCGGATTTTTGCTTATAAACACCAATTCCTTCAGTCAAAACAAGTTCAAACTCCTTTGTCCATAATATATACCCATTCTAAGTAGGTTCCATGCATAAACTTCTTTAAATGACCTTGTTTTGAGAAAGAAAAACAGGAATAGCCTTACTTTAGCGAGAAAATGCCAAATTGGTATTTTTGCTATAAAATGAATTCCTTCAGTCAAAACAAGTTCAAACTCCTTTGTCCTTCATATATATCAATTCTAAGTAGATTCCATGCATAAACCTCTTTAAATTACCTTGTTTGGTGAAGAAAAACAGGAATAGTCTTACTTTTGCGAGATAAGGCCAAATTGGTATTTTTGCTATAAAATGAATTCCTTCAGTCAAAACAAGTTCAAATTCCTTTGTCCTTCATATGTATCAATTCTAAGTAGATTCCATGCATAAACCTCTTTAAATGACCTTGTTTGAGGAAGAAAAACAGGAATAGCCTTACTTTTGCGAGATAAGGCCAAATTGGTATTTTTGCTATAAAATGAATTCCTTCAGTCAAAACAAGTTCAAACTCCTTTGTCCTTCATATATATAGATTCTATATAGGTTCCATGTATAAAACCTCTTTAAATTACCTTGTTTGGTGAAGAAAAACAGGAATAGTCTTACTTTTGCGAGATAAGGCCAAATTGGTATTTTTGCTATAAAATGAATTCCTTCAGTCAAAACAAGTTCAAATTCCTTTGTCCTTCATATGTATCAATTCTAAGTAGATTCCATGCATAAACCTCTTTAAATGACCTTGTTTGAGGAAGAAAAACAGGAATAGCCTTACTTTTGCGAGATAAGGCCAAATTGGTATTTTTGCCATAAAATGTATTCCTTCAGTCAAAACAAGTTCAAACTCATTTGTCCTTCATATATATACATTCTAAGTAGGTGCCATGCATAAACCTCTTTAAATGACCTTGTTTGAGGAAGACAAACAGGAATAGCCTTACTTTTGCGAGATAAGGCCAAATTGGTATTTTTGCTATAAAATGAAATCCTTCAGTCAAAACAAGTTCAAACTCCTTTGTCCTTCATATATATCAATTCTAAGTAGGTTCCATGCATAAACCTCTTTAAATGACCTTGTATGCGAAAGAAACACAGGAATAGCCTTCTTTTGCGGAGTTAAGACGATATTCGGATTTTTGCTTATAAACACCAATTCCTTCAGTCAAAACAAGTTCAAACTCCTTTGTCCTTCATATATACCCATTCTAAGTAGGTTCCATGCATAAACTTCTTTAAATGACCTTGTTTGAGAAAGAAAAACAGGAATAGCCTTACTTTTGCGAGATAATGCCAAATTGGTATTTTTGCTATAAAATGAATTCCTTCAGTCAAAACAAGTTCAAACTCCTTTGTCCTTCATATATATCAATTCTAAGTAGATTCCATGCATAAACCTCTTTAAATTAACTTGCTTGGGGAAGAAAAACAGGAATAGCCTTACTTTTGCGAGATAAGGCCAAATTGGTATTTTTGCTATAAAATGAATTTCTTCAGTCAAAACAAGTTCAAACTCATTTGTCCTTCATATATATACATTCTAAGTAGGTGCCATGCATAAACCTCTTTAAATGACCTTGTTTGAGGAAGAAAAACAGGAATAGCCTTACTTTTGCGAGATAAGGCCAAATTGGTATTTTTGCTATAAAATGAAATCCTTCAGTCAAAACAAGTTCAAACTCCTTTGTCCTACATATATATCAATTCTAAGTAGGTTCCATGCATAAACATCTTTAAATGACCTTGTATGCGAAAGAAACACAGTAATAGCCTTCTTTTGCGGAGTTAAGACGATATTCGGATTTTTGCTTATAAACACCAATTCCTTCAGTCAAAACAAGTTCAAACTCCTTTGTCCTTCATACATACCCATTCTAAGTAGGTTCCATGCATAAACTTCTTTAAATGACCTTGTTTGAGAAAGAAAAACAGGAATAGCCTTACTTTTGCGAGATAAGGCCAAATTGGTATTTTTGCTATAAAATGAATTCTTTCAGTGAAAACAAGTTCAAACTCCTTTGTCCTTCATATATATCAATTCTAAGTAGGTTCCATGTATAAACATCTTTAAATGAACTTGTATGCGAAAGAAACACAGGAATAGCCTTCTTTTGCGGAGTTAAGACGATATTCGGATTTTTGCTTATAAACACCAATTCCTTCAGTCAAAACAAGTTCAAACTCCTTTGTCCTTCATATATACCCATTCTAAGTAGGTTCCATGCATAAACTTCTTTAAATGACCTTGTTTGAGAAAGAAAAACAGGAATAGCCTTACTTTAGCGATATAATGCCAAATTGGTATTTTTGCTATAAAATGAATTCCTTCAGTCTAAACAAGTTCAAACTCCTTTGTCCTTCATATATATGAATTCTAAGTAGATTCCATGCATAAACCTCTTTAAATTAACTTGCTTGGGGAAGAAAAACAGGAATAGCCTTACTTTTGCGAGATAAGGCCAAATTGGTATTTTTGCTATAAAATGAATTCCTTCAGTCAAAACAAGTTCAAACTCCTTTGTCCTTCATATATATCAATTCTAAGTAGGTTCCATGCATAAACATCTTTAAATGACCTTGTATGCGAAAGAAACACAGGAATAGCCTTCTTTTGCGGAGTTAAGACGATATTCGGATTTTTGCTTATAAACACCAATTCCTTCAGTCAAAACAAGTTCAAACTCCTTTGTCCATAATATATCCCCATTCTAAGTAGGTTCCATGCATAAACTTCTTTAAATGACCTTGTTTTGAGAAAGAAAAACAGGAATAGCCTTACTTTAGCGAGATAATGCCAAATTGGTATTTTTGCTATAAAATGAATTCCTTCAGTCAAAACAAGTTCAAACTCCTTTGTCCTTCATATATATAGATTCTATATAGGTTCCATGTATAAAACCTCTTTAAATTACCTTGTTTGGTGAAGAAAAACAGGAATAGTCTTACTTTTGCGAGATAAGGCCAAATTGGTATTTTTGCTATAAAATGAATTCCTTCAGTCAAAACAAGTTCAAATTCCTTTGTCCTTCATATGTATCAATTCTAAGTAGATTCCATGCATAAACCTCTTTAAATGACCTTGTTTGAGGAAGAAAAACAGGAATAGCCTTACTTTTGCGAGATAAGGCCAGATTGGTATTTTTGCCATAAAATGTATTCCTTCAGTCAAAAAAAGTTCAAACTCATTTGTCCTTCATATATATACATTCTAAGTAGGTGCCATGCATAAACCTCTTTAAATGACCTTGTTTGAGGAAGACAAACAGGAATAGCCTTACTTTTGCGAGATAAGGCCAAATTGGTATTTTTGCTATAAAATGAAATCCTTCAGTCAAAACAAGTTCAAACTCCTTTGTCCTTCATATATATCAATTCTAAGTATGTTCCATGCATAAACCTCTTTAAATGACCTTGTATGCGAAAGAAACACAGTAATAGCCTTCTTTTGCGGAGTTAAGACGATATTCGGATTTTTGCTTATAAACACCAATTCCTTCAGTCAAAACAAGTTCAAACTCCTTTGTCCTTCATATATACCCATTCTAAGTACGTTCCATGCATAAACTTCTTTAAATGACCTTGTTTGAGAAAGAAAAACAGGAATAGCCTTACTTTTGCGAGATAAGGCCAAATTGGTATTAATGCTATAAAATGAATTCCTTCAGTCAAAACAAGTTCAAACTCCTTTGTCCTTCATATATATAGATTCTATATAGGTTCCATGTATAAAAGCTCTTTAAATTACCTTGTTTGGTGAAGAAAAACAGGAATAGTCTTACTTTTGCGAGATAAGGCCAAATTGGTATTTTTGCTATAAAATGAAATCCTTCAGTCAAAACAAGTTCAAACTCCTTTGTCCTTCATATATACCCATTCTAAGTAGGTTCCATTAATAAACTTCTTTAAATGACCTTGTTTGAGAAAGACAAACAGGAATAGCCTTACTTTTGCGAGATAAGGCCAAATTGGTATTTTTGCTATAAAATGAAATCCTTCAGTCAAAACAAGTTCAAACTCCTTTGTCCTTCATATATATCAATTCTAAGTAGGTTCCATGCATAAACCTCTTTAAATGACCTTGTATGCGAAAGAAACACAGGAATAGCCTTCTTTTGCGGAGTTAAGACGATATTCGGATTTTTGCTTATAAACACCAATTCCGTCAGTCAAAACAAGTTCAAACTCCTTTGTCCTTCATATATACCCATTCTAAGTAGATTCCATGCATAAACCTCTTTAAATTAACTTGCTTGGGGAAGAAAAACAGGAATAGCCTTACTTTTGCGAGATAAGGCCAAATTGGTATTATTGCTATAAAATGAATTCCTTCAGTCAAAACAAGTTCAAACTCCTTTGTCCTTCATATATATAGATTCTATATAGGTTCCATGTATAAAACCTCTTTAAATTACCTTGTTTGGTGAAGAAAAACAGGAATAGTCTTACTTTTGCAAGATAAGGCCAAATTGGTATTTTTGCCATAAAATGAATTCCTTCAGTCAAAACAAGTTCAAACTCATTTGTCCTTCATATATATACATTCTAAGTAGGTGCCATGCATAAACCTCTTTAAATGACCTTGTTTGAGGAAGACAAACAGGAATAGCCTTACTTTTGCGAGATAAGGCCAAATTGGTATTTTTGCTATAAAATGAAATCCTTCAGTCAAAACAAGTTCAAACTCCTTTGTCCTTCATATATATCAATTCTAAGTAGGTTCCATGCATAAACTTCTTTAAATGACCTTGTATGCGAAAGAAACACAGTAATAGCCTTCTTTTGCGGAGTTAAGACGATATTCGGATTTTTGCTTATAAACACCAATTCCTTCAGTCAAAACAAGTTCAAACTCCTTTGTCCTTCATATATACCCATTCTAAGTAGGTTCCATGCATAAACTTCTTTAAATGACCTTGTTTGAGAAAGAAAAACAGGAATAGCCTTACTTTTGCGAGATAAGGCCAAATTGGTATTTTTGCTATAAAATGAAATCCTTCAGTCAAAACAAGTTCAAACTCCTTTGTCCTTCATATATATCAATTCTAAGTAGGTTCCATGCATAAACCTCTTTAAATGACCTTGTATGCGAAAGAAACACAGGAATAGCCTTCTTTTGCGGAGTTAAGACGATATTCGGATTTTTGCTTATAAACACCAATTCCTTCAGTCAAAACAAGTTCAAACTCCTTTGTCCTTCATATATACCCATTCTAAGTAGGTTCCATGCATAAACTTCTTTAAATGACCTTGTTTGAGAAAGAAAAACAGGAATAGCCTTACTTTTGCGAGATAATGCCAAATTGGTATTTTTGCTATAAAATGAATTCCTTCAGTCAAAACAAGTTCAAACTCCTTTGTCCTTCATATATATCAATTCTAAGTAGATTCCATGCATAAACTTCTTTAAATGACCTTGTTTGAGAAAGAAAAACAGGAATAGCCTTGCTTTAGCGAGATAATGCCAAATTGGTATTTTTGCTATAAAATGAATTCCTTCAGTCTAAACAAGTTCAAACTCCTTTGTCCTTCATATATATGAATTCTAAGTAGATTCCATGCATAAACCTCTTTAAATTAACTTGCTTGGGGAAGAAAAACAGGAATAGCCTTACTTTTGCGAGACAAGGCCAAATTGGTATTTTTGCTATAAAATGAATTCCTTCAGTCAAAACAAGTTCAAACTCCTTTGTCCTTCATATATATAGATTCTATATAGGTTCCATGTATAAAAGCTATTTAAATTACCTTGTTTGGTGAAGAAAAACAGGAATAGTCTTACTTTTGCGAGATAAGGCCAAATTGGTATTTTTGCTATAAAATGAAATCCTTCAGTCAAAACAAGTTCAAACTCCTTTGTCCTTCATATATACCCATTCTAAGTAGGTTCCATTAATAAACTTCTTTAAATGACCTTGTTTGAGAAAGACAAACAGGAATAGCCTTACTTTTGCGAGATAAGGCCAAATTGGTATTTTTGCTATAAAATGAATTCCTTCAGTCAAAACAAGTTCAAACTCCTTTGTCCTTCATATATATCAATTCTAAGTAGATTCCATGCATAAACCTCTTTAAATTAACTTGCTTGGGGAAGAAAAACAGGAATAGCCTTACTTTTGCGAGATAAGGCCAAATTGGTATTATTGCTATAAAATGAATTCCTTCAGTCAAAACAAGTTCAAACTCCTTTGTCCTTCATATATATAGATTCTATATAGGTTCCATGTATAAAACCTCTTTAAATTACCTTGTTTGGTGAAGAAAAACAGGAATAGTCTTACTTTTGCAAGATAAGGCCAAATTGGTATTTTTGCCATAAAATGAATTCCTTCAGTCAAAACAAGTTCAAACTCATTTGTCCTTCATATATATACATTCTAAGTAGGTGCCATGCATAAACCTCTTTAAATGACCTTGTTTGAGGAAGACAAACAGGAATAGCCTTACTTTTGCGAGATAAGGCCAAATTGGTATTTTTGCTATAAAATGAAATCCTTCAGTCAAAACAAGTTCAAACTCCTTTGTCCTTCATATATATCAATTCTAAGTAGGTTCCATGCATAAACTTCTTTAAATGACCTTGTATGCGAAAGAAACACAGTAATAGCCTTCTTTTGCGGAGTTAAGACGATATTCGGATTTTTGCTTATAAACACCAATTCCTTCAGTCAAAACAAGTTCAAACTCCTTTGTCCTTCATATATATCAATTCTAAGTAGGTTCCATGCATAAACTTCTTTAAATGACCTTGTTTGAGAAAGAAAAACAGAAATAGCCTTACTTTTGCGAGATAAGGCCAAATTGGTATTTTTGCTATAAAATGAATTTCTTCAGTCAAAACAAGTTCAAACTCCTTTGTCCTTCATATATACCCATTCTAAGTAGGTTCCATTAATAAACTTCTTTAAATGACCTTGTTTGAGAAAGACAAACAGGAATAGCCTTACTTTTGCGAGATAAGGCCAAATTGGTATTTTTGCTATAAAATGAAATCCTTCAGTCAAAACAAGTTCAAACTCCTTTGTCCTTCATATATATCAATTCTAAGTAGGTTCCATGCATAAACCTCTTTAAATGACCTTGTATGCGAAAGAAACACAGGAATAGCCTTCTTTTGCGGAGTTAAGACGACATTCGGATTTTTGCATATAAACACCAATTCCTTCAGTCAAAACAAGTTCAAACTCCTTTGTCCTTCATATATACCCATTCTAAGTAGGTTCCATGCATAAACTTCTTTAAATGACCTTGTTTGAGAAAGAAAAACAGGAATAGCCTTACTTTTGCGAGATAAGGCCAAATTGGTATTTTTGCTATAAAATGAATTTATTCAGTCAAAACAAGTTCAAACTCCTTTGTCCTTCATATATATAGATTCTATATAGGTTCCATGTATAAAACCTCTTTAAATTACCTTGTTTGGTGAAGAAAAACAGGAATAGTCTTACTTTTGCGAGATAAGGCCAAATTGGTATTTTTGCTATAAAATGAATTCCTTCAGTCAAAACAAGTTCAAATTCCTTTGTCCTTCATATGTATCAATTCTAAGTAGATTCCATGCATAAACCTCTTTAAATGACCTTGTATGCGAAAGAAACACAGGAATAGCCTTCTTTTGCGGAGTTAAGACGATATTCGGATTTTTGCTTATAAATACCAATTCCTTCAGTCAAAACAAGTTCAAACTTCTTTGTCCTTCAAATATATAAATTCTAAGTAGGTTCCATGCATAAACCTCTTTAAATGACCTTGTTTGAGAAAGACAAACCGGAATAGCCTTACTTTTGCGAGATAAGGCCAAATTGGTATTTTTGCTATAAAATGAAATCCTTCAGTCAAAACAAGTTCAAACTCCTTTGTCCTTCATATATACCCATTCTAAGTAGGTTCCATTAATAAACTTCTTTAAATGACCTTGTTTGAGAAAGACAAACAGGAATAGCCTTACTTTTGCGAGATAAGGCCAAATTGGTATTTTTGCTATAAAATGAAATCCTTCAGTCAAAACAAGTTCAAACTCCTTTGTCCTTCATATATATCAATTCTAAGTAGGTTCCATGCATAAACCTCTTTAAATGACCTTGTATGCGAAAAAAACACAGTAATAGCCTTACTTTTGCGGAGTTAAGACGATATTCGGATTTTTGCTTATAAACACCAATTCCTTCAGTCAAAACAAGTTCAAACTCCTTTGTCCTTCATATATACCCATTCTAAGTAGGTTCCATGCATAAACTTCTTTAAATGACCTTGTTTGAGAAAGAAAAACAGGAATAGCCTTACTTTTGCGAGATAAGGCCAAATTGGTATTTTTGCTATAAAATGAAATCCTTCAGTCAAAACAAGTTCAAACTCCTTTGTCCTTCATATATATCAATTCTAAGTAGATTCCATGCATAAACTTCTTTAAATGACCTTGTTTGAGAAAGAAAAACAGGAATAGCCTTACTTTTGCGAGATAAGGCCAAATTGGTATTTTTGCTATAAAATGAAATCCTTCAGTCAAAACAAGTTCAAACTCCTTTGTCCTTCATATATATCAATTCTAAGTAGGTTCCATGCATAAACTTCTTTAAATGACCTTGTATGCGAAAGAAACACAGTAATAGCCTTCTTTTGCGGAGTTAAGACGATATTCGGATTTTTGCTCATAAACACCAATTCCTTCAGTCAAAACAAGTTCAAACTCCTTTGTCCTTCATATATATCAATTCTAAGTAGGTTCCATGCATAAACTTCTTTAAATGACCTTGTTTGAGAAAGAAAAACAGGAATAGCCTTACTTTTGCGAGATAAGGCCAAATTGGTATTTTTGCTATAAAATGAAATCCTTCAGTCTAAACAAGTTCAAACTCCTTTGTCCTTCATATATACCCATTCTAAGTAGGTTCCATTAATAAACTTCTTTAAATGACCTTGTTTGAGAAAGAAAAACAGGAATAGCCTTACTTTTGCGAGATAAGGCCAAATTGGTATTTTTGCTATAAAATGAATTCCTTCAGTCTAAACAAGTTCAAACTCCTTTGTCCTTCATATATATGAATTCTAAGTAGATTCCATGCATAAACCTCTTTAAATTAACTTGCTTGGGGAAGAAAAACAGGAATAGCCTTACTTTTGCGAGATAAGGCCAAATTGGTATTTTTGCTATAAAATGAAATCCTTCAGTCAAAACAAGTTCAAACTCCTTTGTCCTTCATATATATCTATTCTAAGTAGGTTCCATGCATAAACCTCTTTAAATGACCTTGTATGCGAAAGAAACACAGGAATAGCCTTCTTTTGCGGAGTTAAGACGATATTCGGATTTTTGCTTATAAACACCAATTCCTTCAGTCAAAACAAGTTCAAACTCCTTTGTCCTTCATATATACCCATTCTAAGTAGGTTCCATGCATAAACTTCTTTAAATGACCTTGTTTGAGAAAGAAAAACAGGAATAGCCTTACTTTTGCGAGATAAGGCCAAATTGGTATTTTTGCCATAAAAGGAATTCCTTCAGTCAAAACAAGTTCAAACTCATTTGTCCTTCATATATATACATTCTAAGTAGGTGCCATGCATAAACCTCTTTAAATGACCTTGTTTGAGAGAGAAAAACAGGAATAGCCTTACTTTTGCGAGATAAGGCCAAATTGGTATTTGTGCTATAAAATGAAATCCTTCAGTCAAAACAAGTTCAAACTCCTTTGTCCTTCATATATATCAATTCTAAGTAGGTTCCATGCATAAACATCTTTAAATGACCTTGTATGCGACAGAAACACAGTAATAGCCTTACTTTTGCGGAGTTAAGACGATATTCGGATTTTTGCTTATAAACACCAATTCCTTCAGTCAAAACAAGTTCAAACTCCTTTGTCCTTCATATATATCAATTCTAAGTAGGTTCCATGCATAAACTTCTTTAAATGACCTTGTTTGAGAAAGAAAAACAGGAATAGCCTTACTTTTGCGAGATAAGGTCAAATTGGTATTTTTGCTATAAAATGAATTTCTTCAGTCAAAACAAGTTCAAACTCCTTTGTCCTTCATATATATAGATTCTATATAGGTTCCATGTATAAAACCTCTTTAAATTACCTTGTTTGAGAAAGAAAAACAGGAATAGCCTTACTTTTGCGAGATAAGGCCAAATTGGTATTTTTGCTATAAAATGAAATCCTTCAGTCAAAACAAGTTCAAACTCCTTTGTCCTTCATATATATCAATTCTAAGTAGGTTCCATGCATAAACATCTTTAAATGACCTTGTATGCGAAAGAAACACAGGAATAGCCTTCTTTTGCGGAGTTAAGACGATGTTCTGATTTTTGCTTATAAACACCAATTCCTTCAGTCAAAACAAGTTCAAACTCCTTTGTCCTTCATATATACCCATTCTAAGTAGGTTCCATGCATAAACCTCTTTAAATGACCTTGTTTGAGAAAGACAAACAGGAATAGCCTTACTTTTGCGAGATAAGGCCAAATTGGTATTTTTGCTATAAAATGAAATTCTTCAGTCAAAACAAGTTCAAACTCCTTTGTCCTTCATATATATCAATTCTAAGTAGGTTCCATGCATAAACATCTTTAAATGACCTTGTATGCGAAAGAAACACAGGAATAGCCTTCTTTTGCGGAATTGAGACGATATTCGGATTTTTGCTTATAAACACTAATTCCTTCAGTCAAAACAAGTTCAAACTCCTTTGTCCTTCAAATATATAAATTCTAAGTAGGTTCCATGCATAAACCTCTTTAAATGACCTTGTTTGAGAAAGACAAACAGGAATAGCCTTACTTTTGCGAGATAAGGCCAAATTGGTATTTTTGCTATAAAATGAAATCCTTCAGTCAAAACAAGTTCTAACTCCTTTGTCCTTCATATATACCCATTCTAAGTAGGTTCCATTAATAAACTTCTTTAAATGACCTTGTTTGAGAAAGACAAACAGGAATAGCCTTACTTTTGCGAGACAAGGCCAAATTGGTATTTTTGCTATAAAATGAAATCCTTCTGTCAAAACAAGTTCAAACTCCTTTGTCCTTCATATATATCAATTCTAAGTAGGTTCCATGCATAAACATCTTTAAATGACCTTGTATGCGAAAGAAACACAGGAATAGCCTTCTTTTGCGGAGTTAAGACGATATTCGGATTTTTGCTTATAAACACCAATTCCTTCAGTCAAAACAAGTTCAAACTCCTTTGTCCTTCAAATATATAAATTCTAAGTAGGTTCCATGCATAAACTTCTTTAAATGACCTTGTTTGAGAAAGAAAAACAGGAATAGCCTTACTTTTGCGAGATAATGCCAAATTGGTATTTTTGCTATAAAATGAATTCCTTCAGTCAAAACAAGTTCAAACTCCTTTGTCCTGCATATATATAGATTCTATATAGGTTCCATGTATAAAACCTCTTTAAATTACCTTGTTTGGTGAAGAAAAACAGGAATAGTCTTACTTTTGCGAGATAAGGCCAAATTGGTATTTTTGCTATAAAATGAATTCCTTCAGTCAAAACAAGTTCAAATTCCTTTGTCCTTCATATGTATCAATTCTAAGTAGATTCCATGCATAAACCTCTTTAAATGACCTTGTATGCGAAAGAAACACAGGAATAGCCTTCTTTTGCGGAGTTAAGACGATATTCGGATTTTTGCTTATAAACACCAATTCCTTCAGTCAAAACAAGTTCAAACTCCTTTGTCCTTCATATATACCCATTCTAAGTAGGTTCCATGCATAAACTTCTTTAAATGACCTTGTTTGAGAAAGAAAAACAGGAATAGCCTTACTTTTGCGAGATAAGGCCAAATTGGTATTTTTGCTATAAAATGAATTCCTTCAGTCAAAACAAGTTCAAACTCCTTTGTCCTTCATATATATAGATTCTATATAGGTTCCATGTATAAAACCTCTTTAAATTACCTTGTTTGGTGAAGAAAAACAGGAATGGTCTTACTTTTGCGAGATAAGGCCAAATTGGTATTTTTGCTATAAAATGAAATCCTTCAGTCAAAACAAGTTCAAACTCCTTTGTCCTTCATATATATCAATTCTAAGTAGGTTCCATGCATAAACCTCTTTAAATGACCTTGTATGCGAAAGAAACACAGGAATAGCCTTCTTTTGCTGAGTTAAGACGATATTCGGATTTTTGCTTATAAACACCAATTCCTTCAGTCAAAACAAGTTCAAACTCCTTTGTCCTTCATATATACCCATTCTAAGTAGGTTCCATGCATAAACTTCTTTAAATGACCTTGTTTGAGAAAGAAAAACAGGAATAGCCTTACTTTTGCGAGATAAGGCCAAATTGGTATTTTTGCTATAAAATGAATTCCTTCAGTCTAAACAAGTTCAAACTCCTC
This sequence comes from Odontesthes bonariensis, assembly GCF_027942865.1. NCBI lineage: Eukaryota > Metazoa > Chordata > Actinopteri > Atheriniformes > Atherinopsidae > Odontesthes > Odontesthes bonariensis. Next base: position 29,104,149 of record NC_134511.1, read on the forward strand.
TGTCCTTCATATATATGAATTCTAAGTAGATTCCATGCATAAACCTCTTTAAATTAACTTGCTTGGGGAAGAAAAACAGGAATAGCCTTACTTTTGCGAAATAAGGCCAAATTGGTATTTTTGCTATAAAATGAATTCCTTCAGTCAAAACAAGTTCAAACTCCTTTGTCCTTCATATATATCAATTCTAAGTAGATTCCATGCATAAACTTCTTTAAATGACCTTGTTTGAGAAAGAAAAACAGGAATAGCCTTTTGCGAGATAGGGCCAAATTGGTATTTTTGCTATAAAATGAAATCCTTCAGTCAAAACAAGTTCAAACTCCTTTGTCCTTCATATATATCAATTCTAAGTAGGTTCCATGTATAAAACCTCTTTAAATGACCTTGTTTGGTGAAGAAAAACAGGAATAGTCTTACTTTTGCGGAGTTAAGACGATATTCGGATTTTTGCTTATAAACACCAATTCATTCAGTCAAAACAAGTTCAAACTCCTTTGTCCTTCATATATATCAATTCTAAGTAGATTCCATGCATAAACCTCTTTAAATTAACTTGCTTGGGGAAGAAAAACAGGAATAGACTTACTTTTGCGAGATAAGGCCAAATTGGTATTTTTGCTATAAAATGAATTTCTTCAGTCAAAACAAGTTCAAACTCCTTTGTCCTTCATATATATCAATTCTAAGTAGATTCCATGCATAAACTTCTTTAAATGACCTTGTTTGAGAAAGAAAAACAGGAATAGCCTTTTGCGAGATAAGGCCAAATTGGTATTTTTGCTATAAAATGAATTCCTTCAGTCAAAACAAGTTCAAACTCCTTTGTCCTTCATATATATCAATTCTAAGTAGGTTCCATGTATAAACATCTTTAAATGACCTTGTATGCGAAAGAAACACAGGAATAGCCTTCTTTTGCGGAGTTAAGACGATATTCGGATTTTTGCTTATAAACACCAATTCCTTCAGTCAAAACAAGTTCAAACTCCTTTGTCCTTCATATATACCCATTCTAAGTAGGTTCCATGCATAAACTTCTTTAAATGACCTTGTTTGAGAAAGAAAAACAGGAATAGCCTTACTTTAGCGAGATAATGCCAAATTGGTATTTTTGCTATAAAATGAATTCCTTCAGTCTAAACAAGTTCAAACTCCTTTGTCCTTCATATATATGAATTCTAAGTAGATTCCATGCATAAACCTCTTTAAATTAACTTGCTTGGGGAAGAAAAACAGGAATAGCCTTACTTTTGCGAGATAAGGCCAAATTGGTATTTTTGCTATAAAATGAATTCCTTCAGTCAAAACAAGTTCAAACTCCTTTGTCCTTCATATATATAGATTCTATATAGGTTCCATGTATAAAACCTCTTTAAATGACCTTGTTTGGTGAAGAAAAACAGGAATAGTCTTACTTTTGCGGAGTTAAGACGATATTCGGATTTTTGCTTATAAACACCAATTCATTCAGTCAAAACAAGTTCAAACTCCTTTGTCCTTCATATATATCAATTCTAAGTAGATTCCATGCATAAACCTCTTTAAATTAACTTGCTTGGGGAAGAAAAACAGGAATAGACTTACTTTTGCGAGATAAGGCCAAATTGGTATTTTTGCTATAAAATGAATTCCTTCAGTCAAAACAAGTTCAAACTCCTTTGTCCTTCATATATATCAATTCTAAGTAGATTCCATGCATAAACTTCTTTAAATGACCTTGTTTGAGAAAGAAAAACAGGAATAGCCTTTTGCGAGATAAGGCCAAATTGGTATTTTTGCTATAAAATGAATTCCTTCAGTCAAAACAAGTTCAAACTCCTTTGTCCTTCATATATATCAATTCTAAGTAGGTTCCATGTATAAACATCTTTAAATGACCTTGTATGCGAAAGAAACACAGGAATAGCCTTCTTTTGCGGAGTTAAGACGATATTCGGATTTTTGCTTATAAACACCAATTCCTTCAGTCAAAACAAGTTCAAACTCCTTTGTCCTTCATATATACCCATTCTAAGTAGGTTCCATGCATAAACTTCTTTAAATGACCTTGTTTGAGAAAGAAAAACAGGAATAGCCTTACTTTAGCGAGATAATGCCAAATTGGTATTTTTGCTATAAAATGAATTCCTTCAGTCTAAACAAGTTCAAACTCCTTTGTCCTTCATATATATGAATTCTAAGTAGATTCCATGCATAAACCTCTTTAAATTAACTTGCTTGGGGAAGAAAAACAGGAATAGCCTTACTTTTGAGAGATAAGGCCAAATTGGTATTTTTGCTATAAAATGAATTCCTTCAGTCAAAACAAGTTCAAACTCCTTTGTCCTTCATATATATAGATTCTATATAGGTTCCATGTATAAAACCTCTTTAAATTACCTTGTTTGGTGAAGAAAAACAGGAATAGTCTTACTTTTGCGAGATAAGGCCAAATTGGTATTTTTGCTATAAAATGAAATCCTTCAGTCAAAACAAGTTCAAACTCCTTTGTCCTTCATATATATCAATTCTAAGTAGGTTCCATGCATAAACATCTTTAAATGACCTTGTATGCGAAAGAAACACAGGAATAGCCTTCTTTTGCGGAGTTAAGACGATATTCGGATTTTTGCTTATAAACACCAATTCCTTCAGTCAAAACAAGTTCAAACTCCTTTGTCCTTCATATATACCCATTCTAAGTAGGTTCCATGCATAAACTTCTTTAAATGACCTTGTTTGAGAAAGAAAAACAGGAATAGCCTTACTTTTGCGAGATAATGCCAAATTGGTATTTTTGCTATAAAATGAATTCCTTCAGTCAAAACAAGTTCAAACTCCTTTGTCCTTCATATATATGAATTCTAAGTAGATTCCATGCATAAACCTCTTTAAATTAACTTGCTTGGGGAAAAAAAACAGGAATAGCCTTACTTTTGCGAGATAAGGCCAAATTGGTATTTTTGCTATAAAATGAATTCCTTCAGTCAAAACAAGTTCAAACTCCTTTGTCCTTCATATATATCAATTCTAAGTAGATTCCATGCATAAACTTCTTTAAATGACCTTGTTTGAGAAAGAAAAACAGGAATAGCCTTTTGCGAGATAAGGCCAAATTGGTATTTTTGCTATAAAATGAATTCCTTCAGTCAAAACAAGTTCAAACTCCTTTGTCCTTCATATATATCAATTCTAAGTAGGTTCCATGTATAAACATCTTTAAATGACCTTGTATGCGAAAGAAACACAGGAATAGCCTTCTTTTGCGGAGTTAAGACGATATTCGGATTTTTGCTTATAAACACCAATTCCTTCAGTCAAAACAAGTTCAAACTCCATTGTCCTTCATATATACCCATTCTAAGTAGGTTCCATGCATAAACTTCTTTAAATGACCTTGTTTGAGAAAGAAAAACAGGAATAGCCTTACTTTAGCGAGATAATGCCAAATTGGTATTTTTGCTATAAAATGAATTCCTTCAGTCTAAACAAGTTCAAACTCCTTTGTCCTTCATATATATGAATTCTAAGTAGATTCCATGCATAAACCTCTTTAAATTAACTTGCTTGGGGAAGAAAAACAGGAATAGCCTTACTTTTGCGAGATAAGGCCAAATTGGTATTTTTGCTATAAAATGAAATCCTTCAGTCAAAACAAGTTCAAACTCCTTTGTCCTTCATATATATAGATTCTATATAGGTTCCATGTATAAAACCTCTTTAAATTACCTTGTTTGGTGAAGAAAAACAGGAATAGTCTTACTTTTGCGAGATAAGGCCAAATTGGTATTTTTGCTATAAAATGAAATCCTTCAGTCAAAACAAGTTCAAACTCCTTTGTCCTTCATATATATCAATTCTAAGTAGGTTCCATGCATAAACCTCTTTAAATGACCTTGTATGCGAAAGAAACACAGGAATAGCCTTCTTTTGCGGAGTTAAGACGATATTCGGATTTTTGCTTATAAACACCAATTCCTTCAGTCAAAACAAGGTCAAACTCCTTTGTCCTTCATATATACCCATTCTAAGTAGGTTCCATGCATAAACTTCTTTAAATGACCTTGTTTGAGAAAGAAAAACAGGAATAGCCTTAATTTAGCGAGATAATGCCAAATTGGTATTTTTGCTATAAAATGAATTCCTTCAGTCTAAACAAGTTCAAACTCCTTTGTCCTTCATATATATGAATTCTAAGTAGATTCCATGCATAAACCTCTTTAAATTAACTTGCTTGGGGAAGAAAAACAGGAATAGCCTTACTTTTGCGAGATAAGGCCAAATTGGTATTTTTGCTATAAAATGAATTCCTTCAGTCAAAACAAGTTCAAACTCCTTTGTCCTTCATATATATAGATTCTATATAGGTTCCATGTATAAAACCTCTTTAAATTACCTTGTTTGGTGAAGAAAAACAGGAATAGTCTTACTTTTGCGAGATAAGGCCAAATTGGTATTTTTGCTATAAAATGAAATCCTTCAGTCAAAACAAGTTCAAACTCCTTTGTCCTTCATATATATCAATTCTAAGTAGATTCCATGCATAAACTTCTTTAAATGACCTTGTTTGAGAAAGAAAAACAGGAATAGCCTTTTGCGAGATAAGGCCAAATTGGTATTTTTGCTATAAAATGAAATCCTTCAGTCAAAACAAGTTCAAACTCCTTTGTCCTTCATATATATCAATTCTAAGTAGGTTCCATGCATAAACCTCTTTAAATGACCTTGTATGCGAAAGAAACACAGGAATAGCCTTCTTTTGCGGAGTTAAGACGATATTCGGATTTTTGCTTATAAACACCAATTCCTTCAGTCAAAACAAGTTCAAACTCCTGTGTCCTTCATATATACCCATTCTAAGTAGGTTCCATGCATAAACTTCTTTAAATGACCTTGTTTGAGAAAGAAAAACAGGAATAGCCTTAATTTAGCGAGATAATGCCAAATTGGTATTTTTGCTATAAAATGAATTCCTTCAGTCTAAACAAGTTCAAACTCCTTTGTCCTTCATATATATAAATTCTAAGTAGATTCCATGCATAAACCTCTTTAAATTAACTTGCTTGGGGAAGAAAAACAGGAATAGCCTTACTTTTGCGAGATAAGGCCAAATTGGTATTTTTGCTATAAAATGAATTCCTTCAGTCAAAACAAGTTCAAACTCCTTTGTCCTTCATATATATAGATTCTATATAGGTTCCATGTATAAAACCTCTTTAAATTACCTTGTTTGGTGAAGAAAAACAGGAATAGTCTTACTTTTGCGAGATAAGGCCAAATTGGTATTTTTGCTATAAAATGAAATCCTTCAGTCAAAACAAGTTCAAACTCCTTTGTCCTTCATATATATCAATTCTAAGTAGGTTCCATGCATAAACCTCTTTAAATGACCTTGTATGCGAAAGAAACACAGGAATAGCCTTCTTTTGCGGAGTTAAGACGATATTCGGATTTTTGCTTATAAACACCAATTCCTTCAGTCAAAACAAGTTCAAACTCCATTGTCCTTCATATATACCCATTCTAAGTAGGTTCCATGCATAAACTTCTTTAAATGACCTTGTTTGAGAAAGAAAAACAGGAATAGCCTTACTTTAGCGAGATAATGCCAAATTGGTATTTTTGCTATAAAATGAATTCCTTCAGTCTAAACAAGTTCAAACTCCTTTGTCCTTCATATATATGAATTCTAAGTAGATTCCATGCATAAACCTCTTTAAATTAACTTGCTTTGGGAAGAAAAACAGGAATAGCCTTACTTTTGCGAGATAAGGCCAAATTGGTATTTTTGCTATAAAATGAAATCCTTCAGTCAAAACAAGTTCAAACTCCTTTGTCCTTCATATATATCAATTCTAAGTAGGTTCCATGTATAAACATCTTTAAATGACCTTGTATGCGAAAGAAACACAGGAATAGCCTTCTTTTGCGGAGTTAAGACGATATTCGGATTTTTGCTTATAAACACCAATTCCTTCAGTCAAAACAAGTTCAAACTCCTTTGTCCTTCATATATACCCATTCTAAGTAGGTTCCATGCATAAACTTCTTTAAATGACCTTGTTTGAGAAAGAAAAACAGGAATAGCCTTACTTTAGCGAGATAATGCCAAATTGGTATTTTTGCTATAAAATGAATTCCTTCAGTCTAAACAAGTTCAAACTCCTTTGTCCTTCATATATATGAATTCTAAGTAGATTCCATGCATAAACCTCTTTAAATTAACTTGCTTGGGGAAGAAAAACAGGAATAGCCTTACTTTTGCGAGATAAGGCCAAATTGGTATTTTTGCTATAAAATGAATTCCTTCAGTCAAAACAAGTTCAAACTCCTTTGTCCTTCATATATATAGATTCTATATAGGTTCCATGTATAAAACCTCTTTAAATTACCTTGTTTGGTGAAGAAAAACAGGAATAGTCTTACTTTTGCGAGATAAGGCCAAATTGGTATTTTTGCTATAAAATGAAATCCTTCAGTCAAAACAAGTTCAAACTCCTTTGTCCTTCATATATATCAATTCTAAGTAGGTTCCATGCATAAACCTCTTTAAATGACCTTGTATGCGAAAGAAACACAGGAATAGCCTTCTTTTGCGGAGTTAAGACGATATTCGGATTTGTGCTTATAAACACCAATTCCTTCAGTCAAAACAAGTTCAAACTCCTTTGTCCTTCATATATACCCATTCTAAGTAGGTTCCATGCATAAACTTCTTTAAATGACCTTGTTTGAGAAAGAAAAACAGGAATAGCCTTACTTTTGAGAGATAATGCCAAATTGGTATTTTTGCTATAAAATGAATTCCTTCAGTCAAAACAAGTTCAAACTCCTTTGTCCTTCATATATATCAATTCTAAGTAGATTCCATGCATAAACCTCTTTAAATTAACTTGCTTGGGGAAGAAAAACAGGAATAGCCTTACTTTTGCGAGATAAGGCCAAATTGGTATTTTTGCTATAAAATGAATTCCTTCCATCAAAACAAGTTCAAACTCCTTTGTCCTTCATATATATAGATTCTATATAGGTTCCATGTATAAAACCTCTTTAAATTACCTTGTTTGGTGAAGAAAAACAGGAATAGCCTTACTTTTGCGAGATAATGCCAAATTGGTATTTTTGCTATAAAATGAAATCCTTCAGTCAAAACAAGTTCAAACTCCTTTGTCCTTCAAATATATAAATTCTAAGTAGGTTCCATGCATAAACCTCTTTAAATGACCTTGTTTGAGAAAGACAAACAGGAATAGCCTTACTTTTGCGAGATAATGCCAAATTGGTATTTTTGCTATAAAATGAAATCCTTCAGTCAAAACAAGTTCAAACTCCTTTGTCCTTCATATATACCCATTCTAAGTAGGTTCCATTAATAAACTTCTTTAAATGACCTTTTTTGAGAAAGACAAACAGGAATAGCCTTACTTTTGCGAGATAAGGCCAAATTGGTATTTTTGCTATAAAATGAAATCCTTCAGTCAAAACAAGTTCAAACTCCTTTGTCCTTCATATATATAAATTCTAAGTAGGTTCCATGCATAAACCTCTTTAAATGACCTTGTATGCGAAAGAAACACAGGAATAGCCTTCTTTTGCGGAGTTAAGACGATATTCGGATTTTTGCTTATAAACACCAATTCCTTCAGTCAAAACAAGTTCAAACTCCTTTGTCCTTCATATATATCAATTCTAAGTAGGTTCCATGCATAAACTTCTTTAAATGACCTTGTTTGAGAAAGAAAAACAGGAATAGCCTTACTTTTGCGAGATAAGGCCAAATTGGTATTTTTGCTATAAAATGAATTCCTTCAGTCAAAACAAGTTCAAACTCCTTTGTCCTTCATATATATAGATTCTATATAGGTTCCATGTATAAAACCTCTTTAAATGACCTTGTTTGAGAAAGAAAAACAGGAATAGCCTTACTTTTACTAGATAATGCCAAATTGGTATTTTTGCTATAAAATGAATTCCTTCAGTCAAAACAAGTTCAAACTCCTTTGTCCTTCATATATATCAATTCTAAGTAGATTCCATGCATAAACTTCTTTAAATGACCTTGTTTGAGAAAGAAAAACAGGAATAGCCTTTTGCGAGATAAGGCCAAATTGGTATTTTTGCTATAAAATGAATTCCTTCAGTCAAAACAAGTTCAAACTCCTTTGTCCTTCATATATATAGATTCTATAAAGGTTCCATGTATAAAACCTCTTTAAATTACCTTGTTTGGTGAAGAAAAACAGGAATAGCCTTACTTTTGCGAGATAATGCCAAATTGGTATTTTTGCTATAAAATGAAATCCTTCAGTCAAAACAAGTTCAAACTCCTTTGTCCTTCATATATATCAATTCTAAGTAGGTTCCATGCATAAACATCTTTAAATGACCTTGTATGCGACAGAAACACAGTAATAGCCTTACTTTTGCGGAGTTAAGACGATATTCGGATTTTTGCTTATAAACACCAATTCCTTCAGTCAAAACAAGTTCAAACTCCTTTGTCCTTCATATATATCAATTCTAAGTAGGTTCCATGCATAAACTTCTTTAAATGACCTTGTTTGAGAAAGAAAAACAGGAATAGCCTTACTTTTGCGAGATAAGGTCAAATTGGTATTTTTGCTATAAAATGAATTTCTTCAGTCAAAACAAGTTCAAACTCCTTTGTCCTTCATATATATAGATTCTATATAGGTTCCATGTATAAAACCTCTTTAAATTACCTTGTTTGAGAAAGAAAAACAGGAATAGCCTTACTTTTGCGAGATAAGGCCAAATTGGTATTTTTGCTATAAAATGAAATCCTTCAGTCAAAACAAGTTCAAACTCCTTTGTCCTTCATATATATCAATTCTAAGTAGGTTCCATGCATAAACATCTTTAAATGACCTTGTATGCGAAAGAAACACAGGAATAGCCTTCTTTTGCGGAGTTAAGACGATGTTCTGATTTTTGCTTATAAACACCAATTCCTTCAGTCAAAACAAGTTCAAACTCCTTTGTCCTTCATATATACCCATTCTAAGTAGGTTCCATGCATAAACCTCTTTAAATGACCTTGTTTGAGAAAGACAAACAGGAATAGCCTTACTTTTGCGAGATAAGGCCAAATTGGTATTTTTGCTATAAAATGAAATTCTTCAGTCAAAACAAGTTCAAACTCCTTTGTCCTTCATATATATCAATTCTAAGTAGGTTCCATGCATAAACATCTTTAAATGACCTTGTATGCGAAAGAAACACAGGAATAGCCTTCTTTTGCGGAATTGAGACGATATTCGGATTTTTGCTTATAAACACTAATTCCTTCAGTCAAAACAAGTTCAAACTCCTTTGTCCTTCAAATATATAAATTCTAAGTAGGTTCCATGCATAAACCTCTTTAAATGACCTTGTTTGAGAAAGACAAACAGGAATAGCCTTACTTTTGCGAGATAAGGCCAAATTGGTATTTTTGCTATAAAATGAAATCCTTCAGTCAAAACAAGTTCTAACTCCTTTGTCCTTCATATATACCCATTCTAAGTAGGTTCCATTAATAAACTTCTTTAAATGACCTTGTTTGAGAAAGACAAACAGGAATAGCCTTACTTTTGCGAGACAAGGCCAAATTGGTATTTTTGCTATAAAATGAAATCCTTCTGTCAAAACAAGTTCAAACTCCTTTGTCCTTCATATATATCAATTCTAAGTAGGTTCCATGCATAAACATCTTTAAATGACCTTGTATGCGAAAGAAACACAGGAATAGCCTTCTTTTGCGGAGTTAAGACGATATTCGGATTTTTGCTTATAAACACCAATTCCTTCAGTCAAAACAAGTTCAAACTCCTTTGTCCTTCAAATATATAAATTCTAAGTAGGTTCCATGCATAAACTTCTTTAAATGACCTTGTTTGAGAAAGAAAAACAGGAATAGCCTTACTTTTGCGAGATAATGCCAAATTGGTATTTTTGCTATAAAATGAATTCCTTCAGTCAAAACAAGTTCAAACTCCTTTGTCCTGCATATATATAGATTCTATATAGGTTCCATGTATAAAACCTCTTTAAATTACCTTGTTTGGTGAAGAAAAACAGGAATAGTCTTACTTTTGCGAGATAAGGCCAAATTGGTATTTTTGCTATAAAATGAATTCCTTCAGTCAAAACAAGTTCAAATTCCTTTGTCCTTCATATGTATCAATTCTAAGTAGATTCCATGCATAAACCTCTTTAAATGACCTTGTATGCGAAAGAAACACAGGAATAGCCTTCTTTTGCGGAGTTAAGACGATATTCGGATTTTTGCTTATAAACACCAATTCCTTCAGTCAAAACAAGTTCAAACTCCTTTGTCCTTCATATATACCCATTCTAAGTAGGTTCCATGCATAAACTTCTTTAAATGACCTTGTTTGAGAAAGAAAAACAGGAATAGCCTTACTTTTGCGAGATAAGGCCAAATTGGTATTTTTGCTATAAAATGAATTCCTTCAGTCAAAACAAGTTCAAACTCCTTTGTCCTTCATATATATAGATTCTATATAGGTTCCATGTATAAAACCTCTTTAAATTACCTTGTTTGGTGAAGAAAAACAGGAATGGTCTTACTTTTGCGAGATAAGGCCAAATTGGTATTTTTGCTATAAAATGAAATCCTTCAGTCAAAACAAGTTCAAACTCCTTTGTCCTTCATATATATCAATTCTAAGTAGGTTCCATGCATAAACCTCTTTAAATGACCTTGTATGCGAAAGAAACACAGGAATAGCCTTCTTTTGCTGAGTTAAGACGATATTCGGATTTTTGCTTATAAACACCAATTCCTTCAGTCAAAACAAGTTCAAACTCCTTTGTCCTTCATATATACCCATTCTAAGTAGGTTCCATGCATAAACTTCTTTAAATGACCTTGTTTGAGAAAGAAAAACAGGAATAGCCTTACTTTTGCGAGATAAGGCCAAATTGGTATTTTTGCTATAAAATGAATTCCTTCAGTCTAAACAAGTTCAAACTCCTCTGTCCTTCATATATATGAATTCTAAGTAGATTCCATGCATAAACCTCTTTAAATTAACTTGCTTGGGGAAGAAAAACAGGAATAGCCTTACTTTTGCGAAATAAGGCCAAATTGGTATTTTTGCTATAAAATGAATTCCTTCAGTCAAAACAAGTTCAAACTCCTTTGTCCTTCATATATATCAATTCTAAGTAGATTCCATGCATAAACTTCTTTAAATGACCTTGTTTGAGAAAGAAAAACAGGAATAGCCTTTTGCGAGATAGGGCCAAATTGGTATTTTTGCTATAAAATGAAATCCTTCAGTCAAAACAAGTTCAAACTCCTTTGTCCTTCATATATATCAATTCTAAGTAGGTTCCATGTATAAAACCTCTTTAAATGACCTTGTTTGGTGAAGAAAAACAGGAATAGTCTTACTTTTGCGGAGTTAAGACGATATTCGGATTTTTGCTTATAAACACCAATTCATTCAGTCAAAACAAGTTCAAACTCCTTTGTCCTTCATATATATCAATTCTAAGTAGATTCCATGCATAAACCTCTTTAAATTAACTTGCTTGGGGAAGAAAAACAGGAATAGACTTACTTTTGCGAGATAAGGCCAAATTGGTATTTTTGCTATAAAATGAATTTCTTCAGTCAAAACAAGTTCAAACTCCTTTGTCCTTCATATATATCAATTCTAAGTAGATTCCATGCATAAACTTCTTTAAATGACCTTGTTTGAGAAAGAAAAACAGGAATAGCCTTTTGCGAGATAAGGCCAAATTGGTATTTTTGCTATAAAATGAATTCCTTCAGTCAAAACAAGTTCAAACTCCTTTGTCCTTCATATATATCAATTCTAAGTAGGTTCCATGTATAAACATCTTTAAATGACCTTGTATGCGAAAGAAACACAGGAATAGCCTTCTTTTGCGGAGTTAAGACGATATTCGGATTTTTGCTTATAAACACCAATTCCTTCAGTCAAAACAAGTTCAAACTCCTTTGTCCTTCATATATACCCATTCTAAGTAGGTTCCATGCATAAACTTCTTTAAATGACCTTGTTTGAGAAAGAAAAACAGGAATAGCCTTACTTTAGCGAGATAATGCCAAATTGGTATTTTTGCTATAAAATGAATTCCTTCAGTCTAAACAAGTTCAAACTCCTTTGTCCTTCATATATATGAATTCTAAGTAGATTCCATGCATAAACCTCTTTAAATTAACTTGCTTGGGGAAGAAAAACAGGAATAGCCTTACTTTTGCGAGATAAGGCCAAATTGGTATTTTTGCTATAAAATGAATTCCTTCAGTCAAAACAAGTTCAAACTCCTTTGTCCTTCATATATATAGATTCTATATAGGTTCCATGTATAAAACCTCTTTAAATGACCTTGTTTGGTGAAGAAAAACAGGAATAGTCTTACTTTTGCGGAGTTAAGACGATATTCGGATTTTTGCTTATAAACACCAATTCATTCAGTCAAAACAAGTTCAAACTCCTTTGTCCTTCATATATATCAATTCTAAGTAGATTCCATGCATAAACCTCTTTAAATTAACTTGCTTGGGGAAGAAAAACAGGAATAGACTTACTTTTGCGAGATAAGGCCAAATTGGTATTTTTGCTATAAAATGAATTCCTTCAGTCAAAACAAGTTCAAACTCCTTTGTCCTTCATATATATCAATTCTAAGTAGATTCCATGCATAAACTTCTTTAAATGACCTTGTTTGAGAAAGAAAAACAGGAATAGCCTTTTGCGAGATAAGGCCAAATTGGTATTTTTGCTATAAAATGAATTCCTTCAGTCAAAACAAGTTCAAACTCCTTTGTCCTTCATATATATCAATTCTAAGTAGGTTCCATGTATAAACATCTTTAAATGACCTTGTATGCGAAAGAAACACAGGAATAGCCTTCTTTTGCGGAGTTAAGACGATATTCGGATTTTTGCTTATAAACACCAATTCCTTCAGTCAAAACAAGTTCAAACTCCTTTGTCCTTCATATATACCCATTCTAAGTAGGTTCCATGCATAAACTTCTTTAAATGACCTTGTTTGAGAAAGAAAAACAGGAATAGCCTTACTTTAGCGAGATAATGCCAAATTGGTATTTTTGCTATAAAATGAATTCCTTCAGTCTAAACAAGTTCAAACTCCTTTGTCCTTCATATATATGAATTCTAAGTAGATTCCATGCATAAACCTCTTTAAATTAACTTGCTTGGGGAAGAAAAACAGGAATAGCCTTACTTTTGAGAGATAAGGCCAAATTGGTATTTTTGCTATAAAATGAATTCCTTCAGTCAAAACAAGTTCAAACTCCTTTGTCCTTCATATATATAGATTCTATATAGGTTCCATGTATAAAACCTCTTTAAATTACCTTGTTTGGTGAAGAAAAACAGGAATAGTCTTACTTTTGCGAGATAAGGCCAAATTGGTATTTTTGCTATAAAATGAAATCCTTCAGTCAAAACAAGTTCAAACTCCTTTGTCCTTCATATATATCAATTCTAAGTAGGTTCCATGCATAAACATCTTTAAATGACCTTGTATGCGAAAGAAACACAGGAATAGCCTTCTTTTGCGGAGTTAAGACGATATTCGGATTTTTGCTTATAAACACCAATTCCTTCAGTCAAAACAAGTTCAAACTCCTTTGTCCTTCATATATACCCATTCTAAGTAGGTTCCATGCATAAACTTCTTTAAATGACCTTGTTTGAGAAAGAAAAACAGGAATAGCCTTACTTTTGCGAGATAATGCCAAATTGGTATTTTTGCTATAAAATGAATTCCTTCAGTCAAAACAAGTTCAAACTCCTTTGTCCTTCATATATATGAATTCTAAGTAGATTCCATGCATAAACCTCTTTAAATTAACTTGCTTGGGGAAAAAAAACAGGAATAGCCTTACTTTTGCGAGATAAGGCCAAATTGGTATTTTTGCTATAAAATGAATTCCTTCAGTCAAAACAAGTTCAAACTCCTTTGTCCTTCATATATATCAATTCTAAGTAGATTCCATGCATAAACTTCTTTAAATGACCTTGTTTGAGAAAGAAAAACAGGAATAGCCTTTTGCGAGATAAGGCCAAATTGGTATTTTTGCTATAAAATGAATTCCTTCAGTCAAAACAAGTTCAAACTCCTTTGTCCTTCATATATATCAATTCTAAGTAGGTTCCATGTATAAACATCTTTAAATGACCTTGTATGCGAAAGAAACACAGGAATAGCCTTCTTTTGCGGAGTTAAGACGATATTCGGATTTTTGCTTATAAACACCAATTCCTTCAGTCAAAACAAGTTCAAACTCCATTGTCCTTCATATATACCCATTCTAAGTAGGTTCCATGCATAAACTTCTTTAAATGACCTTGTTTGAGAAAGAAAAACAGGAATAGCCTTACTTTAGCGAGATAATGCCAAATTGGTATTTTTGCTATAAAATGAATTCCTTCAGTCTAAACAAGTTCAAACTCCTTTGTCCTTCATATATATGAATTCTAAGTAGATTCCATGCATAAACCTCTTTAAATTAACTTGCTTGGGGAAGAAAAACAGGAATAGCCTTACTTTTGCGAGATAAGGCCAAATTGGTATTTTTGCTATAAAATGAAATCCTTCAGTCAAAACAAGTTCAAACTCCTTTGTCCTTCATATATATAGATTCTATATAGGTTCCATGTATAAAACCTCTTTAAATTACCTTGTTTGGTGAAGAAAAACAGGAATAGTCTTACTTTTGCGAGATAAGGCCAAATTGGTATTTTTGCTATAAAATGAAATCCTTCAGTCAAAACAAGTTCAAACTCCTTTGTCCTTCATATATATCAATTCTAAGTAGGTTCCATGCATAAACCTCTTTAAATGACCTTGTATGCGAAAGAAACACAGGAATAGCCTTCTTTTGCGGAGTTAAGACGATATTCGGATTTTTGCTTATAAACACCAATTCCTTCAGTCAAAACAAGGTCAAACTCCTTTGTCCTTCATATATACCCATTCTAAGTAGGTTCCATGCATAAACTTCTTTAAATGACCTTGTTTGAGAAAGAAAAACAGGAATAGCCTTAATTTAGCGAGATAATGCCAAATTGGTATTTTTGCTATAAAATGAATTCCTTCAGTCTAAACAAGTTCAAACTCCTTTGTCCTTCATATATATGAATTCTAAGTAGATTCCATGCATAAACCTCTTTAAATTAACTTGCTTGGGGAAGAAAAACAGGAATAGCCTTACTTTTGCGAGATAAGGCCAAATTGGTATTTTTGCTATAAAATGAATTCCTTCAGTCAAAACAAGTTCAAACTCCTTTGTCCTTCATATATATAGATTCTATATAGGTTCCATGTATAAAACCTCTTTAAATTACCTTGTTTGGTGAAGAAAAACAGGAATAGTCTTACTTTTGCGAGATAAGGCCAAATTGGTATTTTTGCTATAAAATGAAATCCTTCAGTCAAAACAAGTTCAAACTCCTTTGTCCTTCATATATATCAATTCTAAGTAGATTCCATGCATAAACTTCTTTAAATGACCTTGTTTGAGAAAGAAAAACAGGAATAGCCTTTTGCGAGATAAGGCCAAATTGGTATTTTTGCTATAAAATGAAATCCTTCAGTCAAAACAAGTTCAAACTCCTTTGTCCTTCATATATATCAATTCTAAGTAGGTTCCATGCATAAACCTCTTTAAATGACCTTGTATGCGAAAGAAACACAGGAATAGCCTTCTTTTGCGGAGTTAAGACGATATTCGGATTTTTGCTTATAAACACCAATTCCTTCAGTCAAAACAAGTTCAAACTCCTGTGTCCTTCATATATACCCATTCTAAGTAGGTTCCATGCATAAACTTCTTTAAATGACCTTGTTTGAGAAAGAAAAACAGGAATAGCCTTAATTTAGCGAGATAATGCCAAATTGGTATTTTTGCTATAAAATGAATTCCTTCAGTCTAAACAAGTTCAAACTCCTTTGTCCTTCATATATATAAATTCTAAGTAGATTCCATGCATAAACCTCTTTAAATTAACTTGCTTGGGGAAGAAAAACAGGAATAGCCTTACTTTTGCGAGATAAGGCCAAATTGGTATTTTTGCTATAAAATGAATTCCTTCAGTCAAAACAAGTTCAAACTCCTTTGTCCTTCATATATATAGATTCTATATAGGTTCCATGTATAAAACCTCTTTAAATTACCTTGTTTGGTGAAGAAAAACAGGAATAGTCTTACTTTTGCGAGATAAGGCCAAATTGGTATTTTTGCTATAAAATGAAATCCTTCAGTCAAAACAAGTTCAAACTCCTTTGTCCTTCATATATATCAATTCTAAGTAGGTTCCATGCATAAACCTCTTTAAATGACCTTGTATGCGAAAGAAACACAGGAATAGCCTTCTTTTGCGGAGTTAAGACGATATTCGGATTTTTGCTTATAAACACCAATTCCTTCAGTCAAAACAAGTTCAAACTCCATTGTCCTTCATATATACCCATTCTAAGTAGGTTCCATGCATAAACTTCTTTAAATGACCTTGTTTGAGAAAGAAAAACAGGAATAGCCTTACTTTAGCGAGATAATGCCAAATTGGTATTTTTGCTATAAAATGAATTCCTTCAGTCTAAACAAGTTCAAACTCCTTTGTCCTTCATATATATGAATTCTAAGTAGATTCCATGCATAAACCTCTTTAAATTAACTTGCTTTGGGAAGAAAAACAGGAATAGCCTTACTTTTGCGAGATAAGGCCAAATTGGTATTTTTGCTATAAAATGAAATCCTTCAGTCAAAACAAGTTCAAACTCCTTTGTCCTTCATATATATCAATTCTAAGTAGGTTCCATGTATAAACATCTTTAAATGACCTTGTATGCGAAAGAAACACAGGAATAGCCTTCTTTTGCGGAGTTAAGACGATATTCGGATTTTTGCTTATAAACACCAATTCCTTCAGTCAAAACAAGTTCAAACTCCTTTGTCCTTCATATATACCCATTCTAAGTAGGTTCCATGCATAAACTTCTTTAAATGACCTTGTTTGAGAAAGAAAAACAGGAATAGCCTTACTTTAGCGAGATAATGCCAAATTGGTATTTTTGCTATAAAATGAATTCCTTCAGTCTAAACAAGTTCAAACTCCTTTGTCCTTCATATATATGAATTCTAAGTAGATTCCATGCATAAACCTCTTTAAATTAACTTGCTTGGGGAAGAAAAACAGGAATAGCCTTACTTTTGCGAGATAAGGCCAAATTGGTATTTTTGCTATAAAATGAATTCCTTCAGTCAAAACAAGTTCAAACTCCTTTGTCCTTCATATATATAGATTCTATATAGGTTCCATGTATAAAACCTCTTTAAATTACCTTGTTTGGTGAAGAAAAACAGGAATAGTCTTACTTTTGCGAGATAAGGCCAAATTGGTATTTTTGCTATAAAATGAAATCCTTCAGTCAAAACAAGTTCAAACTCCTTTGTCCTTCATATATATCAATTCTAAGTAGGTTCCATGCATAAACCTCTTTAAATGACCTTGTATGCGAAAGAAACACAGGAATAGCCTTCTTTTGCGGAGTTAAGACGATATTCGGATTTGTGCTTATAAACACCAATTCCTTCAGTCAAAACAAGTTCAAACTCCTTTGTCCTTCATATATACCCATTCTAAGTAGGTTCCATGCATAAACTTCTTTAAATGACCTTGTTTGAGAAAGAAAAACAGGAATAGCCTTACTTTTGAGAGATAATGCCAAATTGGTATTTTTGCTATAAAATGAATTCCTTCAGTCAAAACAAGTTCAAACTCCTTTGTCCTTCATATATATCAATTCTAAGTAGATTCCATGCATAAACCTCTTTAAATTAACTTGCTTGGGGAAGAAAAACAGGAATAGCCTTACTTTTGCGAGATAAGGCCAAATTGGTATTTTTGCTATAAATGAATTCCTTCCATCAAAACAAGTTCAAACTCCTTTGTCCTTCATATATATAGATTCTATATAGGTTCCATGTATAAAACCTCTTTAAATTACCTTGTTGGTGAAGAAAAACAGGAATAGCCTTACTTTTGCGAGATAATGCCAAATTGGTATTTTTGCTATAAAATGAAATCCTTCAGTCAAAACAAGTTCAAACTCCTTTGTCCTTCAAATATATAAATTCTAAGTAGGTTCCATGCATAAACCTCTTTAAATGACCTTGTTTGAGAAAGACAAACAGGAATAGCCTTACTTTTGCGAGATAATGCCAAATTGGTATTTTTGCTATAAAATGAAATCCTTCAGTCAAAACAAGTTCAAACTCCTTTGTCCTTCATATATACCCATTCTAAGTAGGTTCCATTAATAAACTTCTTTAAATGACCTTTTTTGAGAAAGACAAACAGGAATAGCCTTACTTTTGCGAGATAAGGCCAAATTGGTATTTTTGCTATAAAATGAAATCCTTCAGTCAAAACAAGTTCAAACTCCTTTGTCCTTCATATATATAAATTCTAAGTAGGTTCCATGCATAAACCTCTTTAAATGACCTTGTATGCGAAAGAAACACAGGAATAGCCTTCTTTTGCGGAGTTAAGACGATATTCGGATTTTTGCTTAAAAACACCAATTCCTTCAGTCAAAACAAGTTCAAACTCCTTTGTCCTTCATATATATCAATTCTAAGTAGGTTCCATGCATAAACTTCTTTAAATGACCTTGTTTGAGAAAGAAAAACAGGAATAGCCTTACTTTTGCGAGATAAGGCCAAATTGGTATTTTTGCTATAAAATGAATTCCTTCAGTCAAAACAAGTTCAAACTCCTTTGTCCTTCATATATATAGATTCTATATAGGTTCCATGTATAAAACCTCTTTAAATGACCTTGTTTGAGAAAGAAAAACAGGAATAGCCTTACTTTTACTAGATAATGCCAAATTGGTATTTTTGCTATAAAATGAATTCCTTCAGTCAAAACAAGTTCAAACTCCTTTGTCCTTCATATATATCAATTCTAAGTAGATTCCATGCATAAACTTCTTTAAATGACCTTGTTTGAGAAAGAAAAACAGGAATAGCCTTTTGCGAGATAAGGCCAAATTGGTATTTTTGCTATAAAATGAATTCCTTCAGTCAAAACAAGTTCAAACTCCTTTGTCCTTCATATATATAGATTCTATAAAGGTTCCATGTATAAAACCTCTTTAAATTACCTTGTTTGGTGAAGAAAAACAGGAATAGCCTTACTTTTGCGAGATAATGCCAAATTGGTATTTTTGCTATAAAATGAAATCCTTCAGTCAAAACAAGTTCAAACTCCTTTGTCCTTCATATATACCCATTCTAAGTAGGTTCCATTAATAAACTTCTTTAAATGACCTTGTTTGAGAAAGACAAACAGGAATAGCCTTACTTTTGCGAGATAAGGCCAAATTGGTATTTTTGCTATAAAATGAAATCCTTCAGTCAAAACAAGTTCAAACTCCTTTGTCCTTCAAATATATAAATTCTAAGTAGGTTCCATGCATAAACCTCTTTAAATGACCTTGTTTGAGAAAGACAAACAGGAATAGCCTTACTTTTGCGAGATAATGCCAAATTGGTATTTTTGCTATAAAATGAAATCCTTCAGTCAAAACAAATTCAAACTCCTTTGTCCTTCATATATATAGATTCTATATAGGTTCCATGTATAAAACCTCTTTAAATTACCTTGTTTGGTGAAGAAAAACAGGAATAGTCTTACTTTTGCGAGATAAGGCCAAATTGGTATTTTTGCTATAAAATGAAATCCTTCAGTCAAAACAAGTTCAAACTCCTTTGTCCTTCATATATATCAATTCTAAGTAGGTTCCATGCATAAACCTCTTTAAATGACCTTGTATGCGAAAGAAACACAGGAATAGCCTTACTTTTGCGGAGTTAAGACGATATTCGGATTTTTGCTTATAAACACCAATTCCTTCAGTCAAAACAAGTTCAAACTCCTTTGTCCTTCATATATACCCATTCTAAGTAGGTTCCATGCATAAACTTCTTTAAATGACCTTGTTTGAGAAAGAAAAACAGGAATAGCCTTACTTTAGCGAGATAATGCCAAATTGGTATTTTTGCTATAAAATGAATTCCTTCAGTCTAAACAAGTTCAAACTCCTTTGTCCTTCATATATATGAATTCTAAGTAGATTCCATGCATAAACTTCTTTAAATGACCTTGTTTGAGAAAGAAAAACAGGAATAGCCTTTTGCGAGATAAGGCCAAATTGGTATTTTTGCTATAAAATGAATTCCTTCAGTCAAAACAAGTTCAAACTCCTTTGTCCTTCATATATATCAATTCTAAGTAGGTTCCATGTATAAACATCTTTAAATGACCTTGTATGCGAAAGAAACACAGGAATAGCCTTCTTTTGCGGAGTTAAGACGATATTCGGATTTTTGCTTATAAACACCAATTCCTTCAGTCAAAACAAGTTCAAACTCCTTTGTCCTTCATATATACCCATTCTAAGTAGGTTCCATTAATAAACTTCTTTAAATGACCTTGTTTGAGAAAGACAAACAGGAATAGCCTTACTTTTGCGAGACAAGGCCAAATTGGTATTTTTGCTATAAAATGAAATCCTTCAGTCAAAACAAGTTCAAACTCCTTTGTCCTTCAAATATATAAATTCTAAGTAGGTTCCATGCATAAACCTCTTTAAATGACCTTGTTTGAGAAAGACAAACAGGAATAGCCTTACTTTTGCTAGATAATGCCAAATTGGTATTTTTGCTATAAAATGAAATCCTTCAGTCAAAACAAGTTCAAACTCCTTTGTCCTTCATATATACCCATTCTAAGTAGGTTCCATTAATAAACTTCTTTAAATGACCTTGTTTGAGAAAGACAAACAGGAATAGCCTTACTTTTGCGAGATAAGGCCAAATTGGTATTTTTGCTATAAAATGAAATCCTTCAGTCAAAACAAGTTCAAACTCCTTTGTCCTTCATATATATGAATTCTAAGTAGATTCCATGCATAAACCTCTTTAAATTAACTTGCTTGGGGAAGAAAAACAGGAATAGCCTTACTTTTGCGAGATAAGGCCAAATTGGTATTTTTGCTATAAAATGAATTCCTTCAGTCAAAACAAGTTCAAACTCCTTTGTCTTCATATATATCAATTCTAAGTAGATTCCATGCATAAACTTCTTTAAATGACCTTGTTTGAGAAAGAAAAACAGGAATAGCCTTTTGCGAGATAAGGCCAAATTGGTATTTTTGCTATAAAATGAATTCCTTCAGTCAAAACAAGTTCAAACTCCTTTGTCCTTCATATATATCAATTCTAAGTAGGTTCCATGCATAAACTTCTTTAAATGACCTTGTTTGAGAAAGAAAAACAGGAATAGCCTTACTTTAGCGAGATAATGCCAAATTGGTATTTTTGCTATAAAATGAATTCATTCAGTCTAAACAAGTTCAAACTCCTTTGTCCTTCATATATATGAATTCTAAGTAGATTCCAAGCATAAACCTCTTTAAATTAACTTGCTTGGGGAAGAAAAACAGGAATAGCCTTACTTTTGCGAGATAAGGCCAAATTGGTATTTTTGCTATAAAATGAATTCCTTCAGTCAAAACAAGTTCAAACTCCTTTGTCCTTCATATATATAGATTCTATATAGGTTCCATGTATAAAACCTCTTTAAATTACCTTGTTTGGTGAAGAAAAACAGGAATAGTCTTACTTTTGCGAGATGAGGCCAAATTGGTATTTTTGCTATAAAATGAAATCCTTCAGTCAAAACAAGTTCAAACTCCTTTGTCCTTCATATATATCAATTCTAAGTAGGTTCCATGCATAAACATCTTTAAATGACCTTGTATGCGAAAAAACACAGGAATAGCCTTCTTTTGCGGAGTTAAGTCGATATTCGGATTTTTGCTTATAAACACCAATTCCTTCAGTCAAAACAAGTTCAAACTCCTTTGTCCTTCATATATACCCATTCTAAGTAGGTTCCATTAATAAACTTCTTTAAATGACCTTGTTTGAGAAAGACAAACAGGAATAGCCTTACTTTTGCGAGATAAGGCCAAATTGGTATTTTTGCTATAAAATGAAATCCTTCAGTCAAAACAAGTTCAAACTCCTTTGTCCTTCAAATATATAAATTCTAAGTAGGTTCCATGCATAAACATCTTTAAATGACCTTATTTGAGAAAGACAAACAGGAATAGCCTTACTTTTGCGAGATAATGCCAAATTGGTATTTTTGCTATAAAATGAAATCCTTCAGTCAAAACAAGTTCAAACTCCTTTGTCCTTCATATATACCCATTCTAAGTAGGTTCCATTAATAAACTTCTTTAAATGACCTTGTTTGAGAAAGACAAACAGGAATAGCCTTACTTTTGCGAGATAAGGCCAAATTGGTATTTTTGCTATAAAATGAAATCCTTCAGTCAAAACAAGTTCAAACTCCTTTGTCCTTCAAATATATAAATTCTAAGTAGGTTCCATGCATAAACCTCTTTAAATGACCTTGTTTGAGAAAGACAAACAGGAATAGCCTTACTTTTGCGAGATAATGCCAAATTGGTATTTTTGCTATAAAATGAAATCCTTCAGTCAAAACAAGTTCAAACTCCTTTGTCCTTCATATATACCCATTCTAAGTAGGTTCCATTAATAAACTTCTTTAAATGACCTTGTTTGAGAAAGAAAAACAGGAATAGCCTTACTTTTGCGAGATAATGCCAAATTGGTATTTTTGCTATAAAATGAATTCCTTCAGTCAAAACAAGTTCAAACTCCTTTGTCTTCATATATATCAATTCTAAGTAGATTCCATGCATAAACTTCTTTAAATGACCTTGTTTGAGAAAGAAAAACAGGAATAGCCTTTTGCGAGATAAGGCCAAATTGGTATTTTTGCTATAAAATGAATTCCTTCAGTCAAAACAAGTTCAAACTCCTTTGTCCTTCATATATATCAATTCTAAGTAGGTTCCATGTATAAACATCTTTAAATGACCTTGTATACGAAAGAAACACAGGAATAGCCTTCTTTTGCGGAGTTAAGACGATATTCGGATTTTTGCTTATAAACACCAATTCCTTCAGTCAAAACAAGTTCAAACTCCTTTGTCCTTCATATATACCCATTCTAAGTAGGTTCCATGCATAAACTTCTTTAAATGACCTTGTTTGAGAAAGAAAAACAGGAATAGCCTTACTTTAGCGAGATAATGCCAAATTGGTATTTTTGCTATAAAATGAATTCATTCAGTCTAAACAAGTTCAAACTCCTTTGTCCTTCATATATATGAATTCTAAGTAGATTCCAAGCATAAACCTCTTTAAATTAACTTGCTTGGGGAAGAAAAACAGGAATAGCCTTACTTTTGCGAGATAAGGCCAAATTGGTATTTTTGCTATAAAATGAATTCCTTCAGTCAAAACAAGTTCAAACTCCTTTGTCCTTCATATATATAGATTCTATATAGGTTCCATGTATAAAACCTCTTTAAATTACCTTGTTTGGTGAAGAAAAACAGGAATAGTCTTACTTTTGCGAGATGAGGCCAAATTGGTATTTTTGCTATAAAATGAAATCCTTCAGTCAAAACAAGTTCAAACTCCTTTGTCCTTCATATATATCAATTCTAAGTAGGTTCCATGCATAAACATCTTTAAATGACCTTGTATGCGAAAAAACACAGGAATAGCCTTCTTTTGCGGAGTTAAGTCGATATTCGGATTTTTGCTTATAAACACCAATTCCTTCAGTCAAAACAAGTTCAAACTCCTTTGTCCTTCATATATACCCATTCTAAGTAGGTTCCATTAATAAACTTCTTTAAATGACCTTGTTTGAGAAAGAAAAACAGGAATAGCCTTACTTTTGCGAGATAATGCCAAATTGGTATTTTTGCTATAAAATGAATTCCTTCGGTCTAAACAAGTTCAAACTCCTTTGTCCTTCATATATATGAATTCTAAGTAGATTCCATGCATAAACCTCTTTAAATTAACTTGCTTGGGGAAGAAAAACAGGAATAGCCTTACTTTTGCGAGATAAGGCCAAATTGGTATTTTTGCTATAAAATGAATTCCTTCAGTCAAAACAAGTTCAAACTCCTTTGTCCTTCATATATATAGATTCTATATAGGTTCCATGTACAAAACCTCTTTAAATTACCTTGTTTGGTGAAGAAAAACAGGAATAGTCTTACTTTTGCGAGATAAGGCCAAATTGGTATTTTTGCTATAAAATGAAATCCTTCAGTCAAAACAAGTTCAAACTCCTTTGTCCTTCATATATATCAATTCTAAGTAGGTTCCATGCATAAACCTCTTTAAATGACCTTGTATGCGAAAGAAACACAGGAATAGCCTTACTTTTGCGGAGTTAAGACGATATTCGGATTTTTGCTTATAAACACCAATTCCTTCAGTCAAAACAAGGTCAAACTCCTTTGTCCTTCATATATACCCATTCTAAGTAGGTTCCATGCATAAACTTCTTTAAATGACCTTGTTTGAGAAAGAAAAACAGGAATAGCCTTAATTTAGCGAGATAATGCCAAATTGGTATTTTTGCTATAAAATGAATTCCTTCGTCTAAACAAGTTCAAACTCCTTTGTCCTTCATATATATGAATTCTAAGTAGATTCCATGCATAAACCTCTTTAAATTACTTGCTTGGGGAAGAAAAACAGGAATAGCCTTACTTTTGCGAGATAAGGCCAAATTGGTATTTTTGCTATAAAATGAATTCCTTCAGTCAAAACAAGTTCAAACTCCTTTGTCCTTCATATATATAGATTCTATATAGGTTCCATGTATAAAACCTCTTTAAATTACCTTGTTTGGTGAAGAAAAACAGGAATAGTCTTACTTTTGCGAGATAAGGCCAAATTGGTATTTTGCTATAAAATGAAATCCTTCAGTCAAAACAAGTTCAAACTCCTTTGTCCTTCATATATATCAATTCTAAGTAGATTCCATGCATAAACTTCTTTAAATGACCTTGTTTGAGAAAGAAAAACAGGAATAGCCTTTTGCGAGATAAGGCCAAATTGGTATTTTGCTATAAAATGAAATCCTTCAGTCAAAACAAGTTCAAACTCCTTTGTCCTTCATATATATCAATTCTAAGTAGGTTCCATGCATAAACCTCTTAAATGACCTTGTATGCGAAAGAAACACAGGAATAGCCTTCTTTTGCGGAGTTAAGACGATATTCGGATTTTTGCTTATAAACACCATTCCTTCAGTCAAAACAAGTTCAAACTCCTGTGTCCTTCATATATACCCATTCTAAGTAGGTTCCATGCATAAACTTCTTTAAATGACCTTGTTTGAGAAAGAAAAACAGGAATAGCCTTAATTTAGCGAGATAATGCCAAATTGGTATTTTTGCTATAAAATGAATTCCTTCAGTCTAAACAAGTTCAAACTCCATTGTCCTTCATATATATAAATTCTAAGTAGATTCCATGCATAAACCTCTTTAAATTAACTTGCTTGGGGAAGAAAAACAGGAATAGCCTTACTTTTGCGAGATAAGGCCAAATTGGTATTTTTGCTATAAAATGAATTCCTTCAGTCAAAACAAGTTCAAACTCCTTTGTCCTTCATATATATAGATTCTATATAGGTTCCATGTATAAAACCTCTTTAAATTACCTTGTTTGGTGAAGAAAACAGGAATAGTCTTACTTTTGCGAGATAAGGCCAAATTGGTATTTTTGCTATAAAATGAAATCCTTCAGTCAAAACAAGTTCAAACTCCTTTGTCCTTCATATATATCAATTCTAAGTAGGTTCCATGCATAAACCTCTTTAAATGACCTTGTATGCGAAAGAAACACAGGAATAGCCTTCTTTTGCGGAGTTAAGACGATATTCGGATTTTTGCTTATAAACACCAATTCCTTCAGTCAAAACAAGTTCAAACTCCATTGTCCTTCATATATACCCATTCTAAGTAGGTTCCATGCATAAACTTCTTTAAATGACCTTGTTTGAGAAAGAAAAACAGGAATAGCCTTACTTTAGCGAGATAATGCCAAATTGGTATTTTTGCTATAAAATGAATTCCTTCAGTCTAAACAAGTTCAAACTCCTTTGTCCTTCATATATATGAATTCTAAGTAGATTCCATGCATAAACCTCTTTAAATTAACTTGCTTTGGGAAGAGAAAAACAGGAATAGCCTTACTTTTGCGGAGATAAGGCCAAATTGGTATTTTTGCTATAAATGAAATCCTTCAGTCAAAACAAGTTCAAACTCCTTTGTCCTTCATATATATCAATTCTAAGTAGGTTCCATGTATAAACATCTTTAAATGACCTTGTATGCGAAAGAAACACAGGAATAGCCTTCTTTTGCGGAGTTAAGACGATATTCGGATTTTTGCTTATAAACACCAATTCCTTCAGTCAAAACAAGTTCAAACTCCTTTGTCCTTCATATATACCCATTCTAAGTAGGTTCCATGCATAAACTTCTTTAAATGACCTTGTTTGAGAAAGAAAAACAGGAATAGCCTTACTTTAGCGAGATAATGCCAAATTGGTATTTTTGCTATAAAATGAATTCCTTCAGTCTAAACAAGTTCAAACTCCTTTGTCCTTCATATATATGAATTCTAAGTAGATTCCATGCATAAACCTCTTTAAATTAACTTGCTTGGGGAAGAAAAACAGGAATAGCCTTACTTTTGCGAGATAAGGCCAAATTGGTATTTTTGCTATAAAATGAATTCCTTCAGTCAAAACAAGTTCAAACTCCTTTGTCCTTCATATATATAGATTCTATATAGGTTCCATGTATAAAACCTCTTTAAATTACCTTGTTTGGTGAAGAAAAACAGGAATAGTCTTACTTTTGCGAGATAAGGCCAAATTGGTATTTTTGCTATAAAATGAAATCCTTCAGTCAAAACAAGTTCAAACTCCTTTGTCCTTCATATATATCAATTCTAAGTAGGTTCCATGCATAAACCTCTTTAAATGACCTTGTATGCGAAAGAAACACAGGAATAGCCTTCTTTTGCGGAGTTAAGACGATATTCGGATTTGTGCTTATAAACACCAATTCCTTCAGTCAAAACAAGTTCAAACTCCTTTGTCCTTCATATATACCCATTCTAAGTAGGTTCCATGCATAAACTTCTTTAAATGACCTTGTTTGAGAAAGAAAAACAGGAATAGCCTTACTTTTGAGAGATAATGCCAAATTGGTATTTTTGCTATAAAATGAATTCCTTCAGTCAAAACAAGTTCAAACTCCTTTGTCCTTCATATATATCAATTCTAAGTAGATTCCATGCATAAACCTCTTTAAATTAACTTGCTTGGGGAAGAAAAACAGGAATAGCCTTACTTTTGCGAGATAAGGCCAAATTGGTATTTTTGCTATAAAATGAATTCCTTCCATCAAAACAAGTTCAAACTCCTTTGTCCTTCATATATATAGATTCTATATAGGTTCCATGTATAAAACCTCTTTAAATTACCTTGTTTGGTGAAGAAAAACAGGAATAGCCTTACTTTTGCGAGATAATGCCAAATTGGTATTTTTGCTATAAAATGAAATCCTTCAGTCAAAACAAGTTCAAACTCCTTTGTCCTTCAAATATATAAATTCTAAGTAGGTTCCATGCATAAACCTCTTTAAATGACCTTGTTTGAGAAAGACAAACAGGAATAGCCTTACTTTTGCGAGATAATGCCAAATTGGTATTTTTGCTATAAAATGAAATCCTTCAGTCAAAACAAGTTCAAACTCCTTTGTCCTTCATATATACCCATTCTAAGTAGGTTCCATTAATAAACTTCTTTAAATGACCTTTTTTGAGAAAGACAAACAGGAATAGCCTTACTTTTGCGAGATAAGGCCAAATTGGTATTTTTGCTATAAAATGAAATCCTTCAGTCAAAACAAGTTCAAACTCCTTTGTCCTTCATATATATAAATTCTAAGTAGGTTCCATGCATAAACCTCTTTAAATGACCTTGTATGCGAAAGAAACACAGGAATAGCCTTCTTTTGCGGAGTTAAGACGATATTCGGATTTTTGCTTATAAACACCAATTCCTTCAGTCAAAACAAGTTCAAACTCCTTTGTCCTTCATATATATCAATTCTAAGTAGGTTCCATGCATAAACTTCTTTAAATGACCTTGTTTGAGAAAGAAAAACAGGAATAGCCTTACTTTTGCGAGATAAGGCCAAATTGGTATTTTTGCTATAAAATGAATTCCTTCAGTCAAAACAAGTTCAAACTCCTTTGTCCTTCATATATATAGATTCTATATAGGTTCCATGTATAAAACCTCTTTAAATGACCTTGTTTGAGAAAGAAAAACAGGAATAGCCTTACTTTTACTAGATAATGCCAAATTGGTATTTTTGCTATAAAATGAATTCCTTCAGTCAAAACAAGTTCAAACTCCTTTGTCCTTCATATATATCAATTCTAAGTAGATTCCATGCATAAACTTCTTTAAATGACCTTGTTTGAGAAAGAAAAACAGGAATAGCCTTTTGCGAGATAAGGCCAAATTGGTATTTTTGCTATAAAATGAATTCCTTCAGTCAAAACAAGTTCAAACTCCTTTGTCCTTCATATATATAGATTCTATAAAGGTTCCATGTATAAAACCTCTTTAAATTACCTTGTTTGGTGAAGAAAAACAGGAATAGCCTTACTTTTGCGAGATAATGCCAAATTGGTATTTTTGCTATAAAATGAAATCCTTCAGTCAAAACAAGTTCAAACTCCTTTGTCCTTCATATATACCCATTCTAAGTAGGTTCCATTAATAAACTTCTTTAAATGACCTTGTTTGAGAAAGACAAACAGGAATAGCCTTACTTTTGCGAGATAAGGCCAAATTGGTATTTTTGCTATAAAATGAAATCCTTCAGTCAAAACAAGTTCAAACTCCTTTGTCCTTCAAATATATAAATTCTAAGTAGGTTCCATGCATAAACCTCTTTAAATGACCTTGTTTGAGAAAGACAAACAGGAATAGCCTTACTTTTGCGAGATAATGCCAAATTGGTATTTTTGCTATAAAATGAAATCCTTCAGTCAAAACAAATTCAAACTCCTTTGTCCTTCATATATATAGATTCTATATAGGTTCCATGTATAAAACCTCTTTAAATTACCTTGTTTGGTGAAGAAAAACAGGAATAGTCTTACTTTTGCGAGATAAGGCCAAATTGGTATTTTTGCTATAAAATGAAATCCTTCAGTCAAAACAAGTTCAAACTCCTTTGTCCTTCATATATATCAATTCTAAGTAGGTTCCATGCATAAACCTCTTTAAATGACCTTGTATGCGAAAGAAACACAGGAATAGCCTTACTTTTGCGGAGTTAAGACGATATTCGGATTTTTGCTTATAAACACCAATTCCTTCAGTCAAAACAAGTTCAAACTCCTTTGTCCTTCATATATACCCATTCTAAGTAGGTTCCATGCATAAACTTCTTTAAATGACCTTGTTTGAGAAAGAAAAACAGGAATAGCCTTACTTTAGCGAGATAATGCCAAATTGGTATTTTTGCTATAAAATGAATTCCTTCAGTCTAAACAAGTTCAAACTCCTTTGTCCTTCATATATATGAATTCTAAGTAGATTCCATGCATAAACTTCTTTAAATGACCTTGTTTGAGAAAGAAAAACAGGAATAGCCTTTTGCGAGATAAGGCCAAATTGGTATTTTTGCTATAAAATGAATTCCTTCAGTCAAAACAAGTTCAAACTCCTTTGTCCTTCATATATATCAATTCTAAGTAGGTTCCATGTATAAACATCTTTAAATGACCTTGTATGCGAAAGAAACACAGGAATAGCCTTCTTTTGCGGAGTTAAGACGATATTCGGATTTTTGCTTATAAACACCAATTCCTTCAGTCAAAACAAGTTCAAACTCCTTTGTCCTTCATATATACCCATTCTAAGTAGGTTCCATTAATAAACTTCTTTAAATGACCTTGTTTGAGAAAGACAAACAGGAATAGCCTTACTTTTGCGAGACAAGGCCAAATTGGTATTTTTGCTATAAAATGAAATCCTTCAGTCAAAACAAGTTCAAACTCCTTTGTCCTTCAAATATATAAATTCTAAGTAGGTTCCATGCATAAACCTCTTTAAATGACCTTGTTTGAGAAAGACAAACAGGAATAGCCTTACTTTTGCTAGATAATGCCAAATTGGTATTTTTGCTATAAAATGAAATCCTTCAGTCAAAACAAGTTCAAACTCCTTTGTCCTTCATATATACCCATTCTAAGTAGGTTCCATTAATAAACTTCTTTAAATGACCTTGTTTGAGAAAGACAAACAGGAATAGCCTTACTTTTGCGAGATAAGGCCAAATTGGTATTTTTGCTATAAAATGAAATCCTTCAGTCAAAACAAGTTCAAACTCCTTTGTCCTTCATATATATGAATTCTAAGTAGATTCCATGCATAAACCTCTTTAAATTAACTTGCTTGGGGAAGAAAAACAGGAATAGCCTTACTTTTGCGAGATAAGGCCAAATTGGTATTTTTGCTATAAAATGAATTCCTTCAGTCAAAACAAGTTCAAACTCCTTTGTCTTCATATATATCAATTCTAAGTAGATTCCATGCATAAACTTCTTTAAATGACCTTGTTTGAGAAAGAAAAACAGGAATAGCCTTTTGCGAGATAAGGCCAAATTGGTATTTTTGCTATAAAATGAATTCCTTCAGTCAAAACAAGTTCAAACTCCTTTGTCCTTCATATATATCAATTCTAAGTAGGTTCCATGCATAAACTTCTTTAAATGACCTTGTTTGAGAAAGAAAAACAGGAATAGCCTTACTTTAGCGAGATAATGCCAAATTGGTATTTTTGCTATAAAATGAATTCATTCAGTCTAAACAAGTTCAAACTCCTTTGTCCTTCATATATATGAATTCTAAGTAGATTCCAAGCATAAACCTCTTTAAATTAACTTGCTTGGGGAAGAAAAACAGGAATAGCCTTACTTTTGCGAGAT
Organism: Odontesthes bonariensis; assembly: GCF_027942865.1. Lineage (NCBI taxonomy): Eukaryota > Metazoa > Chordata > Actinopteri > Atheriniformes > Atherinopsidae > Odontesthes > Odontesthes bonariensis. The sequence goes on from NC_134511.1 coordinate 29,135,167, forward strand.
AAGGCCAAATTGGTATTTTTGCTATAAAATGAATTCCTTCAGTCAAAACAAGTTCAAACTCCTTTGTCCTTCATATATATAGATTCTATATAGGTTCCATGTATAAAACCTCTTTAAATTACCTTGTTTGGTGAAGAAAAACAGGAATAGTCTTACTTTTGCGAGATGAGGCCAAATTGGTATTTTTGCTATAAAATGAAATCCTTCAGTCAAAACAAGTTCAAACTCCTTTGTCCTTCATATATATCAATTCTAAGTAGGTTCCATGCATAAACATCTTTAAATGACCTTGTATGCGAAAAAACACAGGAATAGCCTTCTTTTGCGGAGTTAAGTCGATATTCGGATTTTTGCTTATAAACACCAATTCCTTCAGTCAAAACAAGTTCAAACTCCTTTGTCCTTCATATATACCCATTCTAAGTAGGTTCCATTAATAAACTTCTTTAAATGACCTTGTTTGAGAAAGACAAACAGGAATAGCCTTACTTTTGCGAGATAAGGCCAAATTGGTATTTTTGCTATAAAATGAAATCCTTCAGTCAAAACAAGTTCAAACTCCTTTGTCCTTCAAATATATAAATTCTAAGTAGGTTCCATGCATAAACATCTTTAAATGACCTTATTTGAGAAAGACAAACAGGAATAGCCTTACTTTTGCGAGATAATGCCAAATTGGTATTTTTGCTATAAAATGAAATCCTTCAGTCAAAACAAGTTCAAACTCCTTTGTCCTTCATATATACCCATTCTAAGTAGGTTCCATTAATAAACTTCTTTAAATGACCTTGTTTGAGAAAGACAAACAGGAATAGCCTTACTTTTGCGAGATAAGGCCAAATTGGTATTTTTGCTATAAAATGAAATCCTTCAGTCAAAACAAGTTCAAACTCCTTTGTCCTTCAAATATATAAATTCTAAGTAGGTTCCATGCATAAACCTCTTTAAATGACCTTGTTTGAGAAAGACAAACAGGAATAGCCTTACTTTTGCGAGATAATGCCAAATTGGTATTTTTGCTATAAAATGAAATCCTTCAGTCAAAACAAGTTCAAACTCCTTTGTCCTTCATATATACCCATTCTAAGTAGGTTCCATTAATAAACTTCTTTAAATGACCTTGTTTGAGAAAGAAAAACAGGAATAGCCTTACTTTTGCGAGATAATGCCAAATTGGTATTTTTGCTATAAAATGAATTCCTTCAGTCAAAACAAGTTCAAACTCCTTTGTCTTCATATATATCAATTCTAAGTAGATTCCATGCATAAACTTCTTTAAATGACCTTGTTTGAGAAAGAAAAACAGGAATAGCCTTTTGCGAGATAAGGCCAAATTGGTATTTTTGCTATAAAATGAATTCCTTCAGTCAAAACAAGTTCAAACTCCTTTGTCCTTCATATATATCAATTCTAAGTAGGTTCCATGTATAAACATCTTTAAATGACCTTGTATACGAAAGAAACACAGGAATAGCCTTCTTTTGCGGAGTTAAGACGATATTCGGATTTTTGCTTATAAACACCAATTCCTTCAGTCAAAACAAGTTCAAACTCCTTTGTCCTTCATATATACCCATTCTAAGTAGGTTCCATGCATAAACTTCTTTAAATGACCTTGTTTGAGAAAGAAAAACAGGAATAGCCTTACTTTAGCGAGATAATGCCAAATTGGTATTTTTGCTATAAAATGAATTCATTCAGTCTAAACAAGTTCAAACTCCTTTGTCCTTCATATATATGAATTCTAAGTAGATTCCAAGCATAAACCTCTTTAAATTAACTTGCTTGGGGAAGAAAAACAGGAATAGCCTTACTTTTGCGAGATAAGGCCAAATTGGTATTTTTGCTATAAAATGAATTCCTTCAGTCAAAACAAGTTCAAACTCCTTTGTCCTTCATATATATAGATTCTATATAGGTTCCATGTATAAAACCTCTTTAAATTACCTTGTTTGGTGAAGAAAAACAGGAATAGTCTTACTTTTGCGAGATGAGGCCAAATTGGTATTTTTGCTATAAAATGAAATCCTTCAGTCAAAACAAGTTCAAACTCCTTTGTCCTTCATATATATCAATTCTAAGTAGGTTCCATGCATAAACATCTTTAAATGACCTTGTATGCGAAAAAACACAGGAATAGCCTTCTTTTGCGGAGTTAAGTCGATATTCGGATTTTTGCTTATAAACACCAATTCCTTCAGTCAAAACAAGTTCAAACTCCTTTGTCCTTCATATATACCCATTCTAAGTAGGTTCCATTAATAAACTTCTTTAAATGACCTTGTTTGAGAAAGAAAAACAGGAATAGCCTTACTTTTGCGAGATAATGCCAAATTGGTATTTTTGCTATAAAATGAATTCCTTCGGTCTAAACAAGTTCAAACTCCTTTGTCCTTCATATATATGAATTCTAAGTAGATTCCATGCATAAACCTCTTTAAATTAACTTGCTTGGGGAAGAAAAACAGGAATAGCCTTACTTTTGCGAGATAAGGCCAAATTGGTATTTTTGCTATAAAATGAATTCCTTCAGTCAAAACAAGTTCAAACTCCTTTGTCCTTCATATATATAGATTCTATATAGGTTCCATGTACAAAACCTCTTTAAATTACCTTGTTTGGTGAAGAAAAACAGGAATAGTCTTACTTTTGCGAGATAAGGCCAAATTGGTATTTTTGCTATAAAATGAAATCCTTCAGTCAAAACAAGTTCAAACTCCTTTGTCCTTCAAATATATAAATTCTAAGTAGGTTCCATGCATAAACCTCTTTAAATGACCTTGTTTGAGAAAGACAAACAGGAATAGCCTTACTTTTGCGAGATAATGCCAAATTGGTATTTTTGCTATAAAATGAAATCCTTCAGTCAAAACAAGTTCAAACTCCTTTGTCCTTCATATATACCCATTCTAAGTAGGTTCCATTAATAAACTTCTTTAAATGACCTTGTTTGAGAAAGACAAACAGGAATAGCCTTACTTTTGCGAGATAAGGCCAAATTGGTATTTTTGCTATAAAATGAAATCCTTCAGTCAAAACAAGTTCAAACTCCTTTGTCCTTCATATATATCAATTCTAAGTAGGTTCCATGCATAAACCTCTTTAAATGACCTTGTATGCGAAAGAAACACTGGAATAGCCTTCTTTTGCGGAATTAAGACGATATTCGGATTTTTGCTTATAAACACCAATTCCTTCAGTCAAAACAAGTTCAAACTCCTTTGTCCTTCATATATACCCATTCTAAGTAGGTTCCATGCATAAACTTCTTTAAATGACCTTGTTTGAGAAAGAAAAACAGGAATAGCCTTACTTTTGCGAGATAATGCCAAATTGGTATTTTTGCTATAAAATGAATTCCTTCAGTCAAAACAAGTTCAAACTCCTTTGTCCTTCATATATATCAATTCTAAGTAGATTCCATGCATAAACCTCTTTAAATTAACTTGCTTGGGGAAGAAAAACAGGAATAGCCTTACTTTTGCGAGATAAGGCCAAATTGGTATTTTTGCTATAAAATGAATTCCTTCAGTCAAAACAAGTTCAAACTCCTTTGTCCTTCATATATATCAATTCTAAGTAGATTCCATGCATAAACTTCTTTAAATGACCTTGTTTGAGAAAGAAAAACAGGAATAGCCTTTTGCGAGATAAGGCCAAATTGGTATTTTTGCTATAAAATGAATTCCTTCAGTCAAAACAAGTTCAAACTCCTTTGTCCTTCATATATATCAATTCTAAGTAGGTTCCATGTATAAACATCTTTAAATGACCTTGTATGCGAAAGAAACACAGGAATAGCCTTCTTTTGCGGAGTTAAGACGATATTCGGATTTTTGCTTATAAACACCAATTCCTTCAGTCAAAACAAGTTCAAACTCCTTTGTCCTTCATATATACCCATTCTAAGTAGGTTCCATGCATAAACTTCTTTAAATGACCTTGTTTGAGAAAGAAAAACAGGAATAGCCTTACTTTAGCGAGATAATGCCAAATTGGTATTTTTGCTATAAAATGAATTCCTTCAGTCTAAACAAGTTCAAACTCCTTTGTCCTTCATATATATGAATTCTAAGTAGATTCCATGCATAAACCTCTTTAAATTAACTTGCTTGGGGAAGAAAAACAGGAATAGCCTTACTTTTGCGAGATAAGGCCAAATTGGTATTTTTGCTATAAAATGAATTCCTTCAGTCAAAACAAGTTCAAACTCCTTTGTCCTTCATATATATAGATTCTATATAGGTTCCATGTATAAAACCTCTTTAAATTACCTTGTTTGGTGAAGAAAAACAGGAATAGTCTTACTTTTGCGAGATAAGGCCAAATTGGTATTTTTGCTATAAAATGAAATCCTTCAGTCAAAACAAGTTCAAACTCCTTTGTCCTTCATATATATCAATTTTAAGTAGGTTCCATGCATAAACATCTTTAAATGACCTTGTATGCGAAAAAACACAGGAATAGCCTTCTTTTGCGGAGTTAAGACGATATTCGGATTTTTGCTTATAAACACCAATTCCTTCAGTCAAAACAAGTTCAAACTCCTTTGTCCTTCATATATACCCATTCTAAGTAGGTTCCATGCATAAACTTCTTTAAATGACCTTGTTTGAGAAAGTAAAACAGGAATAGCCTTACTTTAGCGAGATAATGCCAAATTGGTATTTTTGCTATAAAATGAATTCCTTCAGTCTAAACAAGTTCAAACTCCTTTGTCCTTCATATATATGAATTCTAAGTAGATTCCATGCATAAACCTCTTTAAATTAACTTGCTTGGGGAAGAAAAACAGGAATAGCCTTACTTTTGCGAGATAAGGCCAAATTGGTATTTTTGCTATAAAATGAATTCCTTCAGTCAAAACAAGTTCAAACTCCTTTGTCCTTCATATATATAGATTCTATATAGGTTCCATGTATAAAACCTCTTTAAATTACCTTGTTTGGTGAAGAAAAACAGGAATAGCCTTACTTTTGCGAGATAATGCCAAATTGGTATTTTTGCTATAAAATGAAATCCTTCAGTCAAAACAAGTTCAAACTCCTTTGTCCTTCATATATACCCATTCTAAGTAGGTTCCATTAATAAACCTCTTTAAATTAACTTGCTTGGGGAAGAAAAACAGGAATAGCCTTACTTTTGCGAGATAAGGCCAAATTGGTATTTTTGCTATAAAATGAATTCCTTCAGTCAAAACAAGTTCAAATTCCTTTGTCCTTCATATATATCAATTCTAAGTAGGTTCCATGTATAAACATCTTTAAATGACCTTGTATGCGAAAGAAACACAGGAACAGCCTTCTTTTGCGGAGTTAAGACGATATTCGGATTTTTGCTTATAAACACCAATTCCTTCAGTCAAAACAAGTTCAAACTCCTTTGTCCTTCATATATACCCATTCTAAGTAGGTTCCATGCATAAACTTCTTTAAATGACCTTGTTTGAGAAAGACAAACAGGAATAGCCTTACTTTTGCGAGATAAGGCCAAATTGCTATTTTTGCTATAAAATGAAATCCTTCAGTCAAAACAAGTTCTAACTCCTTTGTCCTTCATATATACCCATTCTAAGTAGGTTCCATGCATAAACTTCTTTAAATGACCTTGTTTGAGAAAGAAAAACAGGAATAGCCTTACTTTTGCGAGATAATACCAAATTGGTATTTTTTGCTATAAAATGAAATCCTTCAGTCAAAACAAGTTCAAACTCCTTTGTCCTTCATATATATCAATTCTAAGTAGGTTCCATGCATAAACATCTTTAAATGACCCTGTATGCGAAAGAAACACAGGAATAGCCTTCTTTTGCGGAGTTAAGACGATATTCGGATTTTTGCTTATAAACACCAATTCCTTCAGTCAAAACATGTTCAAACTCCTTTGTCCTTTAAATATATAAATTCTAAGTAGGTTCCATGCATAAACCTCTTTAAATGACCTTGTTTGAGAAAGACAAACAGGAATAGCCTTACTTTTGCGAGATAAGGCCAAATTGGTATTTTTGCTATAAAATGAAATCCTTCAGTCAAAACAAGTTCAAACTCTTTTGTCCTTCATATATATCAATTCTAAGTAGGTTCCATGCATAAACATCTTTAAATTAACTTGTTTGAGAAAGAAAAACAGGAATAGCCTTACTTTTGCGAGATTGGTATTTTTGCTATAAAATGAATTCCTTCAGTCTAAACAAGTTCAAACTCCTTTGTCCTTCATATATATGAATTCTAAGTAGATTCCATGCATAAACCTCTTTAAATTAACTTGCTTGGGGAAGAAAAACAGGAATAGCCTTAATTTTTCCGAGATAAGGCCAAATTGGTATTTTTGCTATAAAATGAATTCCTTCAGTCAAAACAAGTTCAAACTCCTTTGTCCTTCATATATATAGATTCTATATAGATTCCATGTATAAAACCTCTTTAAATTACCTTGTTTGGTGAAGAAAAACAGGAATAGTCTTACTTTTGCGAGATAAGGCCAAATTGGTATTTTTGCTATAAAATGAATTCCTTCAGTCAAAACAAGTTCAAATTCCTTTGTCCGTCATATGTATCAATTCTAAGTAGATTCCATGCATAAACCTCTTTAAATGACCTTGTATGCGAAAGAAACACAGGAATAGCCTTCTTTTTCGGCGTTAAGACGATATTCGGATTTTTACTTATAAACACCAATTCCTTCAGTCAAAACAAGTTCAAACTCCTTTGTCCTTCATATATACCCATTCTAAGTAGGTTCCATGCATAAACTTCTTTAAATGACCTTGTTTGAGAAAGAAAAACAGGAATAGCCTTACTTTTGCTAGATAAGGCCAAATTGGTATTTTTGCCATAAAATGAATTCCTTCAGTCAAAACAAGTTCAAACTCATTTGTCCTTCATATATATACATTCTAAGTAGGTACCATGCATAAACCTCTTTAAATGACCTTGTTTGAGAAAGAAAAACAGGAATAGCCTTACTTTAGCGAGATAATGCCAAATTGATATTTTTGCTATAAAATGAATTCCTTCAGTCTAAACAAGTTCAAACTCCTTTGTCCTTCATATATATGAATTCTAAGTAGATTCCATGCATAAACCTCTTTAAATTAACTTGCTTGGGGAAGAAAAACAGGAATAGCCTTACTTTTGCGAGATAAGGCCAAATTGGTATTTTTGCTATAAAATGAATTCCTTCAGTCAAAACAAGTTCAAACTCCTTTGTCCTTCATATATATAGATTCTATATAGGTTCCATGTATAAAACCTCTTTAAATTACCTTGTTTGGTGAAGAAAAACAGGAATAGTCTTACTTTTGCGAGATAAGGCCAAATTGGTATTTTTGCTATAAAATGAAATCCTTCAGTCAAAACAAGTTCAAACTCCTTTGTCCTTCATATATATCAATTCTAAGTAGGTTCCATGCATAAACATCTTTAAATGACCTTGTTTGAGAAAGAAAAACAGGAATAGCCTTTTGCGAGAAAAGGCCAAATTGGTATTTTTGCTATTAAATGAATTCCTTCAGTCAAAACAAGTTCAAACTCCTTTGTCCTTCATATATATCAATTCTAAGTAGGTTCCATGTATAAACATCTTTAAATGACCTTGTATGCGAAAGAAACACAGGAATAGCCTTCTTTTGCGGAGTTAAGACGATATTCGGATTTTTGCTTATAAACACCAATTCCTTCAGTCAAAACAAGTTCAAACTCCTTTGTCCTTCATATATACCCATTCTAAGTAGGTTCCATGCATAAACTTCTTTAAATGACCTTGTTTGAGAAAGAAAAACAGGAATAGCCTTACTTTAGCGAGATAATGCCAAATTGGTATTTTTGCTATAAAATGAATTCCTTCAGTCTAAACAAGTTCAAACTCCTTTGTCCTTCATATATATGAATTCTAAGTAGATTCCATGCATAAACCTCTTTAAATGACCTTGTTTGAGAAAGAAAAACAGGAATAGCCTTACTTTTGCAAGATAATGCCAAATTGGTATTTTTGCTATAAAATGAAATCCTTCAGTCAAAACAAGTTCAAACTCCTTTGTCCTTCATATATACCCATTCTAAGTAGGTTCCATTAATAAACTTCTTTAAATGACCTTGCTTGGGGAAGAAAAACAGGAATAGCCTTACTTTTGCGAGATAAGGCCAAATTGGTATTTTTGCTATAAAATGAATTCCTTCAGTCAAAACAAGTTCAAATTCCTTTGTCCTTCATATGTATCAATTCTAAGTAGGTTCCATGCATAAACATCTTTAAATGACCTTGTATGCGAAAGAAACACAGGAATAGCCTTCTTTTGCGGAGTTAAGACGATATTCGGATTTTTGCTTATAAACACCAATTCCTTCAGTCAAAACAAGTTCAAACTCCTTTGTCCTTCAAATATATAAATTCTAAGTAGGTTCCATGCATAAACCTCTTTAAATGACCTTGTTTGAGAAAGACAAACAGGAATAGCCTTACTTTTGCGAGATAAGGCCAAATTGGTATTTTTGCTATAAAATGAAATCCCTCAGTCAAAACAAGTTCAAACTCCTTTGTCCTTCATATGTATCAATTCTAAGTAGATTCCATGCATAAACCTCTTTAAATTAACTTGCTTGGGGAAGAAAAAGAGGAATAGCCTTACTTTTGCGAGATAAGGCCAAATTGGTATTTTTGCTATAAAATGAATTCCTTCAGTCAAAACAAGTTCAAACTCCTTTGTCCTTCATATATATAGATTCTATATAGGTTCCATGAATAAAACCTCTTTAAATTACCTTGTTTGGTGAAGAAAAACAGGAATAGTCTTACTTTTGCGAGATAAGGCCAAATTGGTATTTTTGCTATAAAATGAATTCCTTCAGTCAAAACAAGTTCAAATTCCTTTGTCCTTCATATATATCAATTCTAAGTAGATTCCATGCATAAACCTCTTTAAATGACCTTGTATGCGAAAGAAACACAGGAATAGCCTTCTTTTGCGGCGTTAAGACGATATTCGGATTTTTGCTTATAAACACCAATTCCTTCAGTCAAAACAAGTTCAAACTCCTTTGTCCTTCATATATATCAATTCTAAGTAGGTTCCATGCATAAACCTCTTAAAATGACCTTGTATGCGAAAGAAACACAGGAATAGCCTTCTTTTGCGGAGTTAAGACGATATTCGGATTTTTGCTTATAAACACCAATTCCTTCAGTCAAAACAAGTTCAAAATCCTTTGTCCTTCATATATACCCATTCTAAGTAGGTGCCATGCATAAACCTCTTTAAATGACCTTGTTTGAGGAAGACAAACAGGAATAGCCTCACTTTTGCGAGATAAGGCCAAATTGGTATTTTTGCTATAAAATGAAATCCTTCAGTCAAAACAAGTTCAAACTCCTTTGTCCTTCATATATACCCATTCTAAGTAGGTTCCATTAATAAACTTCTTTAAATGACCTTGTTTGAGAAAGACAAACAGGAATAGCCTTACTTTTGCGAGATAAGGCCAAATTGGTATTTTTGCTATAAAATGAATTCCTTCAGTCTAAACAAGTTCAAACTCCTTTGTCCTTCATATATATGAATTCTAAGTAGATTCCATGCATAAACCTCTTTAAATTAACTTGCTTGGGGAAGAAAAACAGGAATAGCCTTACTTTTGCGAGATAAGGCCAAATTGGTATTTTTGCTATAAAATGAATTTCTTCAGTCAAAACAAGTTCAAACTCCTTTGTCCTTCATATATATAGATTCTATATAGGTTCCATGTATAAAACCTCTTTAAATGACCTTGTTTGAGGAAGAAAAACAGGAATAGCCTTACTTTTGCGAGATAAGGCCAAATTGGTATTTTTGCTATAAAATGAAATCCTTCAGTCAAAACAAGTTCAAACTCCTTTGTCCTTCATATATATCAATTCTAAGTAGGTTCCATGCATAAAACTCTTTAAATGACCTTGTATGCGAAAGAAACACAGGAATAGCCTTCTTTTGCGGAGTTAAGACGATATTCGGATTTTTGCTTATAAACACCAATTCCTTCAGTCAAAACAAGTTCAAACTCCTTTGTCCTTCAAATATATAAATTCTAAGTAGGTTCCATGCATAAACCTCTTTAAATGACCTTGTTTGAGAAAGACAAACAGGAATAGCCTTACTTTTGCGAGATAAGGCCAAATTGGTATTTTTGCTTTAAAATGAAATCCTTCAGTCAAAACAAGTTCAAACTCCTTTGTCCTTCATATATATCAATTCTAAGTAGGTTCCATGCATAAACATCTTTAAATGACCTTGTATGCGAAAGAAACACAGGAATAGCCTTCTTTTGCGGAATTAAGACGATATTCGGATTTTTGCTTATAAACACCAATTCCTTCAGTCAAAACAAGTTCAAATTCCTTTGTCCTTCAAATATATAAATTCTAAGTAGGTTCCATGCATAAACCTCTTTAAATGACCTTGTTTGAGAAAGACAAACAGGAATAGCCTTACTTTTGCGAGATAAGGCCAAATTGGTATTTTTGCTATAAAATGAATTCCTTCAGTCAAAACAAGTTCAAACTCCTTTGTCCTTCATATATATCAATTCTAAGTAGGTTCCATGAATAAACCTCTTTAAATGACCTTGTATGCGAAAAAAACACAGTAATAGCCTTACTTTTGCGGATTTAAGACGATATTCGGATTTTTGCTTATAAACACCAATTCCTTCAGTCAAAACAAGTTCAAACTCCTTTGTCCTTCATATATACCCATTCTAAGTAGGTTCCATGCATAAACTTCTTTAAATGACCTTGTTTGAGAAAGAAAAACAGGAATAGCCTTACTTTTGCGAGATAATGCCAAATTGGTATTTTTGCTATAAAATGAATTCCTTCAGTCAAAACAAGTTCAAACTCCTTTGTCCTTCATATATATCAATTCTAAGTATATTCCATGCATAAACTTCTTTAAATGACCTTGTTTGAGAAAGAAAAACAGGAATAGCCTTTTGCGAGATAAGGCCAAATTGGTATTTTTGCTATAAAATGAATTCCTTCAGTCAAAACAAATTCAAACTCCTTTGTCCTTCATATATATCAATTCTAAGTAGGTTCCATGTATAAACATCTTTAAATGAACTTGTATGCGAAAGAAACACAGGAATAGCCTTCTTTTGCGGAGTTAAGACGATATTCGGATTTTTGCTTATAAACACCAATTCCTTCAGTCAAAACAAGTTCAAACTCCTTTGTCCTTAATATATATACCCATTCTAAGTAGGTTCCATGCATAAACTTCTTTAATTGACCTTGTTTGAGGAAGACAAACAGGAATAGCCTTACTTTTGCGAGATAATGCCAAATTGGTATTTTTGCTATAAAATGAATTCCTTCAGTCAAAACAAGTTCAAATTCCTTTGTCCTTCATATGTATCAATTCTAAGTAGATTCCATGCATAAACCTCTTTAAATTACCTTGCTTGGGGAAGAAAAACAGGAATAGCCTTACTTTTGCGAGATAAGGCCAAATTGGTATTTTTGCTTTAAAATGAAATCCTTCAGTCAAAACAAGTTCAAACTCCTTTGTCCTTCATATATATCAATTCTAAGTAGATTCCATGCATAAACATCTTTAAATGACATTGTATGCGAAAGAAACACAGGAATAGCCTTCTTTTGCAGAGTTAAGACGATATTCGGATTTTTGCTTATAAACACCAATTCCTTCAGTCAAAACAAGTTCAAACTCCTTTGTCCTTCATATTTACCCATTCTAAGTAGGTTCCATGCATAAACTTCTTTAAATGACCTTGTTTGAGAAAGAAAAACAGGAATAGCCTTACTTTAGCGAGATAATGCCAAATTGGTATTTTTGCTATAAAATGAATTCCTTCAGTCAAAACAAGTTCAAACTCCTTTGTCCTTCATATATATCAATTCTAAGTAGATTCCATGCATGAACCTCTTTAAATTAACCTGCTTGGGGAAGAAAAACACGAATAGCCTTACTTTTGCGAGATAAGGCCAAATTGGTATTTTTGCTATAAAATGAATTCCTTCAGTCAAAACAAGTTCAAACTCCTTTGTCCTTCATATATATAGATTCTATATAGGTTCCATGTATAAAACCTCTTTAAATTACCTTGTTTGGTGAAGAAAAACAGGAATAGTCTTACTTTTGCGAGATAAGGCCAAATTGGTGTTTTTGCTATAAAAAGAATTCCTTCAGTCAAAACAAGTTCAAACTCATTTGTCCTTCATATATATACATTCTAAGTAGGTGCCATGCATAAACCTCTTTAAATGACCTTGTTTGAGAAAGAAAAACAGGAATAGCCTTACTTTTGCGAGATAAGGCCAAATTGGTATTTTTGCTATAAAATGAAATCCTTCAGTCAAAACAAGTTCAAACTCCTTTGTCCTTCATATATATGAATTCTAAGTAGGTTCCATGCATAAACCTCTTTAAATGACCTTGTATGCGAAAGAAACACAGGAATAGCCTTCTTTTGCGGAGTTAAGACGATATTCGGATTTTTTCTTATAAACACCAATTCATTCAGTCAAAACAAGTTCAAACTCCTTTGTCCTTCATATATACCCATTCTAAGTAGGTTCCATTCATAAACTTCTTTAAATGACCTTCTTTGAGAAAGAAAAACAGGAATAGCCTTACTTTTGCGAGATAATGCCAAATTGGTATTTTTGCTATAAAATGAATTCCTTCAGTCAAAACAAGTTCAAACTCCTTTGTCCTTCATATATATAGATTCTATATAGGTTCCATGTATAAAACCTCTTTAAATTACCTTGTTTGGTGAAGAAAAACAGGAATAGTCTTACTTTTGCGAGATAAGGCCAAATTGGTATTTTTGCTATAAAATGAAATCCTTCAGTCAAAACAAGTTCAAACTCCTTTGTCCTTCATATATATACATTCTAAGTAGGTTCCATGCATAAACCTCTTTAAATGACCTTGTATGCGAAAGAAACACAGGAATAGCCTTCTTTTGCGGAGTTAAGACGATATTCGGATTTTTGCTTATAAACACCAATTCCTTCAGTCAAAACAAGTTCAAACTCCTTTGTCCTTCATATATACCCATTCTAAGTAGGTTCCATGCATAAACTTCTTTAAATGACCTTGTTTGAGAAAGAAAAACAGGAATAGCCTTACTTTTGCGAGATAATGCCAAATTGGTATTTTTGCTATAAAATGAATTCCTTCAGTCAAAACAAGTTCAAACTCCTTTGTCCTTCATATATATCAATTCTAAGTAGATTCCATGCATAAACCTCTTTAAATTAACTTGCTTGGGGAAGAAAAACAGGAATAGCCTTACTTTTGCGAGATAAGGCCAAATTGGTATTTTTGCTATAAAATGAATTCCTTCAGTCAAAACAAGTTCAAACTCCTTTGTCCTTCATATATACCCATTCTAAGTAGGTTCCATTCATAAACTTCTTTAAATGACCTTGTTTGAGAAAGAAAAACAGGAATAGCCTTACTTTTGCGAGATAATGCCAAATTGGTATTTTTGCTATAAAATGAATTCCTTCAGTCAAAACAAGTTCAAACTCCTTTGTCCTTCATATATATAGATTCTATATAGGTTCCATGTATAAAACCTTATTAAATTACCTTGTTTGGTGAAGAAAAACAGGAATAGTCTTACTTTTGCGAGATAAGGCCAAATTGGTATTTTTGCTATAAAATGAAATCCTTCAGTCAAAACAAGTTCAAACTCCTTTGTCCTTCATATATATACATTCTAAGTAGGTTCCATGCATAAACCTCTTTAAATGACCTTGTATGCGAAAGAAACACAGGAATAGCCTTCTTTTGCGGAGTTAAGACGATATTCGGATTTTTGCTTATAAACACCAATTCCTTCAGTCAAAACAAGTTCAAACTCCTTTGTCCTTCATATATACCCATTCTAAGTAGGTTCCATGCATAAACTTCTTTAAATGACCTTGTTTGAGAAAGAAAAACAGGAATAGCCTTACTTTTGCGAGATAATGCCAAATTGGTATTTTTGCTATAAAATGAATTCCTTCAGTCAAAACAAGTTCAAACTCCTTTGTCCTTCATATATATCAATTCTAAGTAGATTCCATGCATAAACCTCTTTAAATTAACTTGCTTGGGGAAGAAAAACAGGAATAGCCTTACTTTTGCGAGATAAGGCCAAATTGGTATTTTTGCTTATAAACACCAATTCCTTCAGTCAAAACAAGTTCAAACTCCTTTGTCCTTCATATATATAGATTCTATATAGGTTCCATGTATAAAACCTCTTTAAATTACCTTGTTTGGTGAAGAAAAACAGGAATAGTCTTACTTTTGCGAGATAAGGCCAAATTGGTATTTTTGCTATAAAATGAATTCCTTCAGTCAAAACAAGTTCAAATTCCTTTGTCCTTCATATGTATCAATTCTAAGTAGATTCCATGCATAAACCTCTTTAAATGACCTTGTATGCGAAAGAAACACAGGAATAGCCTTCTTTTGCGGCGTTAAGACGATATTCGGATTTTTGCTTATAAACACCAATTCCTTCAGTCAAAACAAGTTCAAACTCCTTTGTCCTTCATATATATCAATTCTAAGTAGGTTCCATGCATAAACCTCTTTAAATGACCTTGTATGCGAAAGAAACACAGGAATAGCCTTCTTTTGCGGAGTTAAGACGATATTCGGATTTTTGCTTATAAACACCAATTCCTTCAGTCAAAACAAGTTCAAACTCCTTTGTCCTTCATATATATCAATTCTAAGTAGATTCCATGCATAAACCTCTTTAAATGACTTTGTTTGATAAAGAAAAACAGGAATAGCCTTACTTTTGCGAGATAAGGCCAAATTGGTATTTTTGCCATAAAATGAATTCCTTCAGTCAAAACAAGTTCAAACTCCTTTGTCCTTCATATATACCCATTCTAAGTAGGTTCCATGCATAAACCTCTTTAAATGACCTTGTTTGAGAAAGAAAAACAGGAATAGCCTTACTTTTGCGAGATAAGGCCAAATTGGTATTTTTGCCATAAAATGAATTCCTTCAGTCAAAACAAGTTCAAACTCATTTGTCCTTCATATATATACATTCTAAGTAGGTGCCATGCATAAACCTCTTTAAATGACCTTGTTTGAGGAAGACAAACAGGAATAGCCTTACTTTTGCGAGATAAGGCCAAATTGGTATTTTTGCTATAAAATGAAATCCTTCAGTCAAAACAAGTTCAAACTCCTTTGTCCTTCATATATATCAATTCTAAGTAGGTTCCATGCATAAAAATCTTTAAATGACCTTGTATGCGAAAGAAACACAGTAATAGCCTTACTTTTGCGGAGTTAAGACGATATTCGGATTTTTGCTTATAAACACCAATTCCTTCAGTCAAAACAAGTTCAAACTCTTTTGTCCATCATATATACCCATTCTAAGTAGGTTCCATGCATAAACTTCTTTAAATGACCTTGTTTGAGAAAGAAAAACAGGAATAGCCTTACTTTTGCGAGATAAGGCCAAATTGGTATTTTTGCTATAAAATGAAATCCTTCAGTCAAAACAAGTTCAAACTCCTTTGTCCTTCATATATACCCATTCTAAGTAGGTTCCATTAATAAACTTCTTTAAATGACCTTGTTTGAGAAAGACAAACAGGAATAGCCTTACTTTTGCGAGATAAGGCCAAATTGGTATTTTTGCTATAAAATGAAATCCTTCAGTCAAAACAAGTTCAAACTCCTTTGTCCTTCATATATATCAATTCTAAGTAGATTCCATGCATAAACCTCTTTAAATTAACTTGCTTGGGGAAGAAAAACAGGAATAGCCTTACTTTTGCGAGATAAGGCCAAATTGGTATTTTTGCTATAAAATGAATTCCTTCAGTCAAAACAAGTTCAAACTCCTTTGTCCTTCATATATATAGATTCTATATAGGTTCCATGTATAAAACCTCTTTAAATTACCTTGTTTGGTGAAGAAAAACAGGAATAGTCTTACTTTTGCGAGATAAGGCCAAATTGGTATTTTTGCTATAAAATGAATTCCTTCAGTCAAAACAAGTTCAAATTCCTTTGTCCTTCATATGTATCAATTCTAAGTAGATTCCATGCATAAACCTCTTTAAATGACCTTGTATGCGAAAGAAACACAGGAATATTCTTCTTTTGCGGCGTTAAGACGATATTCGGAATTTTGCTTATAAACACCAATTCCTTCAGTCAAAACAAGTTCAAACTCCTTTGTCCTTCATATATATCAATTCTAAGTAGGTTCCATGCATAAACCTCTTTAAATGACCTTGTATGCGAAAGAAACACAGGAATAGCCTTCTTTTGCGGAGTTAAGACGATATTCGGATTTTTGCTTATAAACACCAATTCCTTCAGTCAAAACAAGTTCAAACTCCTTTGTCCTTCATATATATCAATTCTAAGTAGATTCCATGCATAAACCTCTTTAAATTAACTTGCTTGGGGAAGAAAAACAGGAATAGCCTTACTTTTGCGAGTTAAGGCCAAATTGGTATTTTTGCTATAAAATGAATTCCTTCAGTCAAAACAAGTTCAAACTCCTTTGTCCTTCATATATATACATTCTAAGTAGGTGCCATGCATAAACCTCTTTAAATGACCTTGTTTGAGGAAGAAAAACAGGAATAGCCTTACTTTTGCGAGATAAGGCCAAATTGGTATTTTTGCTATAAAATGAAATCCTTCAGTCAAAACAAGTTCAAACTCCTTTGTCCTTCATATATATCAATTCTAAGTAGGTTCCATGCATAAACATCTTTAAATGACCTTGTATGCGAAAGAAACACAGTAATAGCCTTACTTTTGCGGAGTTAAGACGATATTCGGATTTTTGCTTATAAACACCAATTCCTTCAGTCAAAACAAGTTCAAACTCTTTTGTCCTTCATATATACCCATTCTAAGTAGGTTCCATGCATAAACTTCTTTAAATGACCTTGTTTGAGAAAGACAAACAGGAATAGCCTTACTTTTGCGAGATAAGGCCAAATTGGTATTTTTGCTATAAAATGAAATCCTTCAGTCAAAACAAGTTCAAACTCCTTTGTCCTTCATATATACCCATTCTAAGTAGGTTCCATTAATAAACTTCTTTAAATGACCTTGTTTGAGAAAGACAAACAGGAATAGCCTTACTTTTGCGAGATAAGGCCAAATTGGTATTTTTGCTATAAAATGAAATCCTTCAGTCAAAACAAGTTCAAACTCCTTTGTCCTTCATATATATCAATTCTAAGTAGGTTCCATGCATAAACCTCTTTAAATGACCTTGTATGCGAAAGAAACACAGGAATAGCCTTCTTTTGCGGAGTTAAGACGATATTCGGATTTTTGCTTATAAACACCAATTCCTTCAGTCAAAACAAGTTCAAACTCCTTTGTCCTTCATATATACCCATTCTAAGTAGGTTCCATGCATAAACTTCTTTAAATGACCTTGTTTGAGAAAGAAAAACAGGAATAGCCTTACTTTAGCGAGATAATGCCAAATTGGTATTTTTGCTATAAAATGAATTCCTTCAGTCAAAACAAGTTCAAACTCCTTTGTCCTTCATATATATCAATTCTAAGTAGATTCCATGCATAAACCTCTTTAAATTAACTTGCTTGGGGAAGAAAAACAGGAATAGCCTTACTTTTGCGAGATAAGGCCAAATTGGTATTTTTGCTATAAAATGAATTCCTTCAGTCAAAACAAGTTCAAACTCCTTTGTCCTTCATATATATAGATTCTATATAGGTTCCATGTATAAAACCTCTTTAAATTACCTTGTTTGGTGAAGAAAAACAGGAATAGTCTTACTTTTGCGAGATAATGCCAAATTGGTATTTTTGCTATAAAATGAATTCCTTCAGTCAAAACAAGTTCAAACTCCTTTGTCCTTCATATATATCAATTCTAAGTAGATTCCATGCATAAACCTCTTTAAATTAACTTGCTTGGGGAAGAAAAACAGGAATAGCCTTACTTTTGCGAGATAAGGCCAAATTGGTATTTTTGCTATAAAATGAATTCCTTCAGTCAAAACAAGTTCAAATTCCTTTGTCCTTCATATGTATCAATTCTAAGTAGATTCCATGCATAAACCTCTTTAAATGACCTTGTATGCGAAAGAAACACAGGAATATTCTTCTTTTGCGGCGTTAAGACGATATTCGGAATTTTGCTTATAAACACCAATTCCTTCAGTCAAAACAAGTTCAAACTCCTTTGTCCTTCATATATATCAATTCTAAGTAGGTTCCATGCATAAACCTCTTTAAATGACCTTGTATGCGAAAGAAACACAGGAATAGCCTTCTTTTGCGGAGTTAAGACGATATTCGGATTTTTGCTTATAAACACCAATTCCTTCAGTCAAAACAAGTTCAAACTCCTTTGTCCTTCATATATATCAATTCTAAGTAGATTCCATGCATAAACCTCTTTAAATTAACTTGCTTGGGGAAGAAAAACAGGAATAGCCTTACTTTTGCGAGATAAGGCCAAATTGGTATTTTTGCTATAAAATGAATTCCTTCAGTCAAAACAAGTTCAAATTCCTTTGTCCTTCATATATATACATTCTAAGTAGGTGCCATGCATAAACCTCTTTAAATGACCTTGTTTGAGGAAGAAAAACAGGAATAGCCTTACTTTTGCGAGATAAGGCCAAATTGGTATTTTTGCTATAAAATGAAATCCTTCAGTCAAAACAAGTTCAAACTCCTTTGTCCTTCATATATATCAATTCTAAGTAGATTCCATGCATAAACCTCTTTAAATTAACTTGCTTGGGGAAGAAAAACAGGAATAGCCTTACTTTTGCGAGATAAGGCCAAATTGGTATTTTTGCTATAAAATGAATTCCTTCAGTCAAAACAAGTTCAAACTCCTTTGTCCTTCATATATATAGATTCTATATAGGTTCCATGTATAAAACCTCTTTAAATTACCTTGTTTGGTGAAGAAAAACAGGAATAGTCTTACTTTTGCGAGATAAGGCCAAATTGGTATTTTTGCTATAAAATGAATTCCTTCAGTCAAAACAAGTTCAAATTCCTTTGTCCTTCATATGTATCAATTCTAAGTAGATTCCATGCATAAACCTCTTTAAATGACCTTGTATGCGAAAGAAACACAGGAATAGCCTTCTTTTGCGGCGTTAAGACGATATTCGGATTTTTGCTTATAAACACCAATTCCTTCAGTCAAAACAAGTTCAAACTCCTTTGTCCTTCATATATATCAATTCTAAGTAGGTTCCATGCATAAACTTCTTTAAATGACCTTGTTTGAGAAAGAAAAACAGGAATAGCCTTACTTTTGCGAGATAAGGCCAAATTGGTATTTTTGCTATAAAATGAATTTCTTCAGTCAAAACAAGTTCAAACTCCTTTGTCCTTCATATATAAAGATTCTATATAGGTTCCATGTATAAAATCTCTTTAAATTACCTTGTTTGAGAAAGAAAAACAGGAATAGCCTTACTTTTGCGAGATAAGGCCAAATTGGTATTTTTGCCATAAAATGAATTCCTTCAGTCAAAACAAGTTCAAACTCATTTGTCCTTCATATATATACATTCTAAGTAGGTGCCATGCATAAACCTCTTTAAATGACCTTGTTTGAGGAAGAAAAACAGGAATAGCCTTACTTTTGCGAGATAAGGCCAAATTGGTATTTTTGCTATAAAATGAAATCCTTCAGTCAAAACAAGTTCAAACTCCTTTGTCCTTCATATGTATCAATTCTAAGTAGATTCCATGCATAAACCTCTTTAAATGACCTTGTATGCGAAAGAAACACAGGAATATTCTTCTTTTGCGGCGTTAAGACGATATTCGGAATTTTGCTTATAAACACCAATTCCTTCAGTCAAAACAAGTTCAAACTCCTTTGTCCTTCATATATATCAATTCTAAGTAGGTTCCATGCATAAACCTCTTTAAATGACCTTGTATGCGAAAGAAACACAGGAATAGCCTTCTTTTGCGGAGTTAAGACGATATTCGGATTTTTGCTTATAAACACCAATTCCTTCAGTCAAAACAAGTTCAAACTCCTTTGTCCTTCATATATATCAATTCTAAGTAGATTCCATGCATAAACCTCTTTAAATTAACTTGCTTGGGGAAGAAAAACAGGAATAGCCTTACTTTTGCGAGATAAGGCCAAATTGGTATTTTTGCTATAAAATGAATTCCTTCAGTCAAAACAAGTTCAAACTCCTTTGTCCTTCATATATACCCATTCTAAGTAGGTTCCATGCATAAACCTCTTTAAATGACCTTGTTTGAGAAAGAAAAACAGGAATAGCCTTACTTTTGCGAGATAAGGCCAAATTGGTATTTTTGCCATAAAATGAATTCCTTCAGTCAAAACAAGTTCAAACTCCTTTGTCCTTCATATATACCCATTCTAAGTAGGTTCCATGCATAAACCTCTTTAAATGACCTTGTTTGAGAAAGAAAAACAGGAATAGCCTTACTTTTGCGAGATAATGCCAAATTGGTATTTTTGCCATAAAATGAATTCCTTCAGTCAAAACAAGTTCAAACTCCTTTGTCCTTCATATATACCCATTCTAAGTAGGTTCCATGCATAAACATCTTTAAATGACTTGTATGCGAAAGAAACACAGGAATAGCCTTCTTTTGGGGAGTTAAGACGATATTCGGATTTTTGCTTATAAACACCAATTCCTTCAGTCAAAACAAGTTCAAACTCCTTTGTCCTTCAAATATATAAATTCTAAGTAGGTTCCATGCATAAACCTCTTTAAATATCCTTGTTTGAGAAAGACAAACAGGAATAGCCTTAATATTGCGAGATAAGGCCAAATTGGTATTTTTGCTATAAAATGAAATCCTTCAGTCAAAACAAGTTCAAACTCCTTTGTCCTTCATATATACCCATTCTAAGTAGGTTCCATTAATAAACTTCTTTAAATGACCTTGTTTGAGAAAGACAAACAGGAATAGCCTTACTTTTGCGAGATAAGGCCAAATTGGTATTTTTGCTATAAAATGAAATCCTTCAGTCAAAACAAGTTCAAACTCCTTTGTCCTTCATATATATCAATTCTAAGTAGGTTCCATGCATAAACCTCTTTAAATGACTTTGTATGCGAAAGAAACACAGTAATAGCCTTCTTTTGCGGAGTTAAGACGATATTCGGATTTTTGCTTATAAACACCAATTCCTTCAGTCAAAACAAGTTCAAACTCCTTTGTCCTTCATATATACCCATTCTAAGTAGGTTCCATGCATAAACTTCTTTAAATGACCTTGTTTGAGAAAGAAAAACAGGAATAGCCTTACTTTTGCGAGATAATGCCAAATTGGTATTTTTGCTATAAAATGAATTCCTTCAGTCAAAACAAGTTCAAACTCATTTGTCCTTCATATATATGAATTCTAAGTAGATTCCATGCATAAACCTCTTTAAATTAACTTGCTTGGGGAAGAAAAACAGGAATAGCCTTACTTTTGCGAGATAAGGCCAAATTGGTATTTTTGCTATAAAATGAATTCCTTCAGTCAAAAAAAGTTCAAATTCCTTTGTCCTTCATATGTATCAATTCTAAGTAGATTCCATGCATAAACCTCTTTAAATTACCTTGCTTGGGGAAGAAAAACAGGAATAGCCTTACTTTTGCGAGATAAGGCCAAATTGGTATTTTTGCTATAAAATGAAATCCTTCAGTCAAAACAAGTTCAAACTCCTTTGTCCTTCATATATATCAATTCTAAGTAGGTTCCATGCATAAACATCTTTAAATGACCTTGTATGCGAAAGAAACACAGGAATAGCCTTCTTTTGCGGAGTTAAGACGATATTCGGATTTTTGCTTATAAACACCAATTCCTTCAGTCAAAACAAGTTCAAACTCCTTTGTCCTTCATATATATCAATTCTAAGTAGGTTCCATGCATAAACTTCTTTAAATGACCTTGTTTGAGAAAGAAAAACAGGAATAGCCTTACTTTTGCGAGATAAGGCCAAATTGGTATTTTTGCTATAAAATGAATTTCTTCAGTCAAAACAAGTTCAAACTCCTTTGTCCTTCATATATAAAGATTCTATATAGGTTCCATGTATAAAATCTCTTTAAATTACCTTGTTTGAGAAAGAAAAACAGGAATAGCCTTACTTTTGCGAGATAAGGCCAAATTGGTATTTTTGCCATAAAATGAATTCCTTCAGTCAAAACAAGTTCAAACTCATTTGTCCTTCATATATATACATTCTAAGTAGGTGCCATGCATAAACCTCTTTAAATGACCTTGTTTGAGGAAGAAAAACAGGAATAGCCTTACTTTTGCGAGAGAAGGCCAAATTGGTATTTTTGCTATAAAATGAAATCCTTCAGTCAAAACAAGTTCAAACTCCTTTGTCCTTCATATATATCAATTCTAAGTAGGTTCCATGCATAAACATCTTTAAATGACCTTGTATGCGAAAGAAACACAGGAATAGCCTTCTTTTGCGGAGTTAAGACGATATTCGGATTTTTGCTTATAAACACCAATTCCTTCAGTCAAAACAAGTTCAAACTCCTTTGTCCTTCATATATAAAGATTCTATATAGGTTCCATGTATAAAATCTCTTTAAATTACCTTGTTTGAGAAAGAAAAACAGGAGTAGCCTTACTTTTGCGAGATAAGGCCAAATTGGTATTTTTGCCATAAAATGAATTCCTTCAGTCAAAACAAGTTCAAACTCATTTGTCCTTCATATATATACATTCTAAGTAGGTGCCATGCATAAACCTCTTTAAATGACCTTGTTTGAGGAAGAAAAACAGGAATAGACTTACTTTTGCGAGATAATGCCAAATTGGTTTTTTTGCTATAAAATGAAATCCTTCAGTCAAAACAAGTTCAAACTCCTTTGTCCTTCATATATACCCATTCTAAGTAGGTTCCATTAATAAACTTCTTTGAATGACCTTGTTTGAGAAAGACAAACAGGAATAGCCTTACTTTTGAGAGATAAGGCCAAATTGGTATTTTTGCTATAAAATGAAATCCTTCAGTCAAAACAAGTTCAAACTCCTTTGTCCTTCATATATATCAATTCTAAGTAGGTTCCATGCATAAACTTCTTTAAATAACCTTGTTTGAGAAAGAAAAACAGGAATAGCCTTACTTTTGCGAGATAATGCCAAATTGGTATTTTTGCTATAAAATGAATTCCTTCAGTCAAAACAAGTTCAAACTCCTTTGTCCTTCATATATATCAATTCTAAGTAGATTCCATGCATAAACCTCTTTAAATTAACTTGCTTGGGGAAGAAAAACAGGAATAGCCTTACTTTTGCGAGATAAGGCCAAATTGGTATTTTTGCTATAAAATGAATTCCTTCAGTCAAAACAAGTTCAAATTCCTTTGTCCTTCATATGTATCAATTCTAAGTAGATTCCATGCATAAACCTCTTTAAATTACCTTGCTTGGGGAAGAAAAACAGGAATAGCCTTACTTTTGCGAGATAAGGCCAAATTGGTATTTTTGCTTTAAAATGAAATCCTTCAGTCAAAACAAGTTCAAACTCCTTTGTCCTTCATATATATAGATTCTAAGTAGGTTCCATGCATAAACATCTTTAAATGACCTTGTATGCGAAAGAAACACAGGAATAGCCTTCTTTTGCGGAGTTAAGACGATATTCGGATTTTTGCTTATAAACACCAATTCCTTCAGTCAAAACAAGTTCAAACTCCTTTGTCCTTCATATATACCCATTCTAAGTAGGTTCCATGCATAAACCTCTTTAAATGACCTTGTTTGAGAAAGAAAAACAGGAATAGCCTTACTTTTGCGAGATAAGGCCAAATTGGTATTTTTGCCATAAAATGAATTCCTTCAGTCAAAACAAGTTCAAACTCCTTTGTCCTTCATATATACCCATTCTAAGTAGGTTCCATGCATAAACCTCTTTAAATGACCTTGTTTGAGAAAGAAAAACAGGAATAGCCTTACTTTTGCGAGATAATGCCAAATTGGTATTTTTGCCATAAAATGAATTCCTTCAGTCAAAACAAGTTCAAACTCCTTTGTCCTTCATATATACCCATTCTAAGTAGGTTCCATGCATAAACATCTTTAAATGACTTGTATGCGAAAGAAACACAGGAATAGCCTTCTTTTGGGGAGTTAAGACGATATTCGGATTTTTGCTTATAAACACCAATTCCTTCAGTCAAAACAAGTTCAAACTCCTTTGTCCTTCAAATATATAAATTCTAAGTAGGTTCCATGCATAAACCTCTTTAAATATCCTTGTTTGAGAAAGACAAACAGGAATAGCCTTAATATTGCGAGATAAGGCCAAATTGGTATTTTTGCTATAAAATGAAATCCTTCAGTCAAAACAAGTTCAAACTCCTTTGTCCTTCATATATACCCATTCTAAGTAGGTTCCATTAATAAACTTCTTTAAATGACCTTGTTTGAGAAAGACAAACAGGAATAGCCTTACTTTTGAGAGATAAGGCCAAATTGGTATTTTTGCTATAAAATGAAATCCTTCAGTCAAAACAAGTTCAAACTCCTTTGTCCTTCATATATATCAATTCTAAGTAGGTTCCATGCATAAACTTCTTTAAATAACCTTGTTTGAGAAAGAAAAACAGGAATAGCCTTACTTTTGCGAGATAATGCCAAATTGGTATTTTTGCTATAAAATGAATTCCTTCAGTCAAAACAAGTTCAAACTCCTTTGTCCTTCATATATATCAATTCTAAGTAGATTCCATGCATAAACCTCTTTAAATTAACTTGCTTGGGGAAGAAAAACAGGAATAGCCTTACTTTTGCGAGATAAGGCCAAATTGGTATTTTTGCTATAAAATGAATTCCTTCAGTCAAAACAAGTTCAAATTCCTTTGTCCTTCATATGTATCAATTCTAAGTAGATTCCATGCATAAACCTCTTTAAATTACCTTGCTTGGGGAAGAAAAACAGGAATAGCCTTACTTTTGCGAGATAAGGCCAAATTGGTATTTTTGCTTTAAAATGAAATCCTTCAGTCAAAACAAGTTCAAACTCCTTTGTCCTTCATATATATAGATTCTAAGTAGGTTCCATGCATAAACATCTTTAAATGACCTTGTATGCGAAAGAAACACAGGAATAGCCTTCTTTTGCGGAGTTAAGACGATATTCGGATTTTTGCTTATAAACACCAATTCCTTCAGTCAAAACAAGTTCAAACTCCTTTGTCCTTCATATATACCCATTCTAAGTAGGTTCCATGCATAAACCTCTTTAAATGACCTTGTTTGAGAAAGAAAAACAGGAATAGCCTTACTTTTGCGAGATAAGGCCAAATTGGTATTTTTGCCATAAAATGAATTCCTTCAGTCAAAACAAGTTCAAACTCCTTTGTCCTTCATATATACCCATTCTAAGTAGGTTCCATGCATAAACCTCTTTAAATGACCTTGTTTGAGAAAGAAAAACAGGAATAGCCTTACTTTTGCGAGATAATGCCAAATTGGTATTTTTGCCATAAAATGAATTCCTTCAGTCAAAACAAGTTCAA
Organism: Odontesthes bonariensis; assembly: GCF_027942865.1. Lineage (NCBI taxonomy): Eukaryota > Metazoa > Chordata > Actinopteri > Atheriniformes > Atherinopsidae > Odontesthes > Odontesthes bonariensis. Next base: position 29,160,698 of record NC_134511.1, read on the forward strand.
ACTCCTTTGTCCTTCATATATACCCATTCTAAGTAGGTTCCATGCATAAACATCTTTAAATGACTTGTATGCGAAAGAAACACAGGAATAGCCTTCTTTTGGGGAGTTAAGACGATATTCGGATTTTTGCTTATAAACACCAATTCCTTCAGTCAAAACAAGTTCAAACTCCTTTGTCCTTCAAATATATAAATTCTAAGTAGGTTCCATGCATAAACCTCTTTAAATATCCTTGTTTGAGAAAGACAAACAGGAATAGCCTTAATATTGCGAGATAAGGCCAAATTGGTATTTTTGCTATAAAATGAAATCCTTCAGTCAAAACAAGTTCAAACTCCTTTGTCCTTCATATATACCCATTCTAAGTAGGTTCCATTAATAAACTTCTTTAAATGACCTTGTTTGAGAAAGACAAACAGGAATAGCCTTACTTTTGCGAGATAAGGCCAAATTGGTATTTTTGCTATAAAATGAAATCCTTCAGTCAAAACAAGTTCAAACTCCTTTGTCCTTCATATATATCAATTCTAAGTAGGTTCCATGCATAAACCTCTTTAAATGACTTTGTATGCGAAAGAAACACAGTAATAGCCTTCTTTTGCGGAGTTAAGACGATATTCGGATTTTTGCTTATAAACACCAATTCCTTCAGTCAAAACAAGTTCAAACTCCTTTGTCCTTCATATATACCCATTCTAAGTAGGTTCCATGCATAAACTTCTTTAAATGACCTTGTTTGAGAAAGAAAAACAGGAATAGCCTTACTTTTGCGAGATAATGCCAAATTGGTATTTTTGCTATAAAATGAATTCCTTCAGTCAAAACAAGTTCAAACTCATTTGTCCTTCATATATATGAATTCTAAGTAGATTCCATGCATAAACCTCTTTAAATTAACTTGCTTGGGGAAGAAAAACAGGAATAGCCTTACTTTTGCGAGATAAGGCCAAATTGGTATTTTTGCTATAAAATGAATTCCTTCAGTCAAAAAAAGTTCAAATTCCTTTGTCCTTCATATGTATCAATTCTAAGTAGATTCCATGCATAAACCTCTTTAAATTACCTTGCTTGGGGAAGAAAAACAGGAATAGCCTTACTTTTGCGAGATAAGGCCAAATTGGTATTTTTGCTATAAAATGAAATCCTTCAGTCAAAACAAGTTCAAACTCCTTTGTCCTTCATATATATCAATTCTAAGTAGGTTCCATGCATAAACATCTTTAAATGACCTTGTATGCGAAAGAAACACAGGAATAGCCTTCTTTTGCGGAGTTAAGACGATATTCGGATTTTTGCTTATAAACACCAATTCCTTCAGTCAAAACAAGTTCAAACTCCTTTGTCCTTCATATATATCAATTCTAAGTAGGTTCCATGCATAAACTTCTTTAAATGACCTTGTTTGAGAAAGAAAAACAGGAATAGCCTTACTTTTGCGAGATAAGGCCAAATTGGTATTTTTGCTATAAAATGAATTTCTTCAGTCAAAACAAGTTCAAACTCCTTTGTCCTTCATATATAAAGATTCTATATAGGTTCCATGTATAAAATCTCTTTAAATTACCTTGTTTGAGAAAGAAAAACAGGAATAGCCTTACTTTTGCGAGATAAGGCCAAATTGGTATTTTTGCCATAAAATGAATTCCTTCAGTCAAAACAAGTTCAAACTCATTTGTCCTTCATATATATACATTCTAAGTAGGTGCCATGCATAAACCTCTTTAAATGACCTTGTTTGAGGAAGAAAAACAGGAATAGCCTTACTTTTGCGAGAGAAGGCCAAATTGGTATTTTTGCTATAAAATGAAATCCTTCAGTCAAAACAAGTTCAAACTCCTTTGTCCTTCATATATATCAATTCTAAGTAGGTTCCATGCATAAACATCTTTAAATGACCTTGTATGCGAAAGAAACACAGGAATAGCCTTCTTTTGCGGAGTTAAGACGATATTCGGATTTTTGCTTATAAACACCAATTCCTTCAGTCAAAACAAGTTCAAACTCCTTTGTCCTTCATATATAAAGATTCTATATAGGTTCCATGTATAAAATCTCTTTAAATTACCTTGTTTGAGAAAGAAAAACAGGAGTAGCCTTACTTTTGCGAGATAAGGCCAAATTGGTATTTTTGCCATAAAATGAATTCCTTCAGTCAAAACAAGTTCAAACTCATTTGTCCTTCATATATATACATTCTAAGTAGGTGCCATGCATAAACCTCTTTAAATGACCTTGTTTGAGGAAGAAAAACAGGAATAGACTTACTTTTGCGAGATAATGCCAAATTGTTTTTTTTGCTATAAAATGAAATCCTTCAGTCAAAACAAGTTCAAACTCCTTTGTCCTTCATATATACCCATTCTAAGTAGGTTCCATTAATAAACTTCTTTGAATGACCTTGTTTGAGAAAGACAAACAGGAATAGCCTTACTTTTGAGAGATAAGGCCAAATTGGTATTTTTGCTATAAAATGAAATCCTTCAGTCAAAACAAGTTCAAACTCCTTTGTCCTTCATATATATCAATTCTAAGTAGGTTCCATGCATAAACTTCTTTAAATAACCTTGTTTGAGAAAGAAAAACAGGAATAGCCTTACTTTTGCGAGATAATGCCAAATTGGTATTTTTGCTATAAAATGAATTCCTTCAGTCAAAACAAGTTCAAACTCCTTTGTCCTTCATATATATCAATTCTAAGTAGATTCCATGCATAAACCTCTTTAAATTAACTTGCTTGGGGAAGAAAAACAGGAATAGCCTTACTTTTGCGAGATAAGGCCAAATTGGTATTTTTGCTATAAAATGAATTCCTTCAGTCAAAACAAGTTCAAATTCCTTTGTCCTTCATATGTATCAATTCTAAGTAGATTCCATGCATAAACCTCTTTAAATTACCTTGCTTGGGGAAGAAAAACAGGAATAGCCTTACTTTTGCGAGATAAGGCCAAATTGGTATTTTTGCTTTAAAATGAAATCCTTCAGTCAAAACAAGTTCAAACTCCTTTGTCCTTCATATATATAGATTCTAAGTAGGTTCCATGCATAAACATCTTTAAATGACCTTGTATGCGAAAGAAACACAGGAATAGCCTTCTTTTGCGGAGTTAAGACGATATTCGGATTTTTGCTTATAAACACCAATTCCTTCAGTCAAAACAAGTTCAAACTCCTTTTTCCTTCATATATACCCATTCTAAGTAGGTTCCATGCATAAACTTCTTTAAATGACCTTGTTTGAGAAAGAAAAACAGGAATAGCCTTACTTTTGCGAGATAATGCCAAATTGGTATTTTTGCTATAAAATGAATTCCTTCAGTCAAAACAAGTTCAAACTCCTTTGTCCTTCATATATATCAATTCTAAGTAGATTCCATAAATAAACCTCTTTAAATTAACTTGCTTGGGGAAGAAAAACAGGAATAGCCTTACTTTTGCGAGATAAGGCCAAATTGGTATTTTTGCTATAAAATGAATTCCTTCAGTCAAAACAAGTTCAAACTCCTTTGTCCTTCATATATATAGATTCTATATAGGTTCCATGTATAAAACCTCTTTAAATTACCTTGTTTGGTGAAGAAAAACAGGAATAGTCTTACTTTTGCGAGATAAGGCCAAATTGGTATTTTTGCTATAAAATGAATTCCTTCAGTCAAAACAAGTTCAAATTCCTTTGTCCTTCATATGTATCAATTCTAAGTAGATTCCATGCATAAACCTCTTTAAATGACCTTGTATGCGAAAGAAAAACAGGAATAGCCTTCTTTTGCGGAGTTAAGACGATATTCGGATTTTTGCTTATAAACACCAATTCCTTCAGTCAAAACAAGTTCAAACTCCTTTGTCCTTCATATAGACCCATTCTAAGTAGGTTCCATGCATAAACTTCTTTAAATGACCTTGTTTGAGAAAGAAAAACAGGAATAGCCTTACTTTAGCGAGATAATGCCAAATTGGTATTTTTGCTATAAAATGAATTCCTTCAGTCAAAACAAGTTCAAACTCCTTTGTCCTTCATATGTATCAATTCTAAGTAGATTCCATGCATAAACCTCTTTAAATTAACTTGCTTGGGGAAGAAAAACAGGAATAGCCTTACTTTTTCGAGATAAGGCCAAATTGGTATTTTTGCTATAAAATGAATTCCTTCAGTCAAAACAAGTTCAAACTCCTTTGTCCTTCATATATATAGATTCTATATAGGTTCCATGTATAAAACCTCTTTAAATTACCTTGTTTGGTGAAGAAAAACAGGAATAGTCTTACTTTTGCGAGATAAGGCCAAATTGGTATTTTTGCTATAAAATGAATTCCTTCAGTCAAAACAAGTTCAAATTCCTTTGTCCTTCATATGTATCAATTCTAAGTAGATTCCATGCATAAACCTCTTTAAATGACCTTGTATGCGAAAGAAAAACAGGAATAGCCTTCTTTTGCGGAGTTAAGACGATATTCGGATTTTTGCTTATAAACACCAATTCCTTCAGTCAAAACAAGTTCAAACTCCTTTGTCCTTCATATAGACCCATTCTAAGTAGGTTCCATGCATAAACTTCTTTAAATGACCTTGTTTGAGAAAGAAAAACAGGAATAGCCTTACTTTAGCGAGATAATGCCAAATTGGTATTTTTGCTATAAAATGAATTCCTTCAGTCAAAACAAGTTCAAACTCCTTTGTCCTTCATATGTATCAATTCTAAGTAGATTCCATGCATAAACCTCTTTAAATTAACTTGCTTGGGGAAGAAAAACAGGAATAGCCTTACTTTTTCGAGATAAGGCCAAATTGGTATTTTTGCTATAAAATGAATTCCTTCAGTCAAAACAAGTTCAAACTCCTTTGTCCTTCATATATATAGATTCTATATAGGTTCCATGAATAAAACCTCTTTAAATTACCTTGTTTGGTGAAGAAAAACAGGAATAGTCTTACTTTTGCGAGATAAGGCCAAATTGGTATTTTTACTATAACATGAAATCCTTCAGTCAAAACAAGTTCAAACTCCTTTGTCCTTCATATATACCCATTCTAAGTAGGTTCCATTAATAAACTTCTTTAAATGACCTTGTTTGAGAAAGACAAACAGGAATAGCCTTACTTTTGCGAGATAAGGCCAAATTGGTATTTTTGCTATAAAATGAAATCCTTCAGTCAAAACAAGTTCAAACTCCTTTGTCCTTCATATATATCAATTCTAAGTAGGTTCCATGCATAAACCTCTTTAAATGACCTTGTATGCGAAAGAAACACAGGAATAGCCTTCTTTTGCGGAGGTAAGACGATATTCGGATTTTTGCTCATAAACACCAATTCCTTCAGTCAAAACAAGTTCAAACTCCTTTGTCCTTCATATATACCCATTCTAAGTAGGTTCCATGCATAAACTTCTTTAAATGACCTTGTTTGAGAAAGAAAAACAGGAATAGCCTTACTTTAGCGAGATAATGCCAAATTGGTATTTTTGCTATAAAATGAATTCCTTCAGTCAAAACAAGTTCAAACTCCTTTGTCCTTCAAATGTATAAATTCTAAGTAGGTTCCATGCATAAACCTCTTTAAATGACCTTGTTTGAGGAAGACAAACAGGAATAGCCTTACTTTTGCGAGATAATGCCAAATTGGTATTTTTGCTATAAAATGAATTCCTTCAGTCAAAACAAGTTCAAACTCCTTTGTCCTTCATATATATCAATTCTAAGTAGATTAAATGCATAAACCTCTTTAAATTAACTTGCTTGGGGAAGAAAAACAGGAATAGCCTTACTATGCGAGATAAGGCCAAATTGGTATTTTTGCTATAAAATGAATTCCTTCAGTCAAAACAAGTTCAAACTCCTTTGTCCTTCATATATATAGATTCTATATAGGTTCCATGTATAAAACCTCTTTAAATTACCTTGTTTGGTGAAGAAAAACAGGAATAGTCTTACTTTTGCGAGATAAGGCCAAATTGGTATTTTTGCTATAAAATGAATTCCTTCAGTCAAAACAAGTTCAAATTCCTTTGTCCTTCATATGTATCAATTCTAAGTAGATTCCATGCATAAACCTCTTTAAATGACCTTGTATGCGAAATAAAAACAGGAATAGCCTTCTTTTGTGGAGTTAAGACGATATTCGGATTTTTGCTTATAAACAACAATTCCTTCAGTCAAAACAAGTTCAAACTCCTTTGTCCTTCATATATACCCATTCTAAGTAGGTTCCATGCATAAACTTCTTTAAATGACCTTGTTTGAGAAAGAAAAACAGGAATAGCCTTACTTTAGCGAGATAATGCCAAATTGGTATTTTTGCTATAAAATGAATTCCTTCAGTCTAAACAAGTTCAAACTCCTTTGTCCTTCATATATATGAATTCTAAGTAGATTCCATGCATAAACCTCATTAAATTAACTTGCTTGGGGAAGAAAAACAGGAATAGCCTTACTTTTGCGAGATAAGGCCAAATTGGTATTTTTGCTATAAAATGAATTCCTTCAGTCAAAACAAGTTCAAACTCCTTTGTCCTTCATATATATAGATTCTATATAGGTTCCATGTATAAAACCTCTTTAAATTACCTTGTTTGGTGAAGAAAAACAGGAATAGTCTTACTTTTGCGAGATAAGGCCAAATTGGTATTTTTGCTATAAAATGAAATCCTTCAGTCAAAACAAGTTCAAACTCCTTTGTCCTTCATATATATCAATTCTAAGTAAGTTCCATGCATAAACCTCTTTAAATGACCTTGTATGCGAAAGAAACACAGGAATAGCCTTCTTTTGCGGAGTTAAGACGATATTCGGATTTTTACTTATAAACAACAATTCCTTCAGTCAAAACAAGTTCAAACTCCTTTGTCCTTCAAATATATAAATTCTAAGTAGGTTCCATGCATAAACCTCTTTAAATGACCTTGTTTGAGAAAGACAAACAGGAATATCCTTACTTTTGCGAGATAATGCCAAATTGGTATTTTTGCTATAAAATGAAATCCTTCAGTCAAAACAAGTTCAAACTCCTTTGTCCTTCATATATATCAATTCTAAGTAGGTTCCATGCATAAACCTCTTTAAATGAACTTGTATGCGAAATAAACACAGGAATAGCCTTCTTTTGCGGAGTTAAGACGATATTCGGATTTTTGCTTATAAACACCAATTCCTTCAGTCAAAACAAGTTCAAACTCCTTTGTCCTTCATATATACCCATTCTAAGTAGGTTCCATGCATAAACTTCTTTAAATGACCTTGTTTGAGAAAGAAAAACAGGAATAGCTTTACTTTAGCGAGATAATGCCAAATTGGTATTTTTGCTATAAAATGAATTCCTTCAGTCTAAACAAGTTCAAACTCCTTTGTCCTTCATATATATGAATTCTAAGTAGATTCCATGCATAAACCTCTTTAAATTAACTTGCTTGGGGAAGAAAAACAGGAATATCCTTACTTTTGCGAGATAAGGCCAAATTGGTATTTTTACTATAACATGAAATCCTTCAGTCAAAACAAGTTCAAACTCCTTTGTCCTTCATATATATCAATTCTAAGTAGGTTCAATGCATAAACATCTTTAAATGACCTTGTATGCGAAAGAAACACAGGAATAGCCTTACTTTTGCGGAGTTAAGACGATATTCGGATTTTTGCTTATAAACACCAATTCCTTCAGTCAAAACAAGTTCAAACTCCTTTGTCCTTCAAATATATAAATTCTAAGTAGGTTCCATGCATAAACCTCTTTAAATGACCTTGTTTGAGAAAGACAAACAGGAATATCCTTACTGTTGCGAGATAATGCCAAATTGGTATTTTTGCTATAAAATGAAATCCTTCAGTCAAAACAAGTTCAAACTCCTTTGTCCTTCATATATACCCATTCTAAGTAGGTTCCATTAATAAACTTCTTTAAATGACCTTGTTTGAGAAAGACAAACAGGAATAGCCTTACTTTTGCGAGATAAGGCCAAATTGGTATTTTTGCTATAAAATGAAATCCTTCAGTCAAAACAAGTTCAAACTCCTTTGTCCTTCATATATATCAATTCTAAGTAGGTTCCATGCATAAACCTCTTTAAATGACCTTGTATGCGAAAGAAACACAGGAATAGCCTTCTTTTGCGGAGGTAAGACGATATTCGGATTTTTGCTTATAAACACCAATTCCTTCAGTCAAAACAAGTTCAAACTCCTTTGTCCTTCATATATACCCATTCTAAGTAGGTTCCATGCATGAACTTCTTTAAATGACCTTGTTTGAGAAAGAAAAACAGGAATAGCCTTACTTTAGCGAGATAATGCCAAATTGGTATTTTTGCTATAAAATGAATTCCTTCAGTCAAAACAAGTTCAAACTCCTTTGTCCTTCAAATATATAAATTCTAAGTAGGTTCCATGCATAAACCTCTTTAAATGACCTTGTTTGAGGAAGACAAACAGGAATAGCCTTACTTTTGCGAGATAATGCCAAATTGGTATTTTTGCTATAAAATGAATTCCTTCAGTCAAAACAAGTTCAAACTCCTTTTTCCTTCATATATATCAATTCTAAGTAGATTAAATGCATAAACCTCTTTCAATTAACTTGCTTGGGGAAGAAAAACAGGAATAGCCTTACTTTGCGAAATAAGGCCAAATTGGTATTTTTGCTATAAAATGAATTCCTTCAGTCAAAACAAGTTCAAACTCCTTTGTCCTTCATATATATAGATTCTATATAGGTTCCATGTATAAAACCTCTTTAAATTACCTTGTTTGGTGAAGAAAAACAGGAATAGTCTTACTTTTGCGAGATAAGGCCAAATTGGTATTTTTGCTATAAAATGAATTCCTTCAGTCAAAACATGTTCAAATTCCTTTGTCCTTCATATGTATCAATTCTAAGTAGATTCCATGCATAAACCTCTTTAAATGACCTTGTATGCGAAATAAAAACAGGAATAGCCTTCTTTTGTGGAGTTAAGACCATATTCGGATTTTTGCTTATAAACACCAATTCCTTCAGTCAAAACAAGTTCAAACTCCTTTGTCCTTCATATATACCCATTCTAAGTAGGTTCCATGCATAAACTTCTTTAAATGACCTTGTTTGAGAAAGAAAAACAGGAATAGCCTTACTTTAGCGAGATAATGCCAAATTGGTATTTTTGCTATAAAATGAATTCCTTCAGTCAAAACAAGTTCAAACTCCTTTGTCCTTCATATATATCAATTCTAAGTAGATTCCATGCATAAACCTCTTTAAATTAACTTGCTTGGGGAAGAAAAACAGGAATAGCCTTACTTTTGCGAGATAAGGCCAAATTGGTATTTTTGCTATAAAATGAATTCCTTCAGTCAAAACAAGTTCAAACTCCTTTGTCCTTCATATATATAGATTCTATATAGGTTCCATGTATAAAACCTCTTTAAATTACCTTGTTTGGTGAAGAAAAACAGGAATAGTCTTACTTTTGCGAGATAAGGCCAAATTGGTATTTTTGCTATAAAATGAATTCCTTCAGTCAAAACAAGTTCAAATTCCTTTGTCCTTCATATGTATCAATTCTAAGTAGATTCCATGCATAAACCTCTTTAAATGACCTTGTATGCGAAAGAAACACAGGAATAGCCTTCTTTTGCGGCGTTAAGACGATATTCGGATTTTTGCTTATAAACACCAATTCCTTCAGTCAAAACAAGTTCAAACTCCTTTGTCCTTCATATATACCCATTCTAAGTAGGTTCCATGCATAAACCTCTTTAAATGACCTTGTTTGAGAAAGAAAAACAGGAATAGCCTTACTTTTGCGAGATAAGGCCAAATTGGTATTTTTGCCATAAAATGAATTCCTTCAGTCAAAACAAGTTCAAATTCCTTTGTCCTTCATATGTATCAATTCTAAGTAGATTCCATGCATAAATCTCTTTAAATGACCTTGTTTGAGAAAGACAAACAGGAATAGCCTTACTTTTGCGAGATAAGGCCAAATTGGTATTTTTGCTATAAAATGAAATCCTTCAGTCAAAACAAGTTCAAACTCCTTTGTCCTTCATATATATCAATTCTAAGTAGGTTCCATGTATAAACATCTTTAAATGACCTTGTATGCGAAAGAAACACAGGAATAGCCTTCTTTTGCGGAGTTAAGACGATATTCGGATTTTTGCTTATAAACACCAATTCCTTCAGTCAAAACAAGTTCAAACTCCTTTGTCCTTCATATATACCCATTCTAAGTAGGTTCCATGCATAAACTTCTTTAAATGACCTTGTTTGAGAAATAAAACAGGAATAGCCTTACTTTAGCGAGATAATGCCAAATTGGTATTTTTGCTATAAAATGAATTCCTTCAGTCTAAACAAGTTCAAACTCCTTTGTCCTTCATATATATGAATTCTAAGTAGATTCCATGCATAAACCTCATTAAATTAACTTGCTTGGGGAAGAAAAACAGGAATAGCCTTACTTTTGCGAGATAAGGCCAAATTGGTATTTTTGCTATAAAATGAATTCCTTCGGTCAAAACAAGTTCAAACTCCTTTGTCCTTCATATATATAGATTCTATATAGGTTCCATGTATAAAACCTCTTTAAATTACCTTGTTTGGTGAAGAAAAACAGGAATAGTCTTACTTTTGCGAGATAAGGCCAAATTGGTATTTTTGCTATAAAATGAATTCCTTCAGTCAAAACAAGTTCAAATTCCTTTGTCCTTCATATGTATCAATTCTAAGTAGATTCCATGCATAAACCTCTTTAAATGACCTTGTATGCGAAAGAAACACAGGAATAGCCTTCTTTTGCGGCGTTAAGACGATATTCGGATTTTTGCTTATAAACACCAATTCCTTCAGTCAAAACAAGTTCAAACTCCTTTGTCCTTCATATATACCCATTCTAAGTAGGTTCCATGCATAAACCTCTTTAAATGACCTTGTTTGAGAAAGAAAAACAGGAATAGCCTTACTTTTGCGAGATAAGGCCAAATTGGTATTTTTGCCATAAAATGAATTCCTTCAGTCAAAACAAGTTCAAATTCCTTTGTCCTTCATATGTATCAATTCTAAGTAGATTCCATGCATAAACCTCTTTAAATGACCTTGTTTGAGAAAGACAAACAGGAATAGCCTTACTTTTGCGAGATAAGGCCAAATTGGTATTTTTGCTATAAAATGAAATCCTTCAGTCAAAACAAGTTCAAACTCCTTTGTCCTTCATATATATCAATTCTAAGTAGGTTCCATGCATAAACATCTTTAAATGACTTTGTATGCGAAAGAAACACAGGAATAGCCTTCTTTTGCGGAGTTAAGACGATATTCGGATTTTTGCTTATAAACACCAATTCCTTCAGTCAAAACAAGTTCAAACTCCTTTGTCCTTCATATATACCCATTCTAAGTAGGTTCCATGCATAATCTTCTTTAAATGACCTTGTTTGAGAAAGAAAAACAGGAACAGCCTTACTTTAGCGAGATAATGCCAAATTGGTATTTTTGCTATAAAATGAATTCCTTCAGTCTAAACAAGTTCAAACTCCTTTGTCCTTCATATATATGAATTCTAAGTAGATTCCATGCATAAACCTCTTTAAATTAACTTGCTTGGGGAAGAAAAACAGGAATAGCCTTACTTTTGCGAGATAAGGCCAAATTGGTATTTTTGCTATAAAATGAATTCCTTCAGTCAAAACAAGTTCAAACTCCTTTGTCCTTCATATATATAGATTCTATATAGGTTCCATGTATAAAACCTCTTTAAATTACCTTGTTTTGTGAAGAAAAACAGGAATAGTCTTACTTTTGCGAGATAAGGCCAAATTGGTATTTTTGCTATAAAATGAATTCCTTCAGTCAAAACAAGTTCAAATTCCTTTGTCCTTCATATGTATCAATTCTAAGTAGATTCCATGCATAAACCTCTTTAAATGACCTTGTATGCGAAAGAAAAACAGGAATAGCCTTCTTTTGCGGAGTTAAGACGATATTCGGATTTTTGCTTATAAACACCAATTCCTTCAGTCAAAACAAGTTCAAACTCCTTTGTCCTTCATATATACCCATTCTAAGTAGGTTCCATGCATAAACTTCTTTAAATGACCTTGTTTGAGAAAGAAAAACAGGAATAGCTTTACTTTAGCGAGATAATGCCAAATTGGTATTTTTGCTATAAAATGAAATCCTTCAGTCAAAACAAGTTCAAACTCCTTTGTCCTTCATATATACCCATTCTAAGTAGGTGCCATGCATAAACCTCTTTAAATGACCTTGTTTGAGGAAGACAAACAGGAATAGCCTTACTTTTGCGAGATAAGGCCAAATTGGTATTTTTGCTATAAAATGAAATCCTTCAGTCAAAACAAGTTCAAACTCCTTTGTCCTTCATATATATAAATTCTAAGTAGGTTCCATGCATAAACCTCTTTAAATGACCTTGTATGCGAAAGAAACACAGTAATAGCCTTCTTTTGCGGAGTTAAGACGATATTGGGATTTTTGCTTATAAACACCAATTCCTTCAGTCAAAACAAGTTCAAACTCCTTTGTCCTTCATATATATCAATTCTAAGTAGGTTCCATGCATAAACTTCTTTAAATGACCTTGTTTGAGAAAGAAAAACAGGAATAGCCTTACTTTTGCGAGATAAGGCCAAATTGGTATTTTTGCTATAAAATGAATTTCTTCAGTCAAAACAAGTTCAAACTCCTTTGTCCTTCATATATACCCATTCTAAGTAGGTTCCATTAATAAACTTCTTTAAATGACCTTGTTTGAGAAAGACAAACAGGAATAGCCTTACTTTTGCGAGATAAGGCCAAATTGGTATTTTTGCTATAAAATGAAATCCTTCAGTCAAAACAAGTTCAAACTCCTTTGTCCTTCAAATATATAAATTCTAAGTAGGTTCCATGCATAAACCTCTTTAAATGACCTTGTTTGAGAAAGACAAACAGGAATAGCCTTACTTTTGCGAGATAATGCCAAATTGGTATTTTTGCTATAAAATGAAATCCTTCAGTCAAAACAAGTTCAAACTCCTTTGTCCTTCATATATACCCATTCTAAGTAGGTTCCATGCATAAACTTCTTTAAATGACCTTGTTTGAGAAAGAAAAACAGGAACAGCCTTACTTTAGCGAGATAATGCCAAATTGGTATTTTTGCTATAAAATGAATTCCTTCTGTCAAAACAAGTTCAAACTCCTTTGTCCTTCATATATATCAATTCTAAGTAGATTCCATGCATAAACCTCTTTAAATTAACTTGCTTGGGGAAGAAAAACAGGAATAGCCTTACTTTTGCGAGATAAGGCCAAATTGGTATTTTTGCTATAAAATGAATTCCTTCAGTCAAAACAAGTTCAAACTCCTTTGTCCTTCATATATATAGATTCTATATAGGATCCATGTATAAAACCTCTTTAAATTACCTTGTTTTGTGAAGAAAAACAGGAATAGTCTTACTTTTGCGAGATAAGGCCAAATTGGTATTTTTGCTATAAAATGAATTCCTTCAGTCAAAACAAGTTCAAATTCCTTTGTCCTTCATATGTATCAATTCTAAGTAGATTCCATGCATAAACCTCTTTAAATGACCTTGTATGCGAAAGAAAAACAGGAATAGCCTTCTTTTGCGGAGTTAAGACGATATTCGGATTTTTGCTCATAAACACCAATTCCTTCAGTCAAAACAAGTTCAAACTCCTTTGTCCTTCATATATACCCATTCTAAGTAGGTTCCATGCATAAACCTCTTTAAATGACCTTGTTTGAGAAAGAAAAACAGGAACAGCCTTACTTTAGCGAGATAATGCCAAATTGGTATTTTTGCTATAAAATGAATTCTTTCAGTCAAAACAAGTTCAAACTCCTTTGTCCTTCATATATACCCATTCTAAGTAGGTTCCATGCATAAACCTCTTTAAATGACCTTGTTTGAGAAAGAAAAACAGGAATAGCCTTACTTTTGCGAGATAAGGCCAAATTGGTATTTTTGCCATAAAATGAATTCCTTCAGTCAAAACAAGTTCAAACTCATTTGTCCTTCATATATATACATTCTAAGTAGGTGCCATGCATAAACCTCTTTAAATGACCTTGTTTGAGGAAGACAAACAGGAATAGCCTTACTTTTGCGAGATAAGGCCAAATTGGTATTTTTGCTATAAAATGAAATCCTTCAGTCAAAACAAGTTCAAACTCCTTTGTCCTTCATATATATAAATTCTAAGTAGGTTCCATGCATAAACCTCTTTAAATGACCTTGTATGCGAAAGAAACACAGTAATAGCCTTCTTTTGCGGAGTTAAGACGATATTCGGATTTTTGCTTATAAACACCAATTCCTTCAGTCAAAACAAGTTCAAACTCCTTTGTCCTTCATATATATCAATTCTAAGTAGGTTCCATGCATAAACTTCTTTAAATGACCTTGTTTGAGAAAGAAAAACAGGAATAGCCTTACTTTTGCGAGATAAGGCCAAATTGGTATTTTTGCTATAAAATGAATTTCTTCAGTCAAAACAAGTTCAAACTCCTTTGTCCTTCATATATATAGATTCTATATCGGTTCGATGTATAAAACCTCTTTAAATGACCTTGTTTGAGAAAGAAAAACAGGAATAGACTTACTTTTGCGAGATAAGGCCAAATTGGTATTTTTGCTATAAAATGAAATCCTTCAGTCAAAACAAGTTCAAACTCCTTTGTCCTTCATATATATCAATTCTAAGTAGGTTCCATGCATAAACATCTTTAAATGACTTGTATGCGAAAGAAACACAGGAATAGCCTTCTTTTGCGGAGTTAAGACGATATTCGGATTTTTGCTTATAAACACCAATTCCTTCAGTCAAAACAAGTTCAAACTCCTTTGTCCTTCATATATACCCATTCTAAGTAGGTTCCATTAATAAACTTCTTTGAATGACCTTGTTTGAGAAAGACAAACAGGAATAGCCTTACTTTTGAGAGATAAGGCCAAATTGGTATTTTTGCTATAAAATGAAATCCTTCAGTCAAAACAAGTTCAAACTCCTTTGTCCTTCATATATATCAATTCTAAGTAGGTTCCATGCATAAACTTCTTTAAATAACCTTGTTTGAGAAAGAAAAACAGGAATAGCCTTACTTTTGCGAGATAATGCCAAATTGGTATTTTTGCTATAAAATGAATTCCTTCAGTCAAAACAAGTTCAAACTCCTTTGTCCTTCATATATATCAATTCTAAGTAGATTCCATGCATAAACCTCTTTAAATTAACTTGCTTGGGGAAGAAAAACAGGAATAGCCTTACTTTTGCGAGATAAGGCCAAATTGGTATTTTTGCTATAAAATGAATTCCTTCAGTCAAAACAAGTTCAAATTCCTTTGTCCTTCATATGTATCAATTCTAAGTAGATTCCATGCATAAACCTCTTTAAATTACCTTGCTTGGGGAAGAAAAACAGGAATAGCCTTACTTTTGCGAGATAAGGCCAAATTGGTATTTTTGCTTTAAAATGAAATCCTTCAGTCAAAACAAGTTCAAACTCCTTTGTCCTTCATATATATCAATTCTAAGTAAGTTCCATGCATAAACATCTTTAAATGACCTTGTATGCGAAAGAAACACAGGAATAGCCTTCTTTTGCGGAGTTAAGACGATATTCGGATTTTTGCTTATAAACACCAATTCCTTCAGTCAAAACAAGTTCAAACTCCTTTTTCCTTCATATATACCCATTCTAAGTAGGTTCCATGCATAAACTTCTTTAAATGACCTTGTTTGAGAAAGAAAAACAGGAATAGCCTTACTTTTGCGAGATAATGCCAAATTGGTATTTTTGCTATAAAATGAATTCCTTCAGTCAAAACAAGTTCAAACTCCTTTGTCCTTCATATATATCAATTCTAAGTAGATTCCATAAATAAACCTCTTTAAATTAACTTGCTTGGGGAAGAAAAACAGGAATAGCCTTACTTTTGCGAGATGAGGCCAAATTGGTATTTTTGCTATAAAATGAATTCCTTCAGTCAAAACAAGTTCAAACTCCTTTGTCCTTCATATATATAGATTCTATATAGGTTCCATGTATAAAACCTCTTTAAATTACCTTGTTTGGTGAAGAAAAACAGGAATAGTCTTACTTTTGCGAGATAAGGCCAAATTGGTATTTTTGCTATAAAATGAATTCCTTCAGTCAAAACAAGTTCAAATTCCTTTGTCCTTCATATGTATCAATTCTAAGTAGATTCCATGCATAAACCTCTTTAAATGACCTTGTATGCGAAAGAAAAACAGGAATAGCCTTCTTTTGCGGAGTTAAGACGATATTCGGATTTTTGCTTATAAACACCAATTCCTTCAGTCAAAACAAGTTCAAACTCCTTTGTCCTTCATATAGACCCATTCTAAGTAGGTTCCATGCATAAACTTCTTTAAATGACCTTGTTTGAGAAAGAAAAACAGGAATAGCCTTACTTTAGCGAGATAATGCCAAATTGGTATTTTTGCTATAAAATGAATTCCTTCAGTCAAAACAAGTTCAAACTCCTTTGTCCTTCATATGTATCAATTCTAAGTAGATTCCATGCATAAACCTCTTTAAATTAACTTGCTTGGGGAAGAAAAACAGGAATAGCCTTACTTTTTCGAGATAAGGCCAAATTGGTATTTTTGCTATAAAATGAATTCCTTCAGTCAAAACAAGTTCAAACTCCTTTGTCCTTCATATATATAGATTCTATATAGGTTCCATGTATAAAACCTCTTTAAATTACCTTGTTTTGTGAAGAAAAACAGGAATAGTCTTACTTTAGCGAGATAATGCCAAATTGGTATTTTTGCTATAAAATGAATTCTTTCAGTCAAAACAAGTTCAAACTCCTTTGTCCTTCATATATACCCATTCTAAGTAGGTTCCATGCATAAACCTCTTTAAATGACCTTGTTTGAGAAAGAAAAACAGGAATAGCCTTACTTTTGCGAGATAAGGCCAAATTGGTATTTTTGCCATAAAATGAATTCCTTCAGTCAAAACAAGTTCAAACTCATTTGTCCTTCATATATATACATTCTAAGTAGGTGCCATGCATAAACCTCTTTAAATGACCTTGTTTGAGGAAGACAAACAGGAATAGCCTTACTTTTGCGAGATAAGGCCAAATTGGTATTTTTGCTATTAAATGAAATCCTTCAGTCAAAACAAGTTCAAACTCCTTTGTCCTTCATATATATAAATTCTAAGTAGGTTCCATGCATAAACCTCTTTAAATGACCTTGTATGCGAAAGAAACACAGTAATAGCCTTCTTTTGCGGAGTTAAGACGATATTCGGATTTTTGCTTATAAACACCAATTCCTTCAGTCAAAACAAGTTCAAACTCCTTTGTCCTTCATATATATCAATTCTAAGTAGGTTCCATGCATAAACTTCTTTAAATGACCTTGTTTGAGAAAGAAAAACAGGAATAGCCTTACTTTTGCGAGATAAGGCCAAATTGGTATTTTTGCTATAAAATGAATTTCTTCAGTCAAAACAAGTTCAAACTCCTTTGTCCTTCATATATATAGATTCTATATCGGTTCGATGTATAAAACCTCTTTAAATGACCTTGTTTGAGAAAGAAAAACAGGAATAGCCTTACTTTTGCGAGATAAGGCCAAAATGGTATTTTTGCTATAAAATGAAATCCTTCAGTCAAAACAAGTTCAAACTCCTTTGTCCTTCATATATATCAATTCTAAGTAGGTTCCATGCATAAACATCTTTAAATGACCTTGTATGCGAAAAAAACACAGGAATAGCCTTCTTTTGCGGAGTTAAGACGATATTCGGATTTTTGCTTATAAACACCAATTCCTTCAGTCAAAACAAGTTCAAACTCCTTTGTCCTTCATATATACCCATTCTAAGTAGGTTCCATGCATAAACTTCTTTAAATGACCTTGTTTGCGAAAGAAAAACAGGAATAGCCTTACTTTTGCGAGATAAGGCCAAATTGGTATTTTTGCCATAAAATGAATTCCTTCAGTCAAAACAAGTTCAAACTCATTTGTCCTTCATATATATACATTCTAAGTAGGTGCCATGCATAAACCTCTTTAAATGACCTTGTTTGAGGAAGAAAAACAGGAATAGACTTACTTTTGCGAGA
Source organism: Odontesthes bonariensis (assembly GCF_027942865.1). Classification (NCBI taxonomy): domain Eukaryota; kingdom Metazoa; phylum Chordata; class Actinopteri; order Atheriniformes; family Atherinopsidae; genus Odontesthes; species Odontesthes bonariensis. The sequence goes on from NC_134511.1 coordinate 29,178,800, forward strand.
TAAGGCCAAATTGGTATTTTTGCTATAAAATGAAATCCTTCAGTCAAAACAAGTTCAAACTCCTTTGTCCTTCATATATATCAATTCTAAGTAGGTTCCATGCATAAACATCTTTAAATGACTTGTATGCGAAAGAAACACAGGAATAGCCTTCTTTTGCGGAGTTAAGACGATATTCGGATTTTTGCTTATAAACACCAATTCCTTCAGTCAAAACAAGTTCAAACTCCTTTGTCCTTCAAATATATAAATTCTAAGTAGGTTCCATGCATAAACTTCTTTAAATGACCTTGTTAGAGAAAGACAAACAGGAATAGCCTTACTTTTGCGAGATAATGCCAAATTGTTTTTTTTGCTATAAAATGAAATCCTTCAGTCAAAACAAGTTCAAACTCCTTTGTCCTTCATATATACCCATTCTAAGTAGGTTCCATTAATAAACTTCTTTGAATGACCTTGTTTGAGAAAGACAAACAGGAATAGCCTTACTTTTGAGAGATAAGGCCAAATTGGTATTTTTGCTATAAAATGAAATCCTTCAGTCAAAACAAGTTCAAACTCCTTTGTCCTTCATATATATCAATTCTAAGTAGGTTCCATGCATAAACTTCTTTAAATAACCTTGTTTGAGAAAGAAAAACAGGAATAGCCTTACTTTTGCGAGATAATGCCAAATTGGTATTTTTGCTATAAAATGAATTCCTTCAGTCAAAACAAGTTCAAACTCCTTTGTCCTTCATATATATCAATTCTAAGTAGATTCCATGCATAAACCTCTTTAAATTAACTTGCTTGGGGAAGAAAAACAGGAATAGCCTTACTTTTGCGAGATAAGGCCAAATTGGTATTTTTGCTATAAAATGAATTCCTTCAGTCAAAACAAGTTCAAATTCCTTTGTCCTTCATATGTATCAATTCTAAGTAGATTCCATGCATAAACCTCTTTAAATTACCTTGCTTGGGGAAGAAAAACAGGAATAGCCTTACTTTTGCGAGATGAGGCCAAATTGGTATTTTTGCTATAAAATGAATTCCTTCAGTCAAAACAAGTTCAAACTCCTTTGTCCTTCATATATATAGATTCTATATAGGTTCCATGTATAAAACCTCTTTAAATTACCTTGTTTGGTGAAGAAAAACAGGAATAGTCTTACTTTTGCGAGATAAGGCCAAATTGGTATTTTTGCTATAAAATGAATTCCTTCAGTCAAAACAAGTTCAAATTCCTTTGTCCTTCATATGTATCAATTCTAAGTAGATTCCATGCATAAACCTCTTTAAATGACCTTGTATGCGAAAGAAAAACAGGAATAGCCTTCTTTTGCGGAGTTAAGACGATATTCGGATTTTTGCTTATAAACACCAATTCCTTCAGTCAAAACAAGTTCAAACTCCTTTGTCCTTCATATAGACCCATTCTAAGTAGGTTCCATGCATAAACTTCTTTAAATGACCTTGTTTGAGAAAGAAAAACAGGAATAGCCTTACTTTAGCGAGATAATGCCAAATTGGTATTTTTGCTATAAAATGAATTCCTTCAGTCAAAACAAGTTCAAACTCCTTTGTCCTTCATATGTATCAATTCTAAGTAGATTCCATGCATAAACCTCTTTAAATTAACTTGCTTGGGGAAGAAAAACAGGAATAGCCTTACTTTTTCGAGATAAGGCCAAATTGGTATTTTTGCTATAAAATGAATTCCTTCAGTCAAAACAAGTTCAAACTCCTTTGTCCTTCATATATATAGATTCTATATAGGTTCCATGTATAAAACCTCTTTAAATTACCTTGTTTGGTGAAGAAAAACAGGAATAGTCTTACTTTTGCGAGATAAGGACAAATTGGTATTTTTGCTATAAAATGAATTCCTTCAGTCAAAATAAGTTCAAACTCCTTTGTCCTTCATATATACCCATTCTAAGTAGGTTCCATGCATAAACTTCTTTAAATGACCTTGTTTGAGAAAGAAAAACAGGAATAGCTTTACTTTAGCGAGATAATGCCAAATTGGTATTTTTGCTATAAAATGAATTCCTTCAGTCTAAACAAGTTCAAACTCCTTTGTCCTTCATATATATCAATTCTAAGTAGGTTCCATGCATAAACATCTTTAAATGACCTTGTATGCGAAAGAAACACAGGAATAGCCTTCTTTTGCGGAGTTAAGACGATATTCGGATTTTTGCTTATAAACACCAATTCCTTCAGTCAAAACAAGTTCAAACTCCTTTGTCCTTCAAATATATAAATTCTAAGTAGGTTCCATGCATAAACCTCTTTAAATGACCTTGTTTGAGAAAGACAAACAGGAATATCCTTACTGTTGCGAGATAATGCCAAATTGGTATTTTTGCTATAAAATGAAATCCTTCAGTCAAAACAAGTTCAAACTCCTTTGTCCTTCATATATACCCATTCTAAGTAGGTTCCATTAATAAACTTCTTTAAATGACCTTGTTTGAGAAAGACAAACAGGAATAGCCTTACTTTTGCGAGATGAGGCCAAATTGGTATTTTTGCTATAAAATGAAATCCTTCAGTCAAAACAAGTTCAAACTCCTTTGTCCTTCATATATATCAATTCTAAGTAGGTTCCATGCATAAACCTCTTTAAATGACCTTGTATGCGAAAGAAACACAGGAATAGCCTTCTTTTGCGGAGGTAAGACGATATTCGGATTTTTGCTTATAAACACCAATTCCTTCAGTCAAAACAAGTTCAAACTTCTTTGTCCTTCATATATACCCATTCTAAGTAGGTTCCATGCATAAACTTCTTTAAATGACCTTGTTTGAGAAAGAAAAACAGGAATAGCCTTACTTTAGCGAGATAATGCCAAATTGGTATTTTTGCTATAAAATGAATTCCTTCAGTCAAAACAAGTTCAAACTCCTTTGTCCTTCAAATATATAAATTCTAAGTAGGTTCCATGCATAAACCTCTTTAAATGACCTTGTTTGAGGAAGACAAACAGGAATAGCCTTACTGTTGCGAGATAATGCCAAATTGGTATTTTTGCTATAAAATGAATTCCTTCAGTCAAAACAAGTTCAAACTCCTTTGTCCTTCATATATATCAATTCTAAGTAGATTAAATGCATAAACCTCTTTAAATTAACTTGCTTGGGGAAGAAAAACAGGAATAGCCTTACTATGCGAGATAAGGCCAAATTGGTATTTTTGCTATAAAATGAATTCCTTCAGTCAAAACAAGTTCAAACTCCTTTGTCCTTCATATATATAGATTCTATATAGGTTCCATGTATAAAACCTCTTTAAATTACCTTGTTTGGTGAAGAAAAACAGGAATAGTCTTACTTTTGCGAGATAAGGCCAAATTGGTATTTTTGCTATAAAATGAATTCCTTCAGTCAAAACAAGTTCAAATTCCTTTGTCCTTCATATGTATCAATTCTAAGTAGAATCCATGCATAAACCTCTTTAAATGACCTTGTATGCGAAATAAAAACAGGAATAGCCTTCTTTTGTGGAGTTAAGACGATATTCGGATTTTTGCTTATAAACACCAATTCCTTCTGTCAAAACAAGTTCAAACTCCTTTGTCCTTCATATATACCCATTCTAAGTAGGTTCCATGCATAAACTTCTTTAAATGACCTTGTTTGAGAAAGAAAAACAGGAATAGCCTTACTTTAGCGAGATAATGCCAAATTGGTATTTTTGCTATAAAATGAATTCCTTCAGTCAAAACAAGTTCAAACTCCTTTGTCCTTCATATATATCAATTCTAAGTAGATTCCATGCATAAACCTCTTTAAATGACCTTGTTTGAGAAAGAAAAACAGGAATAGCCTTACTTTTGCGAGATAAGGCCAAATTGGTATTTTTGCCATAAAATGAATTCCTTCAGTCAAAACAAGTTCAAATTCCTTTGTCCTTCATATGTATCAATTCTAAGTAGATTCCATGCATAAACCTCTTTAAATGACCTTGTTTGAGAAAGACAAACAGGAATAGCCTTACTTTTGCGAGAAAAGGCCAAATTGGTATTTTTGCTATAAAATGAAATCCTTCAGTCAAAACAAGTTCAAACTCCTTTGTCCTTCATATATATGAATTCTAAGTAGATTCCATGCATAAACCTCTTTAAATTAACTTGCTTGGGGAAGAAAAACAGGAATAGCCTTACTTTTGCGAGATAAGGCCAAATTGGTATTTTTTCTATAAAATGAATTCCTTCAGTCTAAACAAGTTCAAACTCCTTTGTCCTTCATATATATGAATTCTAAGTAGATTCCATGCATAAACCTCATTAAATTAACTTGCTTGGGGAAGAAAAACAGGAATAGTCTTACTTTTGCGAGATAAGGCCAAATTGGTATTTTTGCTATAAAATGAAATCCTTCAGTCAAAACAAGTTCAAACTCCTTTGTCCTTCATATATATCAATTCTAAGTAAGTTCCATGCATAAACCTCTTTAAATGACCTTGTATGCGAAAGAAACACAGGAATAGCCTTCTTTTGCGGAGTTAAGACGATATTCGGATTTTTGCTTATAAACACCAATTCCTTCAGTCAAAACAAGTTCAAACTCCTTTGTCCTTCATATATACCCATTCTAAGTAGGTTCCATGCATAAACTTCTTTAAATGACCTTGTTTGAGAAAGAAAAACAGGAATAGCTTTGCTTTAGCGAGATAATGCCAAATTGGTATTTTTGCTATAAAATGAATTCCTTCAGTCTAAACAAGTTCAAACTCCTTTGTCCTTCATATATATGAATTCTAAGTAGATTCCATGCATAAACCTCTTTAAATTAACTTGCTTGGGGAAGAAAAACAGGAATAGCCTTACTTTTGCGAGATAAGGCCAAATTGGTATTTTTTCTATAAAATGAATTCCTTCAGTCTAAACAAGTTCAAACTCCTTTGTCCTTCATATATATGAATTCTAAGTAGATTCCATGCATAAACCTCATTAAATTAACTTGCTTGGGGAAGAAAAACAGGAATAGTCTTACTTTTGCGAGATAAGGCCAAATTGGTATTTTTGCTATAAAATGAAATCCTTCAGTCAAAACAAGTTCAAACTCCTTTGTCCTTCATATATATCAATTCTAAGTAAGTTCCATGCATAAACCTCTTTAAATGACCTTGTATGCGAAAGAAACACAGGAATAGCCTTCTTTTGCGGAGTTAAGACGATATTCGGATTTTTGCTTATAAACACCAATTCCTTCAGTCAAAACAAGTTCAAACTCCTTTGTCCTTCATATATACCCATTCTAAGTAGGTTCCATGCATAAACTTCTTTAAATGACCTTGTTTGAGAAAGAAAAACAGGAATAGCTTTGCTTTAGCGAGATAATGCCAAATTGGTATTTTTGCTATAAAATGAATTCCTTCAGTCTAAACAAGTTCAAACTCCTTTGTCCTTCATATATATGAATTCTAAGTAGATTCCATGCATAAACCTCTTTAAATTAACTTGCTTGGGGAAGAAAAACAGGAATAGCCTTACTTTTGCGAGATAAGGCCAAATTGGTATTTTTACTATAACATGAAATCCTTCAGTCAAAACAAGTTCAAACTCCTTTGTCCTTCATATATATCAATTCTAAGTAGGTTCCATGCATAAACATCTTTAAATGACTTTGTATGCGAAAGAAACACAGGAATAGCCTTCTTTTGCGGAGTTAAGACGATATTCGGATTTTTACTTATAAACAACAATTCCTTCAGTCAAAACAAGTTCAAACTCCTTTGTCCTTCAAATATATAAATTCTAAGTAGGTTCCATGCATAAACCTCTTTAAATGACCTTGTTTGAGAAAGACAAACAGGAATATCCTTACTTTTGCGAGATAATGCCAAATTGGTATTTTTGCTATAAAATGAAATCCTTCAGTCAAAACAAGTTCAAACTCCTTTGTCCTTCATATATACCCATTCTAAGTAGGTTCCATTAATAAACTTCTTTAAATGACCTTGTTTGAGAAAGACAAACAGGAATAGCCTTACTTTTGCGAGATAAGGCCAAATTGGTATTTTTGCTATAAAATGAAATCCTTCAGTCAAAACAAGTTCAAACTCCTTTGTCCTTCATATATATCAATTCTAAGTAGGTTCCATGCATAAACCTCTTTAAATGAACTTGTATGCGAAATAAACACAGGAATAGCCTTCTTTTGCGGAGTTAAGACGATATTCGGATTTTTGCTTATAAACACCAATTCCTTCAGTCAAAACAAGTTCAAACTCCTTTGTCCTTCATATATACCCATTCTAAGTAGGTTCCATGCATAAACTTCTTTAAATGACCTTGTTTGAGAAAGAAAAACAGGAATAGCTTTACTTTAGCGAGATAATGCCAAATTGGTATTTTTGCTATAAAATGAATTCCTTCAGTCTAAACAAGTTCAAACTCCTTTGTCCTTCATATATATGAATTCTAAGTAGATTCCATGCATAAACCTCTTTAAATTAACTTGCTTGGGGAAGAAAAACAGGAATAGCCTTACTGTTGCGAGATAATGCCAAATTGGTATTTTTGCTATAAAATGAAATCCTTCAGTCAAAACAAGTTCAAACTCCTTTGTCCTTCATATATACCCATTCTAAGTAGGTTCCATTAATAAACTTCTTTAAATGACCTTGTTTGAGAAAGACAAACAGGAATAGCCTTACTTTTGCGAGATAAGGCCAAATTGGTATTTTTGCTATAAAATGAAATCCTTCAGTCAAAGCAAGTTCAAACTCCTTTGTCCTTCATATATATCAATTCTAAGTAGGTTCCATGCATAAACCTCTTTAAATGACCTTGTATGCGAAAGAAACACAGGAATAGCCTTCTTTTGCGGAGGTAAGACGATATTCGGATTTTTGCTTATAAACACCAATTCCTTCAGTCAAAACAAGTTCAAACTCCTTTGTCCTTCATATATACCCATTCTAAGTAGGTTCCATGCATGAACTTCTTTAAATGACCTTGTTTGAGAAAGAAAAACAGGAATAGCCTTACTTTAGCGAGATAATGCCAAATTGGTATTTTTGCTATAAAATGAATTCCTTCAGTCAAAACAAGTTCAAACTCCTTTGTCCTTCATATATATAGATTCTATATAGGTTCCATGTATAAAACCTCTTTAAATTACCTTGTTTGGTGAAGAAAAACAGGAATAGTCTTACTTTTGCGAGATAAGGCCAAATTGGTATTTTTGCTATAAAATGATTTCCTTCAGTCAAAACAAGTTCAAATTCCTTTGTCCTTCATATGTATCAATTCTAAGTAGATTCCATGCATAAACCTCTTTAAATGACCTTGTATGCGAAATAAAAACAGGAATAGCCTTCTTTTGTGGAGTTAAGACGATATTCGGATTTTTGCTTATAAACACCAATTCCTTCAGTCAAAACAAGTTCAAACTCCTTTGTCCTTCATATATATAGATTCTATATAGGTTCCATGTATAAAACCTCTTTAAATTACCTTGTTTGGTGAAGAAAAACAGGAATAGTCTTACTTTTGCGAGATAAGGCCAAATTGGTATTTTTGCTATAAAATGAATTCCTTCAGTCAAAACAAGTTCAAATTCCTTTGTCCTTCATATGTATCAATTCTAAGTAGATTCCATGCATAAACCTCTTTAAATGACCTTGTTTGAGAAAGACAAACAGGAATAGCCTTACTTTTGCGAGATAAGGCCAAATTGGTATTTTTGCTATAAAATGAAATCCTTCAGTCAAAACAAGTTCAAACTCCTTTGTCCTTCATATATATCAATTCTAAGTAGGTTCCATGTATAAACATCTTTAAATGACCTTGTATGCGAAAGAAACACAGGAATAGCCTTCTTTTGAGAAGTTAAGACGATATTCGGATTTTTGCTTATAAACACCAATTCCTTCAGTCAAAACAAGTTCAAACTCCTTTGTCCTTCATATATACCCATTCTAAGTAGGTTCCATGCATAAACTTCTTTAAATAACCTTGTTTGAGAAAGAAAAACAGGAATAGCCTTACTTTAGCGAGATAATGCCAAATTGGTATTTTTGCTATAAAATGAATTCCTTCAGTCTAAACAAGTTCAAACTCCTTTGTCCTTCATATATATGAATTCTAAGTAGATTCCATGCATAAACCTCATTAAATTAACTTGCTAAGGGGAAGAAAAACAGGAATAGCCTTACTTTTGCGAGATAAGGCCAAATTGGTATTTTTGCTATAAAATGAATTCCTTCAGTCAAAACAAGTTCAAACTCCTTTGTCCTTCATATATATAGATTCTATATAGGTTCCATGTATAAAACCTCTTTAAATTACCTTGTTTGGTGAAGAAAAACAGGAATAGTCTTACTTTTGCGAGATAAGGCCAAATTGGTATTTTTGCTATAAAATGAAATCCTTCAGTCAAAACAAGTTCAAACTCCTTTGTCCTTCATATATATCAATTCTAAGTAAGTTCCATGCATAAACCTCTTTAAATGACCTTGTATGCGAAAGAAACACAGGAATAGCCTTCTTTTGCGGAGTTAAGACGATATTCGGATTTTTGCTTATAAACACCAATTCCTTCAGTCAAAACAAGTTCAAACTCCTTTGTCCTTCATATATACCCATTCTAAGTAGGTTCCATGCATAAACTTCTTTAAATGACCTTGTTTGAGAAAGAAAAACAGGAATAGCCTTACTTTAGCGAGATAATGCCAAATTGGTATTTTTGCTATAAAATGAATTCCTTCAGTCAAAACAAGTTCAAACTCCTTTGTCCTTCATATATATAGATTCTATATAGGTTCCATGTATAAAACCTCTTTAAATTACCTTGTTTGGTGAAGAAAAACAGGAATAGTCTTACTTTTGCGAGATAAGGCCAAATTGGTATTTTTGCTATAAAATGATTTCCTTCAGTCAAAACAAGTTCAAATTCCTTTGTCCTTCATATGTATCAATTCTAAGTAGATTCCATGCATAAACCTCTTTAAATGACCTTGTATGCGAAATAAAAACAGGAATAGCCTTCTTTTGTGGAGTTAAGACGATATTCGGATTTTTGCTTATAAACACCAATTCCTTCAGTCAAAACAAGTTCAAACTCCTTTGTCCTTCATATATATAGATTCTATATAGGTTCCATGTATAAAACCTCTTTAAATTACCTTGTTTGGTGAAGAAAAACAGGAATAGTCTTACTTTTGCGAGATAAGGCCAAATTGGTATTTTTGCTATAAAATGAATTCCTTCAGTCAAAACAAGTTCAAATTCCTTTGTCCTTCATATGTATCAATTCTAAGTAGATTCCATGCATAAACCTCTTTAAATGACCTTGTTTGAGAAAGACAAACAGGAATAGCCTTACTTTTGCGAGATAAGGCCAAATTGGTATTTTTGCTATAAAATGAAATCCTTCAGTCAAAACAAGTTCAAACTCCTTTGTCCTTCATATATATCAATTCTAAGTAGGTTCCATGTATAAACATCTTTAAATGACCTTGTATGCGAAAGAAACACAGGAATAGCCTTCTTTTGAGAAGTTAAGACGATATTCGGATTTTTGCTTATAAACACCAATTCCTTCAGTCAAAACAAGTTCAAACTCCTTTGTCCTTCATATATACCCATTCTAAGTAGGTTCCATGCATAAACTTCTTTAAATAACCTTGTTTGAGAAAGAAAAACAGGAATAGCCTTACTTTAGCGAGATAATGCCAAATTGGTATTTTTGCTATAAAATGAATTCCTTCAGTCTAAACAAGTTCAAACTCCTTTGTCCTTCATATATATGAATTCTAAGTAGATTCCATGCATAAACCTCATTAAATTAACTTGCTTGGGGAAGAAAAACAGGAATAGCCTTACTTTTGCGAGATAAGGCCAAATTGGTATTTTTGCTATAAAATGAATTCCTTCAGTCAAAACAAGTTCAAACTCCTTTGTCCTTCATATATATAGATTCTATATAGGTTCCATGTATAAAACCTCTTTAAATTACCTTGTTTGGTGAAGAAAAACAGGAATAGTCTTACTTTTGCGAGATAAGGCCAAATTGGTATTTTTGCTATAAAATGAAATCCTTCAGTCAAAACAAGTTCAAACTCCTTTGTCCTTCATATATATCAATTCTAAGTAAGTTCCATGCATAAACCTCTTTAAATGACCTTGTATGCGAAAGAAACACAGGAATAGCCTTCTTTTGCGGAGTTAAGACGATATTCGGATTTTTGCTTATAAACACCAATTCCTTCAGTCAAAACAAGTTCAAACTCCTTTGTCCTTCATATATACCCATTCTAAGTAGGTTCCATGCATAAACTTCTTTAAATGACCTTGTTTGAGAAATTAAAACAGGAATAGCTTTGCTTTAGCGAGATAATGCCAAATTGGTATTTTTGCTATAAAATGAATTCCTTCAGTCTAAACAAGTTCAAACTCCTTTGTCCTTCATATATATGAATTCTAAGTAGATTCCATGCATAAACCTCTTTAAATTAACTTGCTTGGGGAAGAAAAACAGGAATAGCCTTACTTTTGCGAGATAAGGCCAAATTGGTATTTTTACTATAACATGAAATCCTTCAGTCAAAACAAGTTCAAACTCCTTTGTCCTTCATATATATCAATTCTAAGTAGGTTCCATGCATAAACATCTTTAAATGACTTTGTATGCGAAAGAAACACAGGAATAGCCTTCTTTTGCGGAGTTAAGACGATATTCGGATTTTTGCTTATAAACACCAATTCCTTCAGTCAAAACAAGTTCAAACTCCTTTGTCCTTCAAATATATAAATTCTAAGTAAGTTCCATGCATAAACCTCTTTAAATGACCTTGTTTGAGAAAGACAAACAGGAATATCCTAACTTTTGCGAGATAATGCCAAATTGGTATTTTTGCTATAAAATGAAATCCTTCAGTCAAAACAAGTTCAAACTCCTTTGTCCTTCATATATATCAATTCTAAGTAGGTTCCATTAATAAACTTCTTTAAATGACCTTGTTTGAGAAAGACAAACAGGAATAGCCTTACTTTTGCGAGATAAGGCCAAATTGGTATTTTTGCTATAAAATGAAATCCTTCAGTCAAAACAAGTTCAAACTCCTTTGTCCTTCATATATATCAATTCTAAGTAGGTTCCATGCATAAACCTCTTTAAATGAACTTGTATGCGAAATAAACACAGGAATAGTCTTACTTTTGCGGAGTTAAGACGATATTCGGATTTTTGCTTATAAACACCAATTCCTTCAGTCAAAACAAGTTCAAACTCCTTTGTCCTTCATATATACCCATTCTAAGTAGGTTCCATGCATAAACTTCTTTAAATGACCTTGTTTGAGAAAGAAAAACAGGAACAGCCTTACTTTAGCGAGATAATGCCAAATTGGTATTTTTGCTATAAAATGAATTCCTTCAGTCAAAACAAGTTCAAACTCCTTTGTCCTTCATATATATCAATTCTAAGTAGATTCCATGCATAAACCTCTTTAAATTAACTTGCTTGGGGAAGAAAAACAGGAATAGCCTTACTTTTGCGAGATAAGGCCAAATTGGTATTTTTGCTATAAAATGAATTCCTTCAGTCAAAACAAGTTCAAACTCCTTTGTCCTTCATACATATAGATTCTATATAGGTTCCATGTATAAAACCTCTTTAAATTACCTTGTTTTGTGAAGAAAAACAGGAATAGTCTTACTTTTGCGAGATAAGGCCAAATTGGTATTTTTGCTATAAAATGAATTCCTTCAGTCTAAACAAGTTCAAACTCCTTTGTCCTTCATATATATCAATTCTAAGTAGGTTCCATGCATAAACATCTTTAAATGACTTTGTATGCGAAAGAAACACAGGAATAGCCTTCTTTTGCGGAGTTAAGACGTTATTCGGATTTTTGCTTATAAACACCAATTCCTTCAGTCAAAACAAGTTCAAACTCCTTTGTCCTTCAAATATATAAATTCTAAGTAGGTTCCATGCATAAACCTCTTTAAATGACCTTGTTTGAGAAAGACAAACAGGAATATCCTTACTGTTGCGAGATAATGCCAAATTGGTATTTTTGCTATAAAATGAAATCCTTCAGTCAAAACAAGTTCAAACTCCTTTGTCCTTCATATATACCCATTCTAAGTAGGTTCCATTAATAAACTTCTTTAAATGACCTTGTTTGAGAAAGACAAACAGGAATAGCCTTACTTTTGCGAGATAAGGCCAAATTGGTATTTTTGCTATAAAATGAAATCCTTCAGTCAAAACAAGTTCAAACTCCTTTGTCCTTCATATATATCAATTCTAAGTAGGTTCCATGCATAAACCTCTTTAAATGACCTTGTATGCGAAAGAAACACAGGAATAGCCTTCTTTTGCGGAGGTAAGACGATATTCGGATTTTTGCTTATAAACACCAATTCCTTCAGTCAAAACAAGTTCAAACTCCTTTGTCCTTCATATATACCCATTCTAAGTAGGTTCCATGCATAAACTTCTTTAAATGACCTTGTTTGAGAAAGAAAAACAGGAATAGCCTTACTTTAGCGAGATAATGCCAAATTGGTATTTTTGCTATAAAATGAATTCCTTCAGTCAAAACAAGTTCAAACTCCTTTGTCCTTCAAATATATAAATTCTAAGTAGGTTCCATGCATAAACCTCTTTAAATGACCTTGTTTGAGGAAGACAAACAGGAATAGCCTTACTTTTGCGAGATAATGCCAAATTGGTATTTTTGCTATAAAATGAATTCCTTCAGTCAAAACAAGTTCAAACTCCTTTGTCCTTCATATATATCAATTCTAAGTAGATTAAATGCATAAACCTCTTTAAATTAACTTGCTTGGGGAAGAAAAACAGGAATAGCCTTACTTTGCGAGATAAGGCCAAATTGGTATTTTTGCTATAAAATGAATTCCTTCAGTCAAAACAAGTTCAAACTCCTTTGTCCTTCATATATATAGATTCTATATAGGTTCCATGTATAAAACCTCTTTAAATTACCTTGTTTGGTGAAGAAAAACAGGAATAGTCTTACTTTTGCGAGATAAGGCCAAATTGGTATTTTTGCTATAAAATGAATTCCTTCAGTCAAAACAAGTTCAAATTCCTTTGTCCTTCATATGTATCAATTCTAAGTAGATTCCATGCATAAACCTCTTTAAATGACCTTGTATGCGAAATAAAAACAGGAATAGCCTTCTTTTGTGGAGTTAAGACGATATTCGGATTTTTGCTTATAAACACCAATTCCTTCAGTCAAAACAAGTTCAAACTCCTTTGTCCTTCATATATACCCATTCTAAGTAGGTTCCATGCATAAACTTCTTTAAATGACCTTGTTTGAGAAAGAAAAACAGGAATAGCCTTACTTTTGCGAGATAATGCCAAATTGGTATTTTTGCTATAAAATGAAATCCTTCAGTCAAAACAAGTTCAAACTCCTTTGTCCTTCATATATATCAATTCTAAGTAGATTCCATGCATAAACCTCTTTAAATTAACTTGCTTGGGGAAGAAAAACAGGAATAGCCTTACTTTTGCGAGATAAGGCCAAATTGGTATTTTTGCTATAAAATGAATTCCTTCAGTCAAAACAAGTTCAAACTCCTTTGTCCTTCATATATATAGATTCTATATAGGTTCCATGTATAAAACCTCTTTAAATTACCTTGTTTGGTGAAGAAAAACAGGAATAGTCTTACTTTTGCGAGATAAGGCCAAATTGGTATTTTTGCTATAAAATGAAATCCTTCAGTCAAAACAAGTTCAAACTCCTTTGTCCTTCATATATATCAATTCTAAGTAGATTCCATGCATAAACCTCTTTAAATTAACTTGCTTGGGGAAGAAAAACAGGAATAGCCTTACTTTTGCGAGATAAGGCCAAATTGGTATTTTTGCTATAAAATGAATTCCTTCAGTCAAAACAAGTTCAAACTCCTTTGTCCTTCATATATATAGATTCTATATAGGTTCCATGTATAAAACCTCTTTAAATTACCTTGTTTGGTGAAGAAAAACAGGAATAGTCTTACTTTTGCGAGATAAGGCCAAATTGGTATTTTTGCTATAAAATGAATTCCTTCAGTCAAAACAAGTTCAAATTCCTTTGTCCTTCATATGTATCAATTCTAAGTAGATTCCATGCATAAACCTCTTTAAATGACCTTGTTTGAGAAAGACAAACAGGAATAGCCTTACTTTTGCGAGATAAGGCCAAATTGGTATTTTTGCTATAAAATGAAATCCTTCAGTCAAAACAAGTTCAAACTCCTTTGTCCTTCATATATATCAATTCTAAGTAGGTTCCATGTATAAACATCTTTAAATGACCTTGTATGCGAAAGAAACACAGGAATAGCCTTCTTTTGCGGAGTTAAGACGATATTCGGATTTTTGCTTATAAACACCAATTCCTTCAGTCAAAACAAGTTCAAACTCCTTTGTCCTTCATATATACCCATTCTAAGTAGGTTCCATGCATAAACTTCTTTAAATAACCTTGTTTGAGAAAGAAAAACAGGAATAGCCTTACTTTAGCGAGATAATGCCAAATTGGTATTTTTGCTATAAAATGAATTCCTTCAGTCTAAACAAGTTCAAACTCCTTTGTCCTTCATATATATGAATTCTAAGTAGATTCCATGCATAAACCTCATTAAATTAACTTGCTTGGGGAAGAAAAACAGGAATAGCCTTACTTTTGCGAGATAAGGCCAAATTGGTATTTTTGCTATAAAATGAATTCCTTCAGTTAAAACAAGTTCAAACTCCTTTGTCCTTCATATATATAGATTCTATATAGGTTCCATGTATAAAACCTCTTTAAATTACCTTGTTTGGTGAAGAAAAACAGGAATAGTCTTACTTTTGCGAGATAAGGCCAAATTGGTATTTTTGCTATAAAATGAAATCCTTCAGTCAAAACAAGTTCAAACTCCTTTGTCCTTCATATATATCAATTCTAAGTAAGTTCCATGCATAAACCTCTTTAAATGACCTTGTATGCGAAAGAAACACAGGAATAGCCTTCTTTTGCGGAGTTAAGACGATATTCGGATTTTTGCTTATAAACACCAATTCCTTCAGTCAAAACAAGTTCAAACTCCTTTGTCCTTCATATATACCCATTCTAAGTAGGTTCCATGCATAAACTTCTTTAAATGACCTTGTTTGAGAAATTAAAACAGGAATAGCTTTGCTTTAGCGAGATAATGCCAAATTGGTATTTTTGCTATAAAATGAATTCCTTCAGTCTAAACAAGTTCAAACTCCTTTGTCCTTCATATATATGAATTCTAAGTAGATTCCATGCATAAACCTCTTTAAATTAACTTGCTTGGGGAAGAAAAACAGGAATAGCCTTACTTTTGCGAGATAAGGCCAAATTGGTATTTTTACTATAACATGAAATCCTTCAGTCAAAACAAGTTCAAACTCCTTTGTCCTTCATATATATCAATTCTAAGTAGGTTCCATGCATAAACATCTTTAAATGACTTTGTATGCGAAAGAAACACAGGAATAGCCTTCTTTTGCGGAGTTAAGACGATATTCGGATTTTTGCTTATAAACACCAATTCCTTCAGTCAAAACAAGTTCAAACTCCTTTGTCCTTCAAATATATAAATTCTAAGTAAGTTCCATGCATAAACCTCTTTAAATGACCTTGTTTGAGAAAGACAAACAGGAATATCCTTACTTTTGCGAGATAATGCCAAATTGGTATTTTTGCTATAAAATGAAATCCTTCAGTCAAAACAAGTTCAAACTCCTTTGTCCTTCATATATACCCATTCTAAGTAGGTTCCATTAATAAACTTCTTTAAATGACCTTGTTTGAGAAAGACAAACAGGAATAGCCTTACTTTTGCGAGATAATGCCAAATTGGTATTTTTGCTATAAAATGAAATCCTTCAGTCAAAACAAGTTCAAACTCCTTTGTCCTTCATATATATCAATTCTAAGTAGGTTCCATGCATAAACCTCTTTAAATGAACTTGTATGCGAAATAAACACAGGAATAGTCTTACTTTTGCGGAGTTAAGACGATATTCGGATTTTTGCTTATAAACACCAATTCCTTCAGTCAAAACAAGTTCAAACTCCTTTGTCCTTCATATATACCCATTCTAAGTAGGTTCCATGCATAAACTTCTTTAAATGACCTTGTTTGAGAAAGAAAAACAGGAACAGCCTTACTTTAGCGAGATAATGCCAAATTGGTATTTTTGCTATAAAATGAATTCCTTCAGTCAAAACAAGTTCAAACTCCTTTGTCCTTCATATATATCAATTCTAAGTAGATTCCATGCATAAACCTCTTTAAATTAACTTGCTTGGGGAAGAAAAACAGGAATAGCCTTACTTTTGCGAGATAAGGCCAAATTGGTATTTTTGCTATAAAATGAATTCCTTCAGTCAAAACAAGTTCAAACTCCTTTGTCCTTCATATATATAGATTCTATATAGGTTCCATGTATAAAACCTCTTTAAATTACCTTGTTTTGTGAAGAAAAACAGGAATAGTCTTACTTTTGCGAGATAAGGCCAAATTGGTATTTTTGCTATAAAATGAATTCCTTCAGTCTAAACAAGTTCAAACTCCTTTGTCCTTCATATATATCAATTCTAAGTAGGTTCCATGCATAAACATCTTTAAATGACTTTGTATGCGAAAGAAACACAGGAATAGCCTTCTTTTGCGGAGTTAAGACGATATTCGGATTTTTGCTTATAAACACCAATTCCTTCAGTCAAAACAAGTTCAAACTCCTTTGTCCTTCAAATATATAAATTCTAAGTAAGTTCCATGCATAAACCTCTTTAAATGACCTTGTTTGAGAAAGACAAACAGGAATATCCTTACTTTTGCGAGATAATGCCAAATTGGTATTTTTGCTATAAAATGAAATCCTTCAGTCAAAACAAGTTCAAACTCCTTTGTCCTTCATATATACCCATTCTAAGTAGGTTCCATTAATAAACTTCTTTAAATGACCTTGTTTGAGAAAGACAAACAGGAATAGCCTTACTTTTGCGAGATAATGCCAAATTGGTATTTTTGCTATAAAATGGAATCCTTCAGTCAAAACAAGTTCAAACTCCTTTGTCCTTCATATATACCCATTCTAAGTAGGTTCCATGCATAAACTTCTTTAAATGACCTTGTTTGAGAAAGAAAAACAGGAATAGCTTTACTTTAGCGAGATAATGCCAAATTGGTATTTTTGTTATAAAATGAATTCCTTCAGTCTAAACAAGTTCAAACTCCTTTGTCCTTCATATATATGAATTCTAAGTAGATTCCATGCATAAACCTCTTTAAATTAACTTGCTTGGGGAATAAAAACAGGAATAGCCTTACTTTTGCGAGATAAGGCCAAATTGGTATTTTTGCTATAAAATGAATTCCTTCAGTCAAAACAAGTTCAAACTCCTTTGTCCTTCATATATATAGATTCTATATAGGTTCCATGTATAAAACCTCTTTAAATTACCTTGTTTTGTGAAGAAAAACAGGAATAGTCTTACTTTTGCGAGATTAGGCCAAATTGGTATTTTTGCTATAAAATGAATTCCTTCAGTCAAAACAAGTTCAAATTCCTTTGTCCTTCATATGTATCAATTCTAAGTAGATTCCATGCATAAACCTCTTTAAATGACCTTGTATGCGAAAGAAAAACAGGAATAGCCTTCTTTTGCGGAGTTAAGACGATATTCGGATTTTTGCTTATAAACACCAATTCCTTCAGTCAAAACAAGTTCAAACTCCTTTGTCCTTCAAATATATAAATTCTAAGTAGGTTCCATGCATAAACCTCTTTAAATGACCTTGTTTGAGAAAGACAAACAGGAATATCCTTACTTTTGCGAGATAATGCCAAATTGGTATTTTTGCTATAAAATGAAATCCTTCAGTCAAAACAAGTTCAAACTCCTTTGTCCTTCATATATACCCATTCTAAGTAGGTTCCATGCATAAACTTCTTTAAATGACCTTGTTTGAGAAAGAAAAACAGGAACAGCCTTACTTTAGCGAGATAATGCCAAATTGGTATTTTTGCTATAAAATGAATTCCTTCAGTCAAAACAAGTTCAAACTCCTTTGTCCTTCATATATATCAATTCTAAGTAGATTCCATGCATAAACCTCTTTAAATTAACTTGCTTGGGGAAGAAAAACAGGAATAGCCTTACTTTTGCGAGATAAGGCCAAATTGGTATTTTTGCTATAAAATGAATTCCTTCAGTCAAAACAAATTCAAACTCCTTTGTCCTTCATATATATAGATTCTATATAGGTTCCATGTATAAAACCTCTTTAAATTACCTTGTTTTGTGAAGAAAAACAGGAATAGTCTTACTTTTGCGAGATAAGGCCAAATTGGTATTTTTGCTATAAAAGGAATTCCTTCAGTCAAAACAAGTTCAAATTCCTTTGTCCTTCATATGTATCAATTCTAAGTAGATTCCATGCATAAACCTCTTTAAATGACCTTGTATGCGAAAGAAAAACAGGAATAGCCTTCTTTTGCGGAGTTAAGACGATATTCGGATTTTTGCTTATAAACACCAATTCCTTCAGTCAAAACAAGTTCAAACTCCTTTGTCCTTCATATATACCCATTCTAAGTAGGTTCCATGCATAAACCTCTTTAAATGACCTTGTTTGAGAAAGAAAAACAGGAATAGCCTTACTTTTGCGAGATAAGGCCAAATTGGTATTTTTGCCATAAAATGAATTCCTTCAGTCAAAACAAGTTCAAACTCATTTGTCCTTCATATATATACATTCTAAGTAGGTGCCATGCATAAACCTCTTTAAATGACCTTGTTTGAGGAAGACAAACAGGAATAGCCTTACTTTTGCGAGATAAGGCCAAATTGGTATTTTTGCTATAAAATGAAATCCTTCAGTCAAAACAAGTTCAAACTCCTTTGTCCTTCAAATATATAAATTCTAAGTAGGTTCCATGCATAAACCTCTTTAAATGACCTTGTTTGAGAAAGACAAACAGGAATAGCCTTACTTTTGCGAGATAATGCCAAATTGGTATTTTTGCTATAAAATGAAATCCTTCAGTCAAAACAAGTTCAAACTCCTTTGTCCTTCATATATACCCATTCTAAGTAGGTTCCATGCATAAACTTCTTTAAATGACCTTGTTTGAGAAAGAAAAACAGGAACAGCCTTACTTTAGCGAGATAATGCCAAATTGGTATTTTTGCTATAAAATGAATTCCTTCAGTCAAAACAAGTTCAAACTCTTTTGTCCTTCATATATATCAATTCTAAGTAGATTCCATGCATAAACCTCTTTAAATTAACTTGCTTGGGGAAGAAAAACAGGAATAGCCTTACTTTTGCGAGATAAGGCCAAATTGGTATTTTTGCTATAAAATGAATTCCTTCAGTCAAAACAAGTTCAAACTCCTTTGTCCTTCATATATATAGATTCTATATAGGTTCCATGTATAAAACCTCTTTAAATTACCTTGTTTTGTGAAGAAAAACAGGAATAGTCTTACTTTTGCGAGATAAGGCCAAATTGGTATTTTTGCTATAAAATGAATTCCTTCAGTCAAAACAAGTTCAAATTCCTTTGTCCTTCATATGTATCAATTCTAAGTAGATTCCATGCATAAACCTCTTTAAATGACCTTGTATGCGAAAGAAAAACAGGAATAGCCTTCTTTTGCGGAGTTAAGACGATATTCGGATTTTTGCTTATAAACACCAATTCCTTCAGTCAAAACAAGTTCAAACTCCTTTGTCC
Organism: Odontesthes bonariensis; assembly: GCF_027942865.1. NCBI lineage: Eukaryota > Metazoa > Chordata > Actinopteri > Atheriniformes > Atherinopsidae > Odontesthes > Odontesthes bonariensis. Next base: position 29,198,534 of record NC_134511.1, read on the forward strand.
TTCATATATACCCATTCTAAGTAGGTTCCATGCATAAACCTCTTTAAATGACCTTGTTTGAGAAAGAAAAACAGGAATAGCCTTACTTTTGCAAGATAAGGCCAAATTGGTATTTTTGCCATAAAATGAATTCCTTCAGTCAAAACAAGTTCAAACTCCTTTGTCCTTCATATATACCCATTCTAAGTAGGTTCCATGCATAAACCTCTTTAAATGACCTTGTTTGAGAAAGAAAAACAGGAATAGCCTTACTTTTGCGAGATAAGGCCAAATTGGTATTTTTGCCATAAAATGAATTCCTTCAGTCAAAACAAGTTCAAACTCATTTGTCCTTCATATATATACATTCTAAGTAGGTGCCATGCATAAACCTCTTTAAATGACCTTGTTTGAGGAAGACAAACAGGAATAGCCTTACTTTTGCGAGATAAGGCCAAATTGGTATTTTTGCTATAAAATGAAATCCTTCAGTCAAAACAAGTTCAAACTCCTTTGTCCTTCATATATATAAATTCTAAGTAGGTTCCATGCATAAACCTCTTTAAATGACCTTGTATGCGAAAGAAACACAGTAATAGCCTTACTTTTGCGAGATAAGGCCAAATTGGTATTTTTGCCATAAAATGAATTCCTTCAGTCAAAACAAGTTCAAACTCATTTGTCCTTCATATATATACATTCTAAGTAGGTGCCATGCATAAACCTCTTTAAATGACCTTGTTTGAGGAAGACAAACAGGAATAGCCTTACTTTTGCGAGATAAGGCCAAATTGGTATTTTTGCTATAAAATGAAATCCTTCAGTCAAAACAAGTTCAAACTCCTTTGTCCTTCATATATATAAATTCTAAGTAGGTTCCATGCATAAACCTCTTTAAATGACCTTGTATGCGAAAGAAACACAGTAATAGCCTTCTTTTGCGGAGTTAAGACGATATTCGGATTTTTGCTTATAAACACCAATTCCTTCAGTCAAAACAAGTTCAAACTCCTTTGTCCTTCATATATATCAATTCTAAGTAGGTTCCATGCATAAACTTCTTTAAATGACCTTGTTTGAGAAAGAAAAACAGGAATAGCCTTACTTTTGCGAGATAAGGCCAAATTGGTATTTTTGCTATAAAATGAATTTCTTCAGTCAAAACAAGTTCAAACTCCTTTGTCCTTCATATATACCCATTCTAAGTAGGTTCCATTAATAAACTTCTTTAAATGACCTTGTTTGAGAAAGACAAACAGGAATAGCCTTACTTTTGCGAGATAAGGCCAAATTGGTATTTTTGCTATAAAATGAAATCCTTCAGTCAAAACAAGTTCAAACTCCTTTGTCCTTCAAATATATAAATTCTAAGTAGGTTCCATGCATAAACCTCTTTAAATGACCTTGTTTGAGAAAGACAAACAGGAATAGCCTTACTTTTGCGAGATAATGCCAAATTGGTATTTTTGCTATAAAATGAAATCCTTCAGTCAAAACAAGTTCAAACTCCTTTGTCCTTCATATATACCCATTCTAAGTAGGTTCCATTAATAAACTTCTTTAAATGACCTTGTTTGAGAAAGACAAACAGGAATAGCCTTACTTTTGCGAGATAAGGCCAAATTGGTATTTTTGCTATAAAATGAAATCCTTCAGTCAAAACAAGTTCAAACTCCTTTGTCCTTCATATATATCAATTCTAAGTAGGTTCCATGCATAAACCTCTTTAAATGACCTTGTATGCGAAAGAAACACAGGAATAGCCTTCTTTTGCGGAGTTAAGACGATATTCGGATTTTTGCTTATAAACACCAATTCCTTCAGTCAAAACAAGTTCAAACTCCTTTGTCCTTCATATATACCCATTCTAAGTAGGTTCCATGCATAAACTTCTTTAAATGACCTTGTTTGAGAAAGAAAAACAGGAATAGCCTTACTTTTGCGAGATAATGCCAAATTGGTATTTTTGCTATAAAATGAATTCCTTCAGTCAAAACAAGTTCAAACTCCTTTGTCCTTCATATATATCAATTCTAAGTAGATTCCATGCATAAACCTCTTTAAATTAACTTGCTTGGGGAAGAAAAACAGGAATAGCCTTACTTTTGCGAGATAAGGCCAAATTGGTATTTTTGCTATAAAATGAATTCCTTCAGTCAAAACAAGTTCAAACTCCTTTGTCCTTCATATATATAGATTCTATATAGGTTCCATGTATAAAACCTCTTTAAATTACCTTGTTTTGTGAAGAAAAACAGGAATAGTCTTACTTTTGCGAGATAAGGCCAAATTGGTATTTTTGCTATAAAATGAATTCCTTCAGTCTAAACAAGTTCAAACTCCTTTGTCCTTCATATATATCAATTCTAAGTAGGTTCCATGCATAAACATCTTTAAATGACTTTGTATGCGAAAGAAACACAGGAATAGCCTTCTTTTGCGGAGTTAAGACGATATTCGGATTTTTGCTTATAAACACCAATTCCTTCAGTCAAAACAAGTTCAAACTCCTTTGTCCTTCAAATATATAAATTCTAAGTAAGTTCCATGCATAAACCTCTTTAAATGACCTTGTTTGAGAAAGACAAACAGGAATATCCTTACTTTTGCGAGATAATGCCAAATTGGTATTTTTGCTATAAAATGAAATCCTTCAGTCAAAACAAGTTCAAACTCCTTTGTCCTTCATATATACCCATTCTAAGTAGGTTCCATTAATAAACTTCTTTAAATGACCTTGTTTGAGAAAGACAAACAGGAATAGCCTTACTTTTGCGAGATAATGCCAAATTGGTATTTTTGCTATAAAATGGAATCCTTCAGTCAAAACAAGTTCAAACTCCTTTGTCCTTCATATATACCCATTCTAAGTAGGTTCCATGCATAAACTTCTTTAAATGACCTTGTTTGAGAAAGAAAAACAGGAATAGCTTTACTTTAGCGAGATAATGCCAAATTGGTATTTTTGCTATAAAATGAATTCCTTCAGTCTAAACAAGTTCAAACTCCTTTGTCCTTCATATATATGAATTCTAAGTGGATTCCATGCATAAACCTCTTTAAATTAACTTGCTTGGGGAAGAAAAACAGGAATAGCCTTACTTTTGCGAGATAAGGCCAAATTGGTATTTTTACTATAACATGAAATCCTTCAGTCAAAACAAGTTCAAACTCCTTTGTCCTTCATATATATCAATTCTAAGTAGGTTCCATGCATAAACATCTTTAAATGACTTTGTATGCGAAAGAAACACAGGAATAGCCTTCTTTTGCGGAGTTAAGACGATATTCGGATTTTTGCTTATAAACACCAATTCCTTCAGTCAAAACAAGTTCAAACTCCTTTGTCCTTCATATATACCCATTCTAAGTAGGTTCCATGCATAAACTTCTTTAAATGACCTTGTTTGAGAAAGAAAAACAGGAATAGCTTTACTTTAGCGAGATAATGCCAAATTGGTATTTTTGTTATAAAATGAATTCCTTCAGTCTAAACAAGTTCAAACTCCTTTGTCCTTCATATATATGAATTCTAAGTAGATTCCATGCATAAACCTCTTTAAATTAACTTGCTTGGGGAAGAAAAACAGGAATAGCCTTACTTTTGCGAGATAAGGCCAAATTGGTATTTTTGCTATAAAATGAATTCCTTCAGTCAAAACAAGTTCAAACTCCTTTGTCCTTCATATATATAGATTCTATATAGGTTCCATGTATAAAACCTCTTTAAATTACCTTGTTTTGTGAAGAAAAACAGGAATAGTCTTACTTTTGCGAGATAAGGCCAAATTGGTATTTTTGCTATAAAATGAATTCCTTCAGTCAAAACAAGTTCAAATTCCTTTGTCCTTCATATGTATCAATTCTAAGTAGATTCCATGCATAAACCTCTTTAAATGACCTTGTATGCGAAAGAAAAACAGGAATAGCCTTCTTTTGCGGAGTTAAGACGATATTCGGATTTTTGCTTATAAACACCAATTCCTTCAGTCAAAACAAGTTCAAACTCCTTTGTCCTTCATATATACCCATTCTAAGTAGGTTCCATGCATAAACTTCTTTAAATGACCTTGTTTGAGAAAGAAAAACAGGAACAGCCTTACTTTAGCGAGATAATGCCAAATTGGTATTTTTGCTATAAAATGAATTCCTTCAGTCAAAACAAGTTCAAACTCCTTTGTCCTTCATATATATCAATTCTAAGTAGATTCCATGCATAAACCTCTTTAAATTAACTTGCTTGGGGAAGAAAAACAGGAATAGCCTTACTTTTGCGAGATAAGGCCAAATTGGTATTTTTGCTATAAAATGAATTCCTTCAGTCAAAACAAGTTCAAACTCCTTTGTCCTTCATATATATAGATTCTATATAGGTTCCATGTATAAAACCTCTTTAAATTACCTTGTTTTGTGAAGAAAAACAGGAATAGTCTTACTTTTGCGAGATAAGGCCAAATTGGTATTTTTGCTATAAAAGGAATTCCTTCAGTCAAAACAAGTTCAAATTCCTTTGTCCTTCATATGTATCAATTCTAAGTAGATTCCATGCATAAACCTCTTTAAATGACCTTGTATGCGAAAGAAAAACAGGAATAGCCTTCTTTTGCGGAGTTAAGACGATATTCGGATTTTTGCTTATAAACACCAATTCCTTCAGTCAAAACAAGTTCAAACTCCTTTGTCCTTCATATATACCCATTCTAAGTAGGTTCCATGCATAAACCTCTTTAAATGACCTTGTTTGAGAAAGACAAACAGGAATAGCCTTACTTTTGCGAGATAAGGCCAAATTGGTATTTTTGCTATAAAATGAAATCCTTCAGTCAAAACAAGTTCAAACTCCTTTGTCCTTCATATATATAAATTCTAAGTAGGTTCCATGCATAAACCTCTTTAAATGACCTTGTATGCGAAAGAAACACAGTAATAGCCTTCTTTTGCGGAGTTAAGACGATATTCGGATTTTTGCTTATAAACACCAATTCCTTCAGTCAAAACAAGTTCAAACTCCTTTGTCCTTCATATATATCAATTCTAAGTAGGTTCCATGCATAAACTTCTTTAAATGACCTTGTTTGAGAAAGAAAAACAGGAATAGCCTTACTTTTGCGAGATAAGGCCAAATTGGTATTTTTGCTATAAAATGAATTTCTTCAGTCAAAACAAGTTCAAACTCCTTTGTCCTTCATATATACCCATTCTAAGTAGGTTCCATTAATAAACTTCTTTAAATGACCTTGTTTGAGAAAGACAAACAGGAATAGCCTTACTTTTGCGAGATAAGGCCAAATTGGTATTTTTGCTATAAAATGAAATCCTTCAGTCAAAACAAGTTCAAACTCCTTTGTCCTTCAAATATATAAATTCTAAGTAGGTTCCATGCATAAACCTCTTTAAATGACCTTGTTTGAGAAAGACAAACAGGAATAGCCTTACTTTTGCGAGATAATGCCAAATTGGTATTTTTGCTATAAAATGAAATCCTTCAGTCAAAACAAGTTCAAACTCCTTTGTCCTTCATATATACCCATTCTAAGTAGGTTCCATGCATAAACTTCTTTAAATGACCTTGTTTGAGAAAGAAAAACAGGAACAGCCTTACTTTAGCGAGATAATGCCAAATTGGTATTTTTGCTATAAAATGAATTCATTCAGTCAAAACAAGTTCAAACTCTTTTGTCCTTCATATATATCAATTCTAAGTAGATTCCATGCATAAACCTCTTTAAATTAACTTGCTTGGGGAAGAAAAACAGGAATAGCCTTACTTTTGCGAGATAAGGCCAAATTGGTATTTTTGCTATAAAATGAATTCCTTCAGTCAAAACAAGTTCAAACTCCTTTGTCCTTCATATATATAGATTCTATATAGGTTCCATGTATAAAACCTCTTTAAATTACCTTGTTTTGTGAAGAAAAACAGGAATAGTCTTACTTTTGCGAGATAAGGCCAAATTGGTATTTTTGCTATAAAATGAATTCCTTCAGTCAAAACAAGTTCAAATTCCTTTGTCCTTCATATGTATCAATTCTAAGTAGATTCCATGCATAAACCTCTTTAAATGACCTTGTATGCGAAAGAAAAACAGGAATAGCCTTCTTTTGCGGAGTTAAGACGATATTCGGATTTTTGCTTATAAACACCAATTCCTTCAGTCAAAACAAGTTCAAACTCCTTTGTCCTTCATATATACCCATTCTAAGTAGGTTCCATGCATAAACCTCTTTAAATGACCTTGTTTGAGAAAGAAAAACAGGAATAGCCTTACTTTTGCGAGATAAGGCCAAATTGGTATTTTTGCCATAAAATGAATTCCTTCAGTCAAAACAAGTTCAAACTCCTTTGTCCTTCATATATACCCATTCTAAGTAGGTTCCATGCATAAACCTCTTTAAATGACCTTGTTTGAGAAAGAAAAACAGGAATAGCCTTACTTTTGCGAGATAAGGCCAAATTGGTATTTTTGCCATAAAATGAATTCCTTCAGTCAAAACAAGTTCAAACTCATTTGTCCTTCATATATATACATTCTAAGTAGGTGCCATGCATAAACCTCTTTAAATGACCTTGTTTGAGGAAGACAAACAGGAATAGCCTTACTTTTGCGAGATAAGGCCAAATTGGTATTTTTGCTATAAAATGAAATCCTTCAGTCAAAACAAGTTCAAACTCCTTTGTCCTTCATATATATAAATTCTAAGTAGGTTCCATGCATAAACCTCTTTAAATGACCTTGTATGCGAAAGAAACACAGTAATAGCCTTCTTTTGCGGAGTTAAGACGATATTCGGATTTTTGCTTATAAACACCAATTCCTTCAGTCAAAACAAGTTCAAACTCCTTTGTCCTTCATATATATCAATTCTAAGTAGGTTCCATGCATAAACTTCTTTAAATGACCTTGTTTGAGAAAGAAAAACAGGAATAGCCTTACTTTTGCGAGATAAGGCCAAATTGGTATTTTTGCTATAAAATGAATTTCTTCAGTCAAAACAAGTTCAAACTCCTTTGTCCTTCATATATACCCATTCTAAGTAGGTTCCATTAATAAACTTCTTTAAATGACCTTGTTTGAGAAAGACAAACAGGAATAGCCTTACTTTTGCGAGATAAGGCCAAATTGGTATTTTTGCTATAAAATGAAATCCTTCAGTCAAAACAAGTTCAAACTCCTTTGTCCTTCAAATATATAAATTCTAAGTAGGTTCCATGCATAAACCTCTTTAAATGACCTTGTTTGAGAAAGACAAACAGGAATAGCCTTACTTTTGCGAGATAAGGCCAAATTGGTATTTTTGCTATAAAATGAAATCCTTCAGTCAAAACAAGTTCAAACTCCTTTGTCCTTCATATATATAAATTCTAAGTAGGTTCCATGCATAAACCTCTTTAAATGACCTTGTATGCGAAAGAACCACAGTAATAGCCTTCTTTTGCGGAGTTACGACGATATTCGGATTTTTGCTTATAAACACCAATTCCTTCAGTCAAAACAAGTTCAAACTCCTTTGTCCTTCATATATATCAATTCAAAGTAGGTTCCATGCATAAACTTCTTTAAATGACCTTGTTTGAGAAAGAAAAACAGGAATAGCCTTACTTTTGCGAGATAAGGCCAAATTGGTATTTTTGCTATAAAATGAATTTCTTCAGTCAAAACAAGTTCAAACTCCTTTGTCCTTCATATATACCCATTCTAAGTAGGTTCCATTAATAAACTTCTTTAAATGACCTTGTTTGAGAAAGACAAACAGGAATAGCCTTACTTTTGCGAGATAAGGCCAAATTGGTATTTTTGCTATAAAATGAAATCCTTCAGTCAAAACAAGTTCAAACTCCTTTGTCCTTCATATATACCCATTCTAAGTAGGTTCCATTAATAAACTTCTTTAAATGACCTTGTTTGAGAAAGACAAACAGGAATAGCCTTACTTTTGCGAGATAATGCCAAATTGGTATTTTTGCTATAAAATGAAATCCTTCAGTCAAAACAAGTTCAAACTCCTTTGTCCTTCATATATACCCATTCTAAGTAGGTTCCATGCATAAACCTCTTTAAATGACCTTGTATGCGAAAGAAACACAGGAATAGCCTTCTTTTGCGGAGTTAAGACGATATTCGGATTTTTGCTTATAAACACCAATTCCTTCAGTCAAAACAAGTTCAAACTCCTTTGTCCTTCATATATACCCATTCTAAGTAGGTTCCATGCATAAACTTCTTTAAATGACCTTGTTTGAGAAAGAAAAACAGGAATAGCCTTACTTTTGCGAGATGATGCCAAATTGGTATTTTTGCTATAAAATGATTTCCTTCAGTCAAAACAAGTTCAAACTCCTTTGTCCTTCATATATATCAATTCTAAGTAGATTCCATGCATAAACCTCTTTAAATTAACTTGCTTGGGGAAGAAAAACAGGAATAGCCTTACTTTTGCGAGATAAGGCCAAATTGGTATTTTTGCTATAAAATGAATTCCTTCAGTCAAAACAAGTTCAAACTCCTTTGTCCTTCATATATATAGATTCTATATAGGTTCCATGTATAAAACCTCTTTAAATTACCTTGTTTGGTGAAGAAAAACAGGAATAGTCTTACTTTTGCGAGATAAGGCCAAATTGGTATTTTTGCTATAAAATGAATTTCTTCAGTCAAAACAAGTTCAAACTCCTTTGTCCTTCATATATATCAATTCTAAGTAGGTTCCATGCATAAACATCTTTAAATGACCTTGTATGCGAAAGAAACACAGGAATAGCCTTCTTTTGCGGAGTTAAGACGATATTCGGATTTTTGCTTATAAACACCAATTCCTTCAGTCAAAACAAGTTCAAACTCCTTTGTCCTTCAAATATATAAATTCTAAGTAGGTTCCATGCATAAACCTCTTTAAATGACCTTGTTTGAGAAAGACAAACAGGAATAGCCTTACTTTTGCGAGATAAGGCCAAATTGGTATTTTTGCTATAAAATGAAATCCTTCAGTCAAAACAAGTTCTAACTCCTTTGTCCTTCATATATACCCATTCTAAGTAGGTTCCATGCATAAACTTCTTTAAATGACCTTGTATGCGAAAGAAACACAGGAATAGCCTTCTTTTGCGGAGTTAAGACGATATTCGGATTTTTGCTTATAAACACCAATTCCTTCAGTCAAAACAAGTTCAAACTCCTTTGTCCTTTAAATATATAAATTCTAAGTAGGTTCCATGCATAAACCTCTTTAAATGACCTTGTTTGAGAAAGACAAACAGGAATAGCCTTACTTTTGCGAGATAATGCCAAATTGGTATTTTTGCTATAAAATGAAATCCTTCAGTCAAAACAAGTTCAAACTCCTTTGTCCTTCATATATATACATTCTAAGTAGGTGCCATGCATAAAACTTTTTAAATGACCTTGTTTGAGGAAGAAAAACAGGAATAGCCTTACTTTTGCGAGATAAGGCCAAATTGGTATTTTTGCTATAAAATGAAATCCTTCAGTCAAAACAAGTTCAAACTCTTTTGTCCTTCATATATATCAATTCTAAGTAGGTTCCATGCATAAACATCTTTAAATGACCTTGTTTGAGAAAGAAAAACAGGAATAGCCTTACTTTTCCGAGATAAGGCCAAATTGGTATTTTTGCTATAAAATGAAATCCTTCAGTCAAAACAAGTTCAAACTCCTTTGTCCTTCATATATACCCATTCTAAGTAGGTTCCATTAATAAACTTCTTTAAATGACCTTGTTTGAGAAAGACAAACAGGAATAGCCTTACTTTTGCGAGATAAGGCCAAATTGGTATTTTTGCTATAAAATGAAATCCTTCAGTCAAAAAAAGTTCAAACTCCTTTGTCCTTCAAATATATAAATTCTAAGTAGGTTCCATGCATAAACCACTTTAAATGACCTTGTTTGAGAAAGACAAACAGGAATAGCCTTACTTTTGCGAGATAATGCCAAATTGGTATTTTTGCTATAAAATGAAATCCTTCAGTCAAAACAAGTTCAAACTCCTTTGTCCTTCATATATACCCATTCTAAGTAGGTTCCATTAATAAACTTCTTTAAATGACCTTGTTTGAGAAAGACAAACAGGAATAGCCTTACTTTTGCGAGATAAGGCCAAATTGGTATTTTTGCTATAAAATGAATTCCTTCAGTCAAAACAAGTTCAAACTCCTTTGTCCTTCATATATTTCAATTCTAAGTAGGTTCCATGCATAAACATCTTTAAATGACCTTGTATGCGAAAGAAACACAGGAATAGCCTTCTTTTGCGGAGTTAAGACGATATTCGGATTTTTGCTTATAAACACCAATTCCTTCAGTCAAAACAAGTTCAAACTCCTTTGTCCTTCATATATACCCATTCTAAGTAGGTTCCATGCATAAACTTCTTTAAATAACCTTGTTTGAGAAAGAAAAACAGGAATAGCCTTACTTTTGCGAGATAATGCCAAATTGGTATTTTTGCTATAAAATGAATTCCTTCAGTCAAAACAAGTTCAAACTCCTTTGTCCTTCATATATATCAATTCTAAGTAGATTCCATGCATAAACCTCTTTAAATTAACTTGCTTGGGGAAGAAAAACAGGAATAGCCTTACTTTTGCGAGATAAGGCCAAATTGGTATTTTTGCTATAAAATGAATTCCTTCAGTCAAAACAAGTTCAAACTCCTTTGTCCTTCATATATATAGATTCTATATAGGTTCCATGTATAAAACCTCTTTAAATTACCTTGTTTGGTGAAGAAAAACAGGAATAGTCTTACTTTTGCGAGATAAGGCCAAATTGGTATTTTTGCTATAAAATGAATTCCTTCAGTCAAAAGAAGTTCAAATTCCTTTGTCCGTCATATGTATCAATTCTAAGTAGATTCCATGCATAAACCTCTTTAAATGACCTTGTATGCGAAAGAAACACAGGAATAGCCTTCTTTTGCGGCGTTAAGACGATATTCGGATTTTTACTTATAAACACCAATTCCTTCAGTCAAAACAAGTTCAAACTCCTTTGTCCTTCATATATACCCATTCTAAGTAGGTTCCATGCATAAACTTCTTTAAATGACCTTGTTTGAGAAAGAAAAACAGGAATAGCCTTACTTTTGCGAGATAAGGCCAAATTGGTATTTTTGCTATAAAATGAAATCCTTCAGTCAAAACAAGTTCTAACTCCTTTGTCCTTCATATATACCCATTCTAAGTAGGTTCCATGCATAAACTTCTTTAAATGACCTTGTATGCGAAAGAAACACAGGAATAGCCTTCTTTTGCGGAGTTAAGACGATATTCGGATTTTTGCTTATAAACACCAATTCCTTCAGTCAAAACAAGTTCAAACTCCTTTGTCCTTTAAATATATAAATTCTAAGTAGGTTCCATGCATAAACCTCTTTAAATGACCTTGTTTGAGAAAGACAAACAGGAATAGCCTTACTTTTGCGAGATAATGCCAAATTGGTATTTTTGCTATAAAATGAAATCCTTCAGTCAAAACAAGTTCAAACTCCTTTGTCCTTCATATATACCCATTCTAAGTAGGTTCCATTAATAAACTTCTTTAAATGACCTTGTTTGAGAAAGACAAACAGGAATAGCCTTACTTTTGCGAGATAAGGCCAAATTGGTATTTTTGCTATAAAATGAAATCCTTCAGTCAAAACAAGTTCAAACTCCTTTGTCCTTCAAATATATAAATTCTAAGTAGGTTCCATGCATAAACCTCTTTAAATGACCTTGTTTGAGAAAGACAAACAGGAATAGCCTTACTTTTGCGAGATAATGCCAAATTGGTATTTTTGCTATAAAATGAAATCCTTCAGTCAAAACAAGTTCAAACTCCTTTGTCCTTCATATATACCCATTCTAAGTAGGTTCCATTAATAAACTTCTTTAAATGACCTTGTTTGAGAAAGACAAACAGGAATAGCCTTACTTTTGCGAGATAAGGCCAAATTGGTATTTTTGCTATAAAATGAAATCCTTCAGTCAAAACAAGTTCTAACTCCTTTGTCCTTCATATATACCCATTCTAAGTAGGTTCCATGCATAAACTTCTTTAAATGACCTTGTATGCGAAAGAAACACAGGAATAGCCTTCTTTTGCGGAGTTAAGACGATATTCGGATTTTTGCTTATAAACACCAATTCCTTCAGTCAAAACAAGTTCAAACTCCTTTGTCCTTTAAATATATAAATTCTAAGTAGGTTCCATGCATAAACCTCTTTAAATGACCTTGTTTGAGAAAGACAAACAGGAATAGCCTTACTTTTGCGAGATAATGCCAAATTGGTATTTTTGCTATAAAATGAAATCCTTCAGTCAAAACAAGTTCAAACTCCTTTGTCCTTCATATATATACATTCTAAGTAGGTGCCATGCATAAAACTTTTTAAATGACCTTGTTTGAGGAAGAAAAACAGGAATAGCCTTACTTTTGCGAGATAAGGCCAAATTGGTATTTTTGCTATAAAATGAAATCCTTCAGTCAAAACAAGTTCAAACTCTTTTGTCCTTCATATATATCAATTCTAAGTAGGTTCCATGCATAAACATCTTTAAATGACCTTGTTTGAGAAAGAAAAACAGGAATAGCCTTACTTTTGCGAGATAAGGCCAAATTGGTATTTTTGCTATAAAATGAAATCCTTCAGTCAAAACAAGTTCAAACTCCTTTGTCCTTCATATATACCCATTCTAAGTAGGTTCCATTAATAAACTTCTTTAAATGACCTTGTTTGAGAAAGACAAACAGGAATAGCCTTACTTTTGCGAGATAAGGCCAAATTGGTATTTTTGCTATAAAATGAAATCCTTCAGTCAAAACAAGTTCAAACTCCTTTGTCCTTCAAATATATAAATTCTAAGTAGGTTCCATGCATAAACCTCTTTAAATGACCTTGTTTGAGAAAGACAAACAGGAATAGCCTTACTTTTGCGAGATAATGCCAAATTGGTATTTTTGCTATAAAATGAAATCCTTCAGTCAAAACAAGTTCAAACTCCTTTGTCCTTCATATATACCCATTCTAAGTAGGTTCCATTAATAAACTTCTTTAAATGACCTTGTTTGAGAAAGACAAACAGGAATAGCCTTACTTTTGCGAGATAAGGCCAAATTGGTATTTTTGCTATAAAATGAATTCCTTCAGTCAAAACAAGTTCAAACTCCTTTGTCCTTCATATATTTCAATTCTAAGTAGGTTCCATGCATAAACATCTTTAAATGACCTTGTATGCGAAAGAAACACAGGAATAGCCTTCTTTTGCGGAGTTAAGACGATATTCGGATTTTTGCTTATAAACACCAATTCCTTCAGTCAAAACAAGTTCAAACTCCTTTGTCCTTCATATATACCCATTCTAAGTAGGTTCCATGCATAAACTTCTTTAAATAACCTTGTTTGAGAAAGAAAAACAGGAATAGCCTTACTTTTGCGAGATAATGCCAAATTGGTATTTTTGCTATAAAATGAATTCCTTCAGTCAAAACAAGTTCAAACTCCTTTGTCCTTCATATATATCAATTCTAAGTAGATTCCATGCATAAACCTCTTTAAATTAACTTGCTTGGGGAAGAAAAACAGGAATAGCCTTACTTTTGCGAGATAAGGCCAAATTGGTATTTTTGCTATAAAATGAATTCCTTCAGTCAAAACAAGTTCAAACTCCTTTGTCCTTCATATATATAGATTCTATATAGGTTCCATGTATAAAACCTCTTTAAATTACCTTGTTTGGTGAAGAAAAACAGGAATAGTCTTACTTTTGCGAGATAAGGCCAAATTGGTATTTTTGCTATAAAATGAATTCCTTCAGTCAAAAGAAGTTCAAATTCCTTTGTCCGTCATATGTATCAATTCTAAGTAGATTCCATGCATAAACCTCTTTAAATGACCTTGTATGCGAAAGAAACACAGGAATAGCCTTCTTTTGCGGCGTTAAGACGATATTCGGATTTTTACTTATAAACACCAATTCCTTCAGTCAAAACAAGTTCAAACTCCTTTGTCCTTCATATATACCCATTCTAAGTAGGTTCCATGCATAAACTTCTTTAAATGACCTTGTTTGAGAAAGAAAAACAGGAATAGCCTTACTTTTGCGAGATAAGGCCAAATTGGTATTTTTGCTATAAAATGAAATCCTTCAGTCAAAACAAGTTCTAACTCCTTTGTCCTTCATATATACCCATTCTAAGTAGGTTCCATGCATAAACTTCTTTAAATGACCTTGTATGCGAAAGAAACACAGGAATAGCCTTCTTTTGCGGAGTTAAGACGATATTCGGATTTTTGCTTATAAACACCAATTCCTTCAGTCAAAACAAGTTCAAACTCCTTTGTCCTTTAAATATATAAATTCTAAGTAGGTTCCATGCATAAACCTCTTTAAATGACCTTGTTTGAGAAAGACAAACAGGAATAGCCTTACTTTTGCGAGATAATGCCAAATTGGTATTTTTGCTATAAAATGAAATCCTTCAGTCAAAACAAGTTCAAACTCCTTTGTCCTTCATATATATACATTCTAAGTAGGTGCCATGCATAAAACTTTTTAAATGACCTTGTTTGAGGAAGAAAAACAGGAATAGCCTTACTTTTGCGAGATAAGGCCAAATTGGTATTTTTGCTATAAAATGAAATCCTTCAGTCAAAACAAGTTCAAACTCTTTTGTCCTTCATATATATCAATTCTAAGTAGGTTCCATGCATAAACATCTTTAAATGACCTTGTTTGAGAAAGAAAAACAGGAATAGCCTTACTTTTGCGAGATAAGGCCAAATTGGTATTTTTGCTATAAAATGAAATCCTTCAGTCAAAACAAGTTCAAACTCCTTTGTCCTTCATATATACCCATTCTAAGTAGGTTCCATTAATAAACTTCTTTAAATGACCTTGTTTGAGAAAGACAAACAGGAATAGCCTTACTTTTGCGAGATAAGGCCAAATTGGTATTTTTGCTATAAAATGAAATCCTTCAGTCAAAACAAGTTCAAACTCCTTTGTCCTTCAAATATATAAATTCTAAGTAGGTTCCATGCATAAACCTCTTTAAATGACCTTGTTTGAGAAAGACAAACAGGAATAGCCTTACTTTTGCGAGATAATGCCAAATTGGTATTTTTGCTATAAAATGAAATCCTTCAGTCAAAACAAGTTCAAACTCCTTTGTCCTTCATATATACCCATTCTAAGTAGGTTCCATTAATAAACTTCTTTAAATGACCTTGTTTGAGAAAGACAAACAGGAATAGCCTTACTTTTGCGAGATAAGGCCAAATTGGTATTTTTGCTATAAAATGAAATCCTTCAGTCAAAACAAGTTCAAACTCCTTTGTCCTTCATATATATCAATTCTAAGTAGGTTCCATGCATAAACCTCTTTAAATGACCTTGTATGCGAAAGAAACACAGGAATAGCCTTCTTTTGCGGAGTTAAGACGATATTCGGATTTTTGCTTATAAACACCAATTCCTTCAGTCAAAACAAGTTCAAACTCCTTTGTCCTTCATATATACCCATTCTAAGTAGGTTCCATGCATAAACTTCTTTAAATGACCTTGTTTGAGAAAGAAAAACAGGAATAGCCTTACTTTTGCGAGATAATGCCAAATTGGTATTTTTGCTATAAAATGAATTCCTTCAGTCAAAACAAGTTCAAACTCCTTTGTCCTTCATATATATCAATTCTAAGTAGATTCCATGCATAAACCTCTTTAAATTAACTTGCTTGGGGAAGAAAAACAGGAATAGCCTTACTTTTGCGAGATAAGGCCAAATTGGTATTTTTGCTATAAAATGAATTCCTTCAGTCAAAACAAGTTCAAACTCCTTTGTCCTTCATATATTTCAATTCTAAGTAGGTTCCATGCATAAACATCTTTAAATGACCTTGTATGCGAAAGAAACACAGGAATAGCCTTCTTTTGCGGAGTTAAGACGATATTCGGATTTTTGCTTATAAACACCAATTCCTTCAGTCAAAACAAGTTCAAACTCCTTTGTCCTTCATATATACCCATTCTAAGTAGGTTCCATGCATAAACTTCTTTAAATAACCTTGTTTGAGAAAGAAAAACAGGAATAGCCTTACTTTTGCGAGATAATGCCAAATTGGTATTTTTGCTATAAAATGAATTCCTTCAGTCAAAACAAGTTCAAACTCCTTTGTCCTTCATATATATCAATTCTAAGTAGATTCCATGCATAAACCTCTTTAAATTAACTTGCTTGGGGAAGAAAAACAGGAATAGCCTTACTTTTGCGAGATAAGGCCAAATTGGTATTTTTGCTATAAAATGAATTCCTTCAGTCAAAACAAGTTCAAACTCCTTTGTCCTTCATATATATAGATTCTATATAGGTTCCATGTATAAAACCTCTTTAAATTACCTTGTTTGGTGAAGAAAAACAGGAATAGTCTTACTTTTGCGAGATAAGGCCAAATTGGTATTTTTGCTATAAAATGAATTCCTTCAGTCAAAAGAAGTTCAAATTCCTTTGTCCGTCATATGTATCAATTCTAAGTAGATTCCATGCATAAACCTCTTTAAATGACCTTGTATGCGAAAGAAACACAGGAATAGCCTTCTTTTGCGGCGTTAAGACGATATTCGGATTTTTACTTATAAACACCAATTCCTTCAGTCAAAACAAGTTCAAACTCCTTTGTCCTTCATATATACCCATTCTAAGTAGGTTCCATGCATAAACTTCTTTAAATGACCTTGTTTGAGAAAGAAAAACAGGAATAGCCTTACTTTTGCGAGATAAGGCCAAATTGGTATTTTTGCTATAAAATGAAATCCTTCAGTCAAAACAAGTTCTAACTCCTTTGTCCTTCATATATACCCATTCTAAGTAGGTTCCATGCATAAACTTCTTTAAATGACCTTGTATGCGAAAGAAACACAGGAATAGCCTTCTTTTGCGGAGTTAAGACGATATTCGGATTTTTGCTTATAAACACCAATTCCTTCAGTCAAAACAAGTTCAAACTCCTTTGTCCTTTAAATATATAAATTCTAAGTAGGTTCCATGCATAAACCTCTTTAAATGACCTTGTTTGAGAAAGACAAACAGGAATAGCCTTACTTTTGCGAGATAATGCCAAATTGGTATTTTTGCTATAAAATGAAATCCTTCAGTCAAAACAAGTTCAAACTCCTTTGTCCTTCATATATATACATTCTAAGTAGGTGCCATGCATAAAACTTTTTAAATGACCTTGTTTGAGGAAGAAAAACAGGAATAGCCTTACTTTTGCGAGATAAGGCCAAATTGGTATTTTTGCTATAAAATGAAATCCTTCAGTCAAAACAAGTTCAAACTCTTTTGTCCTTCATATATATCAATTCTAAGTAGGTTCCATGCATAAACATCTTTAAATGACCTTGTTTGAGAAAGAAAAACAGGAATAGCCTTACTTTTGCGAGATAAGGCCAAATTGGTATTTTTGCTATAAAATGAAATCCTTCAGTCAAAACAAGTTCAAACTCCTTTGTCCTTCATATATACCCATTCTAAGTAGGTTCCATTAATAAACTTCTTTAAATGACCTTGTTTGAGAAAGACAAACAGGAATAGCCTTACTTTTGCGAGATAAGGCCAAATTGGTATTTTTGCTATAAAATGAAATCCTTCAGTCAAAACAAGTTCAAACTCCTTTGTCCTTCAAATATATAAATTCTAAGTAGGTTCCATGCATAAACCTCTTTAAATGACCTTGTTTGAGAAAGACAAACAGGAATAGCCTTACTTTTGCGAGATAATGCCAAATTGGTATTTTTGCTATAAAATGAAATCCTTCAGTCAAAACAAGTTCAAACTCCTTTGTCCTTCATATATACCCATTCTAAGTAGGTTCCATTAATAAACTTCTTTAAATGACCTTGTTTGAGAAAGACAAACAGGAATAGCCTTACTTTTGCGAGATAAGGCCAAATTGGTATTTTTGCTATAAAATGAAATCCTTCAGTCAAAACAAGTTCAAACTCCTTTGTCCTTCATATATATCAATTCTAAGTAGGTTCCATGCATAAACCTCTTTAAATGACCTTGTATGCGAAAGAAACACAGGAATAGCCTTCTTTTGCGGAGTTAAGACGATATTCGGATTTTTGCTTATAAACACCAATTCCTTCAGTCAAAACAAGTTCAAACTCCTTTGTCCTTCATATATACCCATTCTAAGTAGGTTCCATGCATAAACTTCTTTAAATGACCTTGTTTGAGAAAGAAAAACAGGAATAGCCTTACTTTTGCGAGATAATGCCAAATTGGTATTTTTGCTATAAAATGAATTCCTTCAGTCAAAACAAGTTCAAACTCCTTTGTCCTTCATATATATCAATTCTAAGTAGATTCCATGCATAAACCTCTTTAAATGACCTTGTATGCGAAAGAAACACAGGAATAGCCTTCTTTTGCGGCGTTAAGACGATATTCGGATTTTTACTTATAAACACCAATTCCTTCAGTCAAAACAAGTTCAAACTCCTTTGTCCTTCATATATACCCATTCTAAGTAGGTTCCATGCATAAACTTCTTTAAATGACCTTGTTTGAGAAAGAAAAACAGGAATAGCCTTACTTTTGCGAGATAAGGCCAAATTGGTATTTTTGCTATAAAATGAAATCCTTCAGTCAAAACAAGTTCAAACTCCTTTGTCCTTCATATATATCAATTCTAAGTAGGTTCCATGTATAAACATCTTTAAATGACCTTGTATGCGAAAGAAACACAGGAATAGCCTTCTTTTGGGGAGTTAAGACGATATTCGGATTTTTGCTTATAAACACCAATTCCTTCAGTCAAAACAAGTTCAAACTCCTTTGTCCTTCATATATACCCATTCTAAGTAGGTTCCATTAATAAACTTCTTTAAATGACCTTGTTTGAGAAAGAAAAACAGGAATAGCCTTACTTTTGCGAGATAATGCCAAATTGGTATTTTTGCTATAAAATGAATTCCTTCAGTCAAAACAAGTTCAAACTCCTTTGTCCTTCATATATATCAATTCTAAGTAGATTCCATGCATAAACCTCTTAAAATTAACTTGCTTGGGGAAGAAAAACAGGAATAGCCTTACTTTTGCGACATAAGGCCAAATTGGTATTTTTGCTATAAAATGAATTCCTTCAGTCAAAACAAGTTCAAATTCCTTTGTCCTTCATATGTATCAATTCTAAGTAGATTCCATGCATAAACCTCTTTAAATTACCTTGCTTGGAGAAGAAAAACTGGAATAGCCTTACTTTTGCGAGATAAGGCCAAATTGGTATTTTTGCTTTAAAATGAAATCCTTCAGTCAAAACAAGTTCAAACTCCTTTGTCCTTCATATATATCAATTCTAAGTAGATTCCATGCATAAACATCTTTAAATGACCTTGTATGCGAAAGAAACACAGGAATAGCCTTCTTTTGCGGAGTTAAGACGATATTCGGATTTTTCCTTATAAACACCAATTCCTTCAGTCAAAACAAGTTCAAACTCCTTTGTCCTTCATATATACCCATTCTAAGTAGGTTCCATGCATAAACTTCTTTAAATGACCTTGGTTGAGAAAGAAAAACAGGAATAGCCTTACTTTAGCGAGATAATGCCAAATTGGTATTTTTGCTATAAAATTAATTCCTTCAGTCAAAACAAGTTCAAACTCCTTTGTCCTTCATATATATCAATTCTAAGTAGATTCCATGCATAAACCTCTTTAAATTAACTTGCTTGGGGAAGAAAAACAGGAATAGCCTTACTTTTGCGAGATAAGGCCAAATTGGTATTTTTGCTATAAAATGAATTCCTTCAGTCAAAACAAGTTCAAACTCCTTTGTCCTTCATATATACCCATTCTAAGTAGGTTCCATGCATAAACTTCTTTAATTGACCTTGTTTGAGGAAGACAAACAGGAATAGCCTTACTTTTGCGAGATAAGGCCAAATTGGTATTTTTGCTATAAAATGAATTCCTTCAGTCAAAACAAGTTCAAACTCCTTTGTCCTTCATATATATAGATTCTATATAGGTTCCATGTATAAAACCTCTTTAAATTACCTTGTTTGGTGAAGAAAAACAGGAATAGTCTTACTTTTGCGAGATAAGGCCAAATTGGTATTTTTGCTATAAAATGAATTCCTTCAGTCAAAACAAGTTCAAATTCCTTTGTCCGTCATATGTATCAATTCTAAGTAGATTCCATGCATAAACCTCTTTAAATTACCTTGCTTGGGGAAGAAAAACAGGAATAGCCTTACTTTTGCGAGATAAGGCCAAATTGGTATTTTTGCTTTAAAATGAAATCCTTCAGTCAAAACAAGTTCAAACTCCTTTGTCTTTCATATATATGAATTCTAAGTAGGTTCCATGCATAAACCTCTTTAAATGACCTTGTATGCGAAAGAAACACAGGAATAGCCTTCTTTTGCGGAGTTAAGACGATATTCGGATTTTTGCTTATAAACACCAATTCCTTCAGTCAAAACAAGTTCAAACTCCTTTGTCCTTCATATATACCCATTCTAAGTAGGTTCCATGCATAAACTTCTTTAAATGATCTTGTTTGAGAAAGAAAAACAGGAATAGCCTTACTTTAGCGAGATGATGCCAAATTGGTATTTTTGCTATTAAATGAATTCCTTCAGTCAAAACAAGTTCAAACTCCTTTGTCCTTCATATATATCAATTCTAAGTAGATTCCATGCATAAACCTCTTTAAATTAACTTGCTTGGGGAAGAAAAACAGGAATAGCCTTACTTTTGCGAGATAAGGCCAAATTGGTATTTTTGCTATAAAATGAATTCCTTCAGTCAAAACAAGTTCAAACTCCTTTGTCCTTCATATATATAGATTCTATATAGGTTCCATGTATAAAACCTCTTTAAATTACCTTGTTTGGTGAAGAAAAACAGGAATAGTCTTACTTTTGCGAGATAAGGCCAAATTGGTATTTTTGCTATAAATTGAAATCCTTCAGTCAAAACAAGTTCAAACTCCTTTGTCCTTCATATATATCAATTCTAAGTAGATTCCATGCATAAACCTCTTTAAATGACCTTGTATGCGAAAGAAACACAGGAATAGCCTTCTTTTGCGGAGTTAAGACGATATTCGGATTTTTGCTTATAAACACCAATTCCTTCAGTCAAAACAAGTTCAAACTCCTTTGTCCTTCATATATACCCATTCTAAGTAGGTTCCATGCATAAACTTCTTTAAATGACCTTGTTTGAGAAAGAAAAACAGGAATAGCCTTACTTTTGCGAGATAATGCCAAATTGGTATTTTTGCTATAAAATGAATTCCTTCAGTCAAAACAAGTTCAAACTCCTTTGTCCTTCATATATATCAATTCTAAGTAGATTCCATGCATAAACCTCTTAAAATTAACTTGCTTGGGGAAGAAAAACAGGAATAGCCTTACTTTTGCGACATAAGGCCAAATTGGTATTTTTGCTATAAAATGAATTCCTTCAGTCAAAACAAGTTCAAATTCCTTTGTACTTCATATGTATCAATTCTAAGTAGATTCCATGCATAAACCTCTTTAAATTACCTTGCTTGGAGAAGAAAAACTGGAATAGCCTTACTTTTGCGAGATAAGGCCAAATTGGTATTTTTGCTTTAAAATGAAATCCTTCAGTCAAAACAAGTTCAAACTCCTTTGTCCTTCATATATATCAATTCTAAGTAGATTCCATGCATAAACATCTTTAAATGACCTTGTATGCGAAAGAAACACAGGAATAGCCTTCTTTTGCGGAGTTAAGACGATATTCGGATTTTTCCTTATAAACACCAATTCCTTCAGTCAAAACAAGTTCAAACTCCTTTGTCCTTCATATATACCCATTCTAAGTAGGTTCCATGCATAAACTTCTTTAAATGACCTTGGTTGAGAAAGAAAAACAGGAATAGCCTTACTTTAGCGAGATAATGCCAAATTGGTATTTTTGCTATAAAATGAATTCCTTCAGTCAAAACAAGTTCAAACTCCTTTGTCCTTCATATATATCAATTCTAAGTAGATTCCATGCATAAACCTCTTTAAATTAACTTGCTTGGGGAAGAAAAACAGGAATAGCCTTACTTTTGCGAGATAAGGCCAAATTGGTATTTTTGCTATAAAATGAATTCCTTCAGTCAAAACAAGTTCAAACTCCTTTGTCCTTCATATATACCCATTCTAAGTAGGTTCCATGCATAAACTTCTTTAATTGACCTTGTTTGAGGAAGACAAACAGGAATAGCCTTACTTTTGCGAGATAAGGCCAAATTGGTATTTTTGCTATAAAATGAATTCCTTCAGTCAAAACAAGTTCAAACTCCTTTGTCCTTCATATATATAGATTCTATATAGGTTCCATGTATAAAACCTCTTTAAATTACCTTGTTTGGTGAAGAAAAACAGGAATAGTCTTACTTTTGCGAGATAAGGCCAAATTGGTATTTTTGCTATAAAATGAATTCCTTCAGTCAAAACAAGTTCAAATTCCTTTGTCCGTCATATGTATCAATTCTAAGTAGATTCCATGCATAAACCTCTTTAAATTACCTTGCTTGGGGAAGAAAAACAGGAATAGCCTTACTTTTGCGAGATAAGGCCAAATTGGTATTTTTGCTTTAAAATGAAATCCTTCAGTCAAAACAAGTTCAAACTCCTTTGTCTTTCATATATATGAATTCTAAGTAGGTTCCATGCATAAACCTCTTTAAATGACCTTGTATGCGAAAGAAACACAGGAATAGCCTTCTTTTGCGGAGTTAAGACGATATTCGGATTTTTGCTTATAAACACCAATTCCTTCAGTCAAAACAAGTTCAAACTCCTTTGTCCTTCATATATACCCATTCTAAGTAGGTTCCATGCATAAACTTCTTTAAATGATCTTGTTTGAGAAAGAAAAACAGGAATAGCCTTACTTTAGCGAGATAATGCCAAATTGGTATTTTTGCTATAAAATGAATTCCTTCAGTCAAAACAAGTTCAAACTCCTTTGTCCTTCATATATATCAATTCTAAGTAGATTCCATGCATAAACCTCTTTAAATTAACTTGCTTGGGGAAGAAAAACAGGAATAGCCTTACTTTTGCGAGATAAGGCCAAATTGGTATTTTTGCTATAAAATGAATTCCTTCAGTCAAAACAAGTTCAAACTCCTTTGTCCTTCATATATATAGATTCTATATAGGTTCCATGTATAAAACCTCTTTAAATTACCTTGTTTGGTGAAGAAAAACAGGAATAGTCTTACTTTTGCGAGATAAGGCCAAATTGGTATTTTTGCTATAAAATGAAATCCTTCAGTCAAAACAAGTTCAAACTCCTTTGTCCTTCATATATATCAATTCTAAGTAGATTCCATGCATAAACATCTTTAAATGACCTTGTATGCGAAAGAAACACAGGAATAGCCTTCTTTTGCGGAGTTCAGACGATATTCGGATTTTTGCTTATAAACACCAATTCCTTCAGTCAAAACAAGTTAAAACTCCTTTGTCCTTCATATTTACCCATTCTAAGTAGGTTCCATGCATAAACTTCTTTAAATGACCTTGTTTGAGAAAGAAAAACAGGAATAGCCTTACTTTAGCGAGATAATGCCAAATTGGTATTTTTGCTATAAAATGAATTCCTTCAGTCAAAACAAGTTCAAACTCCTTTGTCCTTCATATATATCAATTCTAAGTAGATTCCATGCATAAACCTCTTTAAATTAACTTGCTTGGGGAAGAAAAACAGGAATAGCCTTACTTTTGCGAGATAAGGCCAAATTGGTATTTTTGCTATAAAATGAATTCCTTCAGTCAAAACAAGTTCAAACTCCTTTGTCCTTCATATATATAGATTCTATATAGGTTCCATGTATAAAACCTCTTTAAATTACCTTGTTTGGTGAAGAAAAACAGGAATAGTCTTACTTTTGCGAGATAAGGCCAAATTGGTGTTTTTGCTATAAAATGAATTCCTTCAGTCAGAACAAGTTCAAACTCATTTGTCCTTCATATATATACATTCTAAGTAGGTACCATGCATAAACCTCTTTAAATGACCTTGTTTGAGAAAGAAAAACAGGAATAGCCTTACTTTAGCGAGATAATGCCAAATTGGTATTTTTGCTATAAAATGAATTCCTTCAGTCTAAACAAGTTCAAACTCCTTTGTCCTTCATATATATGAATTCTACGTAGATTCCATGTATAAACCTCTTTAAATTAACTTGCTTGGGGAAGAAAAACAGGAATAGCCTTACTTTTGCGAGATAAGGCCAAATTGGTATTTTTGCTATAAAATGAATTCCTTCAGTCAAAACAAGTTCAAACTCCTTTGTCCTTCATATATATAGATTCTATATAGGTTCCATGTATAAAACCTCTTTAAATTACCTTGTTTGGTGAAGAAAAACAGGAATAGTCTTACTTTTGCGAGATAAGGCCAAATTGGTATTTTTGCTATAAAATGAAATCCTTCAGTCAAAACAAGTTCAAACTCCTTTGTCCTTCATATATATCAATTCTAAGTAGGTTCCATGCATAAACCTCTTTAAATTAACTTGCTTGGGTAAGAAAAACAGGAATAGCCTTACTTTTGCGAGATAAGGCCAAATTGGTATTTTTGCTATAAAATGAATTCCTTCAGTCAAAACAAGTTCAAATTCCTTTTTCCTTCATATGTATCAATTCTAAGTAGATTCCATGCATTAACCTCTTTAAATTACCTTGCTTGGGGAAGAAAAACAGGAATAGCCTTACTTTTGCGAGATAAGGCCAAATTGGTATTTTTGCTTTAAAATGAAATCCTTCAGTCAAAACAAGTTCAAACTCCTTTGTCCTTCATATATATCAATTCTAAGTAGATTCCATGCATAAACATCTTTAAATGACCTTGTATGCGAAAGAAACACAGGAATAGCCTTCTTTTGCGGAGTTAAGACGATATTCGGATTTTTGCTTATAAACACCAATTCCTTCAGTCAAAACAAGTTCAAACTCCTTTGTCCTTCATATTTACCCATTCTAAGTAGGTTCCATGCATAAACTTCTTTAAATGACCTTGTTTGAGAAAGAAAAACAGGAATAGCCTTACTTTAGCGAGATAATGCCAAATTGGTATTTTTGCTATAAAATGAATTCCTTCAGTCTAAACAAGTTCAAACTCCTTTGTCCTTCATATATATGAATTCTAAGTAGATTCCATGCATAAACCTCTTTAAATTAACTTGCTTGGGGAAGAAAAACAGGAATAGCCTTACTTTTGCGAGATAAGGCCAAATTGGTATTTTTGCTATAAAATGAAATCCTTCAGTCAAAACAAGTTCAAACTCCTTTGTCCTTCATATATATGAATTCTAAGTAGGTTCCATGCATAAACCTCTTTAAATGACCTTGTATGCGAAAGAAAGACAGGAATAGCCTTCTTTTGCGGAGTTAAGACGATATTCGGATTTTTGCTTATAAACACCAATTCCTTCAGTCAAAACAAGTTAAAACTCCTTTGTCCTTCATATATGCCCATTCTAAGTAGGTTCCATGCATAAACTTCTTTAAATGACCTTGTTTGAGAAAGAAAAACAGGAATAGCCTTACTTTTGCGAGATAATGCCAAATTGGTATTTTTGCTATAAAATGAATTCCTTCAGTCAAAACAAGTTCAAACTCCTTTGTCCTTCATATATATAGATTCTATATAGGTTCCATGTATAAAACCTCTTTAAATTACCTTGTTTGGTGAAGAAAAACAGGAATAGTCTTACTTTTGCGAGATAAGGCCATATTGGTATTTTTGCTATAAAATGAAATCCTTCAGTCAAAACAAGTTCAAACTCCTTTGTCCTTCATATATATCAATTCTAAGTAGGTTCCATGCATAAACCTCTTTAAATTAACTTGCTTGGTGAAGAAAAACAGGAATAGCCTTACTTTTGCGAGATAAGGCCAAATTGGTATTTTTGCTATAAAATGAATTCCTTCAGTCAAAACAAGTTCAAATTCCTTTGTCCTTCATATGTATCAATTCTAAGTAGATTCCATGCATAAACCTCTTTAAATTACCTTGCTTGGGGAAGAAAAACAGGAATAGCCTTACTTTTCGAGATAAGGCCAAATTGGTATTTTTGCTTTAAAATGAAATCCTTCAGTCAAAACAAGTTCAAACTCCTTTGTCCTTCATATATATCAATTCTAAGTAGATTCCATGCATAAACATCTTTAAATGACCTTGTATGCGAAAGAAACACAGGAATAGCCTTCTTTTGCGGAGTTAAGACGATATTCGGATTTTTGCTTATAAACACCAATTCCTTCAGTCAAAACAAGTTCAAACTCCTTTGTCCTTCATATTTACCCATTCTAAGTAGGTTCCATGCATAAACTTCTTTAAATGACCTTGTTTGAGAAAGAAAAACAGGAATAGCCTTACTTTAGCGAGATAATGCCAAAATGGTATTTTTGCTATAAAATGAATTCCTTCAGTCAAAACAAGTTCAAACTCCTTTGTCCTTCATATATATGAATTCTAAGTAGATTCTATGCATAAACCTCTTTAAATTCACTTGCTTGGGGAAGAAAAACACGAATAGCCTTACTTTTGCGAGATAAGGCCAAATTGGTATTTTTGCTATAAAATGAATTCCTTCAGTGAAAACAAGTTCAAACTCCTTTGTCCTTCATATATATAGATTCTATATAGGTTCCATGTATAAAACCTCTTTAAATTACCTTGTTTGGTGAAGAAAAACAGCAATAGTCTTACTTTTGCGAGATAAGGCCAAATTGGTATTTTTGCTATAAAATGAAATCCTTCTGTCAAAACAAGTTCAAACTCCTTTGTCCTTCATATATACCCATTCTAAGTAGGTTCCATTAATAAACTTCTTTAAATGACCTTGTTTGAGAAAGACAAACAGGAATAGCCTTACTTTTGCGAGATAAGGCCAAATTGGTATTTTTGCTATAAAATGAAATCCTTCAGTCAAAACAAGTTCAAACTCCTTTGTCCTTCATATATATGAATTCTAAGTAGGTTCCATGCATAAACCTCTTTAAATGACCTTGTATGCGAAAGAAACACAGGAATAGCCTTCTTTTGCGGAGTTAAGACGATATTCGGATTTTTGCTTATAAACACCAATTCCTTCAGTCAAAACAAGTTCAAACTCCTTTGTCCTTCATATATACCCATTCTAAGTAGGTTCCATGCATAAACTTCTTTAAATGACCTTGGTTGAGAAAGAAAAACAGGAATAGCCTTACTTTAGCGAGATAATGCCAAATTGGTATTTTTGCTATAAAATTAATTCCTTCAGTCAAAACAAGTTCAAACTCCTTTGTCCTTCATATATATCAATTCTAAGTAGATTCCATGCATAAACCTCTTTAAATTAACTTGCTTGGGGAAGAAAAACAGGAATAGCCTTACTTTTGCGAGATAAGGCCAAATTGGTATTTTTGCTATAAAATGAATTCCTTCAGTCAAAACAAGTTCAAACTCCTTTGTCCTTCATATATACCCATTCTAAGTAGGTTCCATGCATAAACTTCTTTAATTGACCTTGTTTGAGGAAGACAAACAGGAATAGCCTTACTTTTGCGAGATAAGGCCAAATTGGTATTTTTGCTATAAAATGAATTCCTTCAGTCAAAACAAGTTCAAACTCCTTTGTCCTTCATATATATAGATTCTATATAGGTTCCATGTATAAAACCTTTTTAAATTACCTTGTTTGGTGAAGAAAAACAGGAATAGTCTTACTTTTGCGAGATAAGGCCAAATTGGTATTTTTGCTATAAAATGAAATCCTTCAGTCAAAACAAGTTCAAACTCCTTTGTCCTTCATATATATCAATTCTAAGTAGATTCCATGCATAAACATCTTTAAATGACCTTGTATGCGAAAGAAACACAGGAATAGCCTTCTTTTGCGGAGTTCAGACGATATTCGGATTTTTGCTTATAAACACCAATTCCTTCAGTCAAAACAAGTTAAAACTCCTTTGTCCTTCATATTTACCCATTCTAAGTAGGTTCCATGCATAAACTTCTTTAAATGACCTTGTTTGAGAAAGAAAAACAGGAATAGCCTTACTTTTGCGAGATAAGGCCAAATTGGTATTTTTGCTATAAAATGAATTCCTTCAGTCAAAACAAGTTCAAACTCCTTTGTCCTTCATATATATAGATTCTATATAGGTTCCATGTATAAAACCTCTTTAAATTACCTTGTTTGGTGAAGAAAAACAGGAATAGTCTTACTTTTGCGAGATAAGGCCAAATTGGTGTTTTTGCTATAAAATGAATTCCTTCAGTCAAAACAAGTTCAAACTCATTTGTCCTTCATATATATACATTCTAAGTAGGTTCCATGCATAAACCTCTTTAAATGACCTTGTTTGAGAAAGAAAAACAGGAATAGCCTTACTTTAGCGAGATAATGCCAAATTGGTATTTTTGCTATAAAATGAATTCCTTCAGTCTAAACAAGTTCAAACTCCTTTGTCCTTCATATATATGAATTCTACGTAGATTCCATGTATAAACCTCTTTAAATTAACTTGCTTGGGGAAGAAAAACAGGAATAGCCTTACTTTTGCGAGATAAGGCTAAATTGGTATTTTTGCTATAAAATGAATTCCTTCAGTCAAAACAAGTTCAAACTCCTTTGTCCTTCATATATATAGATTCTATATAGGTTCCATGTATAAAACCTCTTTAAATTACCTTGTTTGGTGAAGAAAAACAGGAATAGTCTTACTTTTGCGAGATAAGGCCAAATTGGTATTTTTGCTATAAAATGAAATCCTTCAGTCAAAACAAGTTCAAACTCCTTTGTCCTTCATATATATCAATTCTAAGTAGGTTCCATGCATAAACCTCTTTAAATTAACTTGCTTGGGTAAGAAAAACAGGAATAGCCTTACTTTTGCGAGATAAGGCCAAATTGGTATTTTTGCTATAAAATGAATTCCTTCAGTCAAAACAAGTTCAAATTCCTTTTTCCTTCATATGTATCAATTCTAAGTAGATTCCATGCATTAACCTCTTTAAATTACCTTGCTTGGGGAAGAAAAACAGGAATAGCCTTACTTTTGCGAGATAAGGCCAAATTGGTATTTTTGCTTTAAAATGAAATCCTTCAGTCAAAACAAGTTCAAACTCCTTTGTCCTTCATATATATCAATTCTAAGTAGATTCCATGCATAAACATCTTTAAATGACCTTGTATGCGAAAGAAACACAGGAATAGCCTTCTTTTGCGGAGTTAAGACGATATTCGGATTTTTGCTTATAAACACCAATTCCTTCAGTCAAAACAAGTTCAAACTCCTTTGTCCTTCATATTTACCCATTCTAAGTAGGTTCCATGCATAAACTTCTTTAAATGACCTTGTTTGAGAAAGAAAAACAGGAATAGCCTTACTTTAGCGAGATAATGCCAAATTGGTATTTTTGCTATAAAATGAATTCCTTCAGTCTAAACAAGTTCAAACTCCTTTGTCCTTCATATATATGAATTCTAAGTAGGTTCCATGCATAAACCTCTTTAAATGACCTTGTATGCGAAAGAAAGACAGGAATAGCCTTCTTTTGCGGAGTTAAGACGATATTCGGATTTTTGCTTATAAACACCAATTCCTTCAGTCAAAACAAGTTAAAACTCCTTTGTCCTTCATATATACCCATTCTAAGTAGGTTCCATGCATAAACTTCTTTAAATGACCTTGTTTGAGAAAGAAAAACAGGAATAGCCTTACTTTTGCGAGATAATGCCAAATTGGTATTTTTGCTATAAAATGAATTCCTTCAGTCAAAACAAGTTCAAACTCCTTTGTCCTTCATATATATAGATTCTATATAGGTTCCATGTATAAAACCTCTTTAAATTACCTTGTTTGGTGAAGAAAAACAGGAATAGTCTTACTTTTGCGAGATAAGGCCATATTGGTATTTTTGCTATAAAATGAAATCCTTCAGTCAAAACAAGTTCAAACTCCTTTGTCCTTCATATATATCAATTCTAAGTAGGTTCCATGCATAAACCTCTTTAAATTAACTTGCTTGGTGAAGAAAAACAGGAATAGCCTTACTTTTGCGAGATAAGGCCAAATTGGTATTTTTGCTATAAAATGAATTCCTTCAGTCAAAACAAGTTCAAATTCCTTTGTCCTTCATATGTATCAATTCTAAGTAGATTCCATGCATAAACCTCTTTAAATTACCTTGCTTGGGGAAGAAAAACAGGAATAGCCTTACTTTTCGAGATAAGGCCAAATTGGTATTTTTGCTTTAAAATGAAATCCTTCAGTCAAAACAAGTTCAAACTCCTTTGTCCTTCATATATATCAATTCTAAGTAGATTCCATGCATAAACATCTTTAAATGACCTTGTATGCGAAAGAAACACAGGAATAGCCTTCTTTTGCGGAGTTAAGACGATATTCGGATTTTTGCTTATAAACACCAATTCCTTCAGTCAAAACAAGTTCAAACTCCTTTGTCCTTCATATTTACCCATTCTAAGTAGGTTCCATGCATAAACTTCTTTAAATGACCTTGTTTGAGAAAGAAAAACAGGAATAGCCTTACTTTAGCGAGATAATGCCAAAATGGTATTTTTGCTATAAAATGAATTCCTTCAGTCAAAACAAGTTCAAACTCCTTTGTCCTTCATATATATGAATTCTAAGTAGATTCCATGCATAAACCTCTTTAAATTAACTTGCTTGGGGAAGAAAAACACGAATAGCCTTACTTTTGCGAGATAAGGCCAAATTGGTATTTTTGCTATAAAATGAATTCCTTCAGTGAAAACAAGTTCAAACTCCTTTGTCCTTCATATATATAGATTCTATATAGGTTCCATGTATAAAACCTCTTTAAATTACCTTGTTTGGTGAAGAAAAACAGGAATAGTCTTACTTTTGCGAGATAAGGCCAAATTGGTATTTTTGCTATAAAATGAATTCCTTCAGTCAAAACAAGTTCAAACTCCTTTGTCCTTCATATATATAGATTCTATATAGGTTCCATGTATAAAACCTTTTTAAATTACCTTGTTTGGTGAAGAAAAACAGGAATAGTCTTACTTTTGCGAGATAAGGCCAAATTGGTATTTTAGCTATAAAATGAAATCCTTCAGTCAAAACAAGTTCAAACTCCTTTGTCCTTCATATATATACATTCTAAGTAGGTTCCATGCATAAACCTCTTTAAATGACCTTGTATGCGAAAGAAACACAGGAATAGCCTTCTTTTGCGGATTTAAGACGATATTCGGATTTTTGCTTATAAACACCAATTCCTTCAGTCAAAACAAGTTCAAACTCCTTTGTCCTTCATATATACCCATTCTAAGTAGGTTCCATGCATAAACTTCTTTAAATGACCTTGTTTGAGAAAGAAAAACAGGAATAGAATTACTTTTGCGAGATAACATCAAATTGGTATTTTTGCTATAAAATGAATTCCTTCAGTCAAAACAAGTTCAAACTCCTTTGTCCTTCATATATATCAATTCTAAGTAGATTCCATGCATAAACCTCTTTAAATTAACTTGCTTGAGGAAGAAAAACAGGAATAGCCTTACTTTTGCGAGATAAGGCCAAATTGGTATTTTTGCTATAAAATGAATTCCTTCAGTCAAAACAAGTTCAAATTCCTTTGTCCTTCATATGTATCAATTCTAAGTAGATTCCATGCATAAACCTCTTTAAATTACCTTGCTTGGGGAAGAAAAACAGGAATAGCCTTACTTTTGCGAGATAAGGCCAAATTGGTATTTTTGCTTTAAAATGAAATCCTTCAGTCAAAACAAGTTCAAACTCCTTTGTCCTTCATATATATCAATTCTAAGTAGATTCCATGCATAAACCTCTTTAAATTACCTTGCTTGGGGAAGAAAAACAGGAATAGCCTTACTTTTGCGAGATAAGGCCAAATTGGTATTTTTGCTATAAAATGAATTCCTTCAGTCAAAACAAGTTCAAACTCCTTTGTCCTTCATATATACTCCTTTGTCCTTCATATATACCCATTCTAAGTAGGTTCCATGCATAAACTTCTTTAATTGACCTTGTTTGAGGAAGACAAACAGGAATAGCCTTACTTTTGCGAGATAAGGCCAAATTGGTATTTTTGCTATAAAATGAATTCCTTCAGTCAAAACAAGTTCAAACTCCTTTGTCCTTCATATATATAGATTCTATATAGGTTCCATGTATAAAACCTCTTTAAATTACCTTGTTTGGTGAAGAAAAACAGGAATAGTCTTACTTTTGCGAGATAAGGCCAAATTGGTATTTTTGCTATAAAATGAAATCCTTCAGTCAAAACAAGTTCAAACTCCTTTGTCCTTCATATATATACATTCTAAGTAGGTTCCATGCATAAACCTCTTTAAATGACCTTGTATGCGAAAGAAACACAGGAATAGCCTTCTTTTGCGGAGTTAAGACGATATTCGGATTTTTGCTTATAAACACCAATTCCTTCAGTCAAAACAAGTTCAAACTCCTTTGTCCTTCATATATACCCATTCTAAGTAGGTTCCATGCATAAACTTCTTTAAATGACCTTGTTTGAGAAAGAAAAACAGGAATAGCATTACTTTTGCGAGATAATATCAAATTGGTATTTTTGCTATAAAATGAATTCCTTCAGTCAAAACAAGTTCAAACTCCTTTGTCCTTCATATATATCAATTCTAAGTAGATTCCATGCATAAACTTCTTTAAATTAACTTGCTTGGGGAAGAAAAACAGGAATAGCCTTACTTTTGCGAGATAAGGCCAAATTGGTATTTTTGCTATAAAATGAATTCCTTCAGTCAAAACAAGTTCAAATTCCTTTGTCCTTCATATGTATCAATTCTAAGTAGATTCCATGCATAAACCTCTTTAAATTACCTTGCTTGGGGAAGAAAAACAGGAATAGCCTTACTTTTGCGAGATAAGGCCAAATTGGTATTTTTGCTATAAAATGAATTCCTTCAGTCAAAACAAGTTCAAACTCCTTTCTCCTTCATATATATCAATTCTAAGTAGATTCCATGCATAAACCTCTTTAAATTAACTTGCTTGGGGAAGAAAAACAGGAATAGCCTTACTTTTGCGAGATAAGGCCAAATTGGTATTTTTGCTATAAAATGAATTCCTACAGTCAAAACAAGTTCAAACTCCTTTGTCCTTCATATATATAGATTCTATATAGGTTCCATGTATAAAACCTCTTTAAATTACCTTGTTTGGTGAAGAAAAACAGGAATAGTCTTACTTTTGCGAGATAAGGCCAAATTGGTGTTTTTGCTATAAAATGAATTCCTTCAGTCAAAACAAGTTCAAATTCCTTTGTCCGTCATATGTATCAATTCTAAGTAGATTCCATGCATAAACCTCTTTAAATGACCTTGTATGCGAAAGAAACACAGGAATAGCCTTCTTTTGCGGCGTTAAGACGATATTCGGATTTTTGCTTATAAACACCAATTCCTTCAGTCAAAACAAGTTCAAACTCCTTTGTCCTTCATATATACCCATTCTAAGTAGGTTCCATGCATAAACTTCTTTAAATCACCTTGTTTGAGAAAGAAAAACAGGAATAGCCTTACTTTTGCGAGATAAGGCCAAATTGGTATTTTTGCCATAAAATGAATTCCTTCAGTCAAAACAAGTTCAAATTCATTTGTCCTTCATATATATACATTCTAAGTAGGTGCCATGCATAAACCTCTTTAAATGACCTTGTTTGAGAAAGAAAAACAGGAATAGCCTTACTTTAGCGAGATAATGCCAAATTGGTATTTTTGCTATAAAATGAATTCCTTCAGTCTAAACAAGTTCAAACTCCTTTGTCCTTCATATATATGAATTCTAAGTAGATTCCATGCATAAACCTCTTTAAATTAACTTGCTTGGGGAAGAAAAACAGGAATAGCCTTACTTTTGCGAGATAATGCCAAATTGGTATTTTTGCTATAAAATGAATTCCTTCAGTCAAAACAAGTTCAAACTCCTTTGTCCTTCATATATATAGATTCTATATAGGTTCCATGTATAAAACCTCTTTAAATTACCTTGTTTGGTGAAGAAAAACAGGAATAGTCTTACTTTTGCGAGATAAGGCCAAATTGGTATTTTTGCTATAAAATGAAATCCTTCAGTCAAAACAAGTTCAAACTCCTTTGTCCTTCATATATATCAATTCTAAGTAGGTTCCATGCATAAACATCTTTAAATGACCTTGTATGCGAAAGAAACACAGGAATAGCCTTCTTTTGCGGAGTTAAGACGATATTCGGATTTTTGCTTATAAACACCAATTCCTTCAGTCAAAACAAGTTCAAACTCCTTTGTCCTTTAAATATATAAATTCTAAGTAGGTTCCATGCATAAACCTCTTTAAATGACCTTGTTTGAGAAAGACAAACAGGAATAGCCTTACTTTTGCGAGATAATGCCAAATTGGTATTTTTGCTATAAAATGAAATCCTTCAGTCAAAACAAGTTCAAACTCCTTTGTCCTTCATATATACCCATTCTAAGTAGGTTCCATTAATAAACTTCTTTAAATGACCTTGTTTGAGAAAGACAAACAGGAATAGCCTTACTTTTGCGAGATAAGGCCAAATTGGTATTTTTGCTATAAAATGAAATCCTTCAGTCAAAACAAGTTCAAACTCCTTTGTCCTTCATATATATGAATTCTAAGTAGGTTCCATGCATAAACCTCTTTAAATGACCTTGTATGCGAAAGAAACACAGGAATAGCCTTCTTTTGCGGAGTTAAGACGATATTCGGATTTTTGCTTATAAACACCAATTCCTTCAGTCAAAACAAGTTCAAACTCCTTTGTCCTTCATATATACCCATTCTAAGTAGGTTCCATGCATAAACTTCTTTAAATGACCTTGTTTGAGAAAGAAAAACAGGAATAGCCTTACTTTTGCGAGATAATGCCAAATTGGTATTTTTGCTATAAAATGAATTCCTTCAGTCAAAACAAGTTCAAACTCCTTTGTCCTTCATATATACCCATTCTAAGTAGGTTCCATGCATAAACTTCTTTAAATGACCTTGTTTGAGAAAGAAAAACAGGAATAGCCTTACTTTTGCGAGATAATGCCAAATTGGTATTTTTGCTATAAAATGAAATCCTTCAGTCAAAACAAGTTCAAACTCCTTTGTCCTTCATATATACCCATTCTAAGTAGGTTCCATTAATAAACTTCTTTAAATGACCTTGTTTGAGAAAGACAAACAGGAATGGCCTTACTTTTGCGAGATAAGGCCAAATTGGTATTTTTGCTATAAAATGAAATCCTTCAGTCAAAACAAGTTCAAACTCCTTTGTCCATATATATGAATTCTAAGTAGATTCCATGCATAAACCTCTTTAAATTAACTTGCTTGGGGAAGAAAAACAGGAATAGCCTTACTTTTGCGAGATAAGGACAAATTGGTATTTTTGCTATAAAATGAATTCCTTCAGTCAAAACAAGTTCAAACACCTTTGTCCTTCATATATATAGATTCTA
Source organism: Odontesthes bonariensis (assembly GCF_027942865.1). Classification (NCBI taxonomy): domain Eukaryota; kingdom Metazoa; phylum Chordata; class Actinopteri; order Atheriniformes; family Atherinopsidae; genus Odontesthes; species Odontesthes bonariensis. The sequence goes on from NC_134511.1 coordinate 29,234,044, forward strand.
TATAGGTTCCATGCATAAACCTCTTTAAATGACCTTGTTTGAGAAAGACAAACAGGAACAGCTTTACTTTTGCGAGATAATGCCAAATTGGTATTTTTGCTATAAAATGAAATCCTTCAGTCAAAACAAGTTCAAACTCCTTTGTCCTTCATATATACCCATTCTAAGTAGGTTCCATTAATAAACTTCTTTAAATGACCTTGTTTGAGACAGACAAACAGGAATAGCCTTACTTTTGCGAGATAAGGCCAAATTGGTATTTTTGCTATAAAATGAAATCCTTCAGTGAAAACAAGTTCAAACTCCTTTGTCCTTCATATATATCAATTCTAAGTAGGTTCCATGCATAAACCTCTTTAAATGACCTTGTATGCGAAAGAAACACAGGAATAGCCTTCTTTTGCGGAGTTAAGACGATATTCGGATTTTTGTTTATAAACACCAATTCCTTCAGTCAAAACAAGTTCAAACTCCTTTGTCCTTCATATATACCCATTCTAAGTAGGTTCCATGCATAAACTTCTTTAAATGACCTTGTTTGAGAAAGAAAAACAGGAATAGCCTTACTTTTGCGAGATAAGGCCAAATTGGTATTTTTGCTATAAAATGAAATCCTTCAGTCAAAACAAGTTCAAACTCCTTTGTCCTTCATATATACCCATTCTAAGTAGGTTCCATGCATAAACTTCTTTAAATGACCTTGTATGCGAAAGAAACACAGGAACAGCCTTCTTTTGCGGAGTTAAGACGATATTCGGATTTTTGCTTATAAACACCAATTCCTTCAGTCAAAACAAGTTCAAACTCCTTTGTCCTTCAAATATATAAATTCTAAGTAGGTTCCATGCATAAACCTCTTTAAATGACCTTGTTTGAGAAAGACAAACAGGAATAGCCTTACTTTTGCGAGATAAGGCCAAATTGGTATTTTTGCTATAAAATGAAATCCTTCAGTCAAAACAAGTTCTAACTCCTTTGTCCTTCATATATACCCATTCTAAGTAGGTTCCATTAATAAACTTCTTTAAATGACCTTGTTTGAGAAAGACAAACAGGAATAGCCTTACTTTTGCGAGATAAGGCCAAATTGGTAATTTTGCTATAAAATGAAATCCTTCAGTCAAAACAAGTTCAAACTCCTTTGTCCTTCATATATATCAATTCTAAGTAGGTTCCATGAATAAACCTCTTTAAATGACCTTGTATGCGAAAAAAACACAGTAATAGCCTTACTTTTGCGGAGTTAAGACGATATTCGGATTTTTGCTTAGAAACACCAATTCCTTCAGTCAAAACAAGTTCAAACTCCTTTGTCCTTCATATATACCCATTCTAAGTAGGTTCCATGCATAAACTTCTTTAAATGACCTTGTTTGAGAAAGAAAAACAGGAATAGCCTTACTTTTGCGAGATAAGGCCAAATTGGTATTTTTGCTATAAAATGAATTCCTTCAGTCAAAACAAGTTCAAACTCCTTTGTCCTTCATATATATCAATTCTAAGTAGATTCCATGCATAAACTTCTTTAAATGACCTTGTTTGAGAAAGAAAAACAGGAATAGCCTTACTTTAGCGAGATAATGCCAAATTGGTATTTTTGCTATAAAATGAATTCCTTCAGTCTAAACAAGTTCAAACTCCTTTGTCCTTCATATATACCCATTCTAAGTAGGTTCCATGCATAAACTTCTTTAAATGACCTTGTTTGAGAAAGAAAAACAGGAATGGCCTTACTTTAGCGAGATAATGCCAAATTGGTATTTTTGCTATAAAATGAATTCCTTCAGTCTAAACAAGTTCAAACTCCTTTGTCCTTCATATATATGAATTCTAAGTAGATTCCATGCATAAACCTCTTTAAATTAACTTGCTTGGGGAAGAAAAACAGGAATAGCCTTACTTTTGCGAGATAAGGCCAAATTGGTATTTTTGCTATAAAATGAATTCCTTCAGTCAAAACAAGTTCAAACTCCTTTGTCCTTCATATATATAGATTCTATATAGGTTCCATGTATAAAACCTCTTTAAATTACCTTGTTTGGTGAAGAAAAACAGGAATAGTCTTACTTTTGCGAGATAAGGCCAAATTGGTATTTTTGCTATAAAATGAATTCCTTCAGTCAAAACAAGTTCAAATTCCTTTGTCCTTCATATGTATCAATTCTAAGTAGGTTCCATGCATAAACATCTTTAAATGACCTTGTATGCGAAAGAAACACAGGAATAGCCTTCTTTTGCGGAGTTAAGACGATATTCGGATTTTTGCTTATAAACACCAATTCCTTCAGTCAAAACAAGTTCAAACTCCTTTGTCCTTCATATATACCCATTCTAAGTAGGTTCCATGCATAAACTTCTTTAAATGACCTTGTTTGAGAAAGACAAACAGGAATAGCCTTACTTTTGCGAGATAAGGCCAAATTGGTATTTTTGCTATAAAATGAATTCCTTCAGTCAAAACAAGTTCAAACTCCTTTGTCCTTCATATATACCCATTCTAAGTAGGTTCCATGCATAAACTTCTTTAAATGACCTTGTTTGAGAAAGAAAAACAGGAATAGCCTTACTTTAGCGAGATAATGCCAAATTGGTATTTTTGCTATAAAATGAATTCCTTCAGTCAAAACAAGTTCAAACTCCTTTGTCCTTCATATATATCAATTCTAAGTAGATTCCATGCATAAACTTCTTTAAATGACCTTGTTTGAGAAAGAAAAACAGGAATAGCCTTACTTTTGCGAGATAAGGCCAAATTGGTATTTTTGCTATAAAATGAATTCCTTCAGTCAAAACAAGTTCAAACTCCTTTGTCCTTCATATATATCAATTCTAAGTAGGTTCCATGCATAAACATCTTTAAATGACCTTGCATGCGAAAGAAACACAGGAATAGCCTTCTTTTGCGGAGTTAAGACGATATTCGGATTTTTGCTTATAAACACCAATTCCTTCAGTCAAAACAAGTTCAAACTCCTTTGTCCATATATATGAATTCTAAGTAGATTCCATGCATAAACCTCTTTAAATTAACTTGCTTGGGGAAGAAAAACAGGAATAGCCTTACTTTTGCGAGATAAGGCCAAATTGGTATTTTTGCCATAAAATGAATTCCTTCAGTCAAAACAAGTTCAAATTCATTTGTCCTTCATATATATACATTCTAAGTAGGTGCCATGCATAAACCTCTTTAAATGACCTTGTTTGAGAAAGAAAAACAGGAATAGCCTTACTTTTGCGAGATAATGCCAAATTGGTATTTTTGCTATAAAATGAATTCCTTCAGTCTAAACAAGTTCAAACTCCTTTGTCCTACATATATATGAATTCTAAGTAGATTCCATGCATAAACCTCTTTAAATTAACTTGCTTGGGGAAGAAAAACAGGAATAGCCTTACTTTTGCGAGATAAGGCCAAATTGGTATTTTTGCTATAAAATGAATTCCTTCAGTCATAACAAGTTCAAACTCCTTTTTCCTTCATATATATAGATTCTATATAGGTTCCATGTATAAAACCTCTTTAAATTACCTTGTTTGGTGAAGAAAAACAGGAATAGTCTTACTTTTGCGAGATAAGGCCAAATTGGTATTTTTGCTATAAAATGAAATCCTTCAGTCAAAACAAGTTCAAACTCCTTTGTCCTTCATATATATCAATTCTAAGTAGGTTCCATGCATAAACATCTTTAAATGACCTTGTATGCGAAAGAAACACAGGAATAGCCTTCTTTTGCGGAGTTAAGACGATATTCGGATTTTTGCTTATAAACACCAATTCCTTCAGTCAAAACAAGTTCAAACTCCTTTGTCCTTTAAATATATAAATTCTAAGTAGGTTCCATGCATAAACATCTTTAAATGACCTTGTTTGAGAAAGACAAACAGGAATAGCCTTACTTTTGCGAGATAATGCCAAATTGGTATTTTTGCTATAAAATGAAATCCTTCAGTCAAAACAAGTTCAAACTCCTTTGTCCTTCATATATACCCATTCTAAGTAGGTTCCATTAATAAACTTCTTTAAATGACCTTGTTTGAGAAAGACAAACAGGAATAGCCTTACTTTTGCGAGATAAGGCCAAATTGGTATTTTTGCTATAAAATGAAATCCTTCAGTCAAAACAAGTTCAAACTCCTTTGTCCTTCATATATATGAATTCTAAGTAGGTTCCATGCATAAACCTCTTTAAATGACCTTGTATGCGAAAGAAACACAGGAATAGCCTTCTTTTGCGGAGTTAAGACGATATTCGGATTTTTGCTTATAAACACCAATTCCTTCAGTCAAAACAAGTTCAAACTCCTTTGTCCTTCATGTATACCCATTCTAAGTAGGTTCCATGCATAAACTTCTTTAAATGACCTTGTTTGAGAAAGAAAAACAGGAATAGCCTTACTTTTGCGAGATAATGCCAAATTGGTATTTTTGCTATAAAATGAAATCCTTCAGTCAAAACAAGTTCAAACTCCTTTGTCCTTCATATATACCCATTCTAAGTAGGTTCCATTAATAAACTTCTTTAAATGACCTTGTTTGAGAAAGACAAACAGGAATGGCCTTACTTTTGCGAGATAAGGCCAAATTGGTATTTTTGCTATAAAATGAATTCCTTCAGTCAAAACAAGTTCAAACTCCTTTGTCCTTCATATATATCAATTCTAAGTAGGTTCCATGCATAAACCTCTTTAAATGACCTTGTATGCGAAAGAAAAACAGTAATAGCCTTCTTTTGCGGAGTTAAGATGATATTCGGATTTTTGCTTATAAACACCAATTCCTTCAGTCAAAACAAGTTCAAACTCCTTTGTCCTTCATATATATCAATTCTAAGTAGGTTCCATGCATAAACTTCTTTAAATGACCTTGTTTGAGAAAGAAAAACAGGAATAGCCTTACTTTTGCGAGATAATGCCAAATTGGTATTTTTGCTATAAAATGAATTCCTTCAGTCTAAACAAGTTCAAACTCCTTTGTCCTTCATATATATGAATTCTAAGTAGATTCCATGCATAAACCTCTTTAAATTAACTTGCTTGGGGAAGAAAAACAGGAATAGCCTTACTTTTGCGAGATAATGCCAAATTGGTATTTTTGCTATAAAATGAATTCCTTCAGTCAAAACAAGTTCAAACTCCTTTGTCCTTCATATATATCAATTCTAAGTAGGTTCCATGCATAAACATCTTTAAATGACCTTGCATGCGAAAGAAACACAGGAATAGCCTTCTTTTGCGGAGTTAAGACGATATTCGGATTTTTGCTTATAAACACCAATTCCTTCAGTCAAAACAAGTTCAAACTCCTTTGTCCATATATATGAATTCTAAGTAGATTCCATGCATAAACCTCTTTAAATTAACTTGCTTGGGGAAGAAAAACAGGAATAGCCTTACTTTTGCGAGATAAGGACAAATTGGTATTTTTGCTATAAAATGAATTCCTTCAGTCAAAACAAGTTCAAACACCTTTGTCCTTCATATATATAGATTCTATATAGGTTCCATGAATAAAACCTCTTTAAATTACCTTGTTTGTTGAAGAAAAACAGGAACAGTCTTACTTTTGCGAGATAAGGCCAAATTGGTATTTTTGCTATAAAATGAAATCCTTCAGTCAAAACAAGTTCAAACTCCTTTGTCCTTCATATATATCAATTCTAAGTAGGTTCCATGCATAAACCTCTTTAAATGACCTTGTATGCGAAAGAAACACAGGAATAGCCTTCTTTTGCGGAGTTAAGACGATATTCAGATTTTTGCTTATAAACACCAATTCCTTCAGTCAAAACAAGTTCAAACTCCTTTGTCCTTTAAATATATAAATTCTAAGTAGGTTCCATGCATAAACCTTTTTAAATGACCTTGTTTGAGAAAGACAAACAGGAATAGCTTTACTTTTGCGAGATAATGCCAAATTGGTATTTTTGCTATAAAATGAAATCCTTCAGTCAAAACAAGTTCAAACTCCTTTGTCCTTCATATATACCCATTCTAAGTAGGTTCCATTAATAAACTTCTTTAAATGACCTTGTTTGAGAAAGACAAACAGGAATAGCCTTACTTTTGCGAGATAAGGCCAAATTGGTATTTTTGCTATAAAATGAAATCCTTCAGTGAAAACAAGTTCAAACTCCTTTGTCCTTCATATATATCAATTCTAAGTAGGTTCCATGCATAAACCTCTTTAAATGACCTTGTATGCGAAAGAAACACAGGAATAGCCTTCTTTTGCGGAGTTAAGACGATATTCGGATTTTTGCTTATAAACACCAATTCCTTCAGTCAAAACAAGTTCAAACTCCTTTGTCCTTCATATATACCCATTCTAAGTAGGTTCCATGCATAAACTTCTTTAAATGACCTTGTTTGAGAAAGAAAAACAGGAATAGCCTTACTTTTGCGAGATAAGGCCAAATTGGTATTTTTGCTTATAAAATGAAATACTTCAGTCAAAACAAGTTCAAACTCCTTTGTCCTTCATATATATCAATTCTAAGTAGGTTCCATGCATAAACCTCTTTAAATGACCTTGTATGCAAAAGAAACACAGGAATAGCCTTCTTTTGCGGAGTTAAGACGATATTCGGATTTTTGCTTATAAACACCAATTCCTTCAGTCAAAACAAGTTCAAACTCCTTTGTCCTTCATATATACCCATTCTAAGTAGGTTCCATTAATAAACTTCTTTAAATGACCTTGTTTGAGAAAGACAAACAGGAATAGCCTTACTTTTGCGAGATAAGGCCAAATTGGTAATTTTGCTATAAAATGAAATCCTTCAGTCAAAGCAAGTTCAAACTCCTTTGTCCTTCATATATATCAATTCTAAGTAGGTTCCATGAATAAACCTCTTTAAATGACCTTGTATGCGAAAAAAACACAGTAATAGCCTTACTTTTGCGGAGTTAAGACGATATTCGGATTTTTGCTTATAAACACCAATTCCTTCAGTCAAAACAAGTTCAAACTCCTTTGTCCTTCATATATATGAATCCTAAGTAGATTCCATGCATAAACCTCTTTAAATTAACTTGCTTGGGGAAGAAAAACAGGAATAGTCTTACTTTTGCGAGATAAGGCCAAATTGGTATTTTTGCTATAAAATGAATTCCTTCAGTCAAAACAAGTTCAAATTCCTTTGTCCTTCATATGTATCAATTCTAAGTAGATTCCATGCATAAACCTCTTTAAATGACCTTGTTTGAGAAAGAAAAACAGGAATAGTCTTACTTTTGCGAGATAAGGCCAAATTGGTATTTTTGCTATAAAATGAATTCCTTCAGTCAAAACAAGTTCAAATTCCTTTGTCCTTCATATGTATCAATTCTAAGTAGATTCCATGCATAAACCTCTTTAAATGACCTTGTATGCGAAAGAAACACAGGAATAGCCTTCTTTTGCGGCGTTAAGACGATATTCGGATTTTTGCTTATAAACACCAATTCCTTCAGTCAAAACAAGTTCAAACTCCTTTGTCCTTCATATATACCCATTCTAAGTAGGTTCCATGCATAAACTTCTTTAAATGACCTTGTTTGAGAAAGAAAAACAGGAATAGCCTTACTTTTGCGAGATAATGCCAAATTGGTATTTTTGCTATAAAATGAATTCCTTCAGTCAAAACAAGTTCAAACTCCTTTGTCCTTCATATATATCAATTCTAAGTAGATTCCATGCATAAACTTCTTTAAATGACCTTGTTTGAGAAAGAAAAACAGGAATAGCCTTACTTTTGCGAGATAATGCCAAATTGGTATTTTTGCTATATAATGAATTCCTTCAGTCTAAACAAGTTCAAACTCCTTTGTCCTTCATATATATGAATTCTAAGTAGATTCCATGCATAAACCTCTTTAAATTAACTTGCTTGGGGAAGAAAAACAGGAATAGCCTTACTTTTGCGAGATAAGGCCAAATTGGTATTTTTGCTATAAAATGAATTCCTTCAGTCAAAACAAGTTCAAACTCCGTTGTCCTTCATATATATCAATTCTAAGTAGGTTCCATGCATAAACATCTTTAAATGACCTTGTATGCGAAAGAAACACAGGAATAGCCTTCTTTTGCGGAGTTAAGACGATATTCGGATTTTTGCTTATAAACACCAATTCCTTCAGTCAAAACAAGTTCAAACTCCTTTGTCCTTCAAATATATAAATTCTAAGTAGGTTCCATGCATAAACCTCTTTAAATGACCTTGTTTGAGAAAGACAAACAGGAATAGCCTTACTTTTGCGAGATAAGGCCAAATTGGTATTTTTGCTATAAAATGAAATCCTTCAGTCAAAACAAGTTCAAACTCCTTTGTCCTTCATATATACCCATTCTAAGTAGGTTCCATGCATAAACTTCTTTAAATGACCTTGTTTGAGAAAGAAAAACAGGAATAGCCTTACTTTTGCGAGATAATGCCAAATTGGTATTTTTGCTATAAAATGAATTCCTTCAGTCAAAACAAGTTCAAACTCCTTTGTCCTTCATATATATCAATTCTAAGTAGATTCCATGCATAAACTTCTTTAAATGACCTTGTTTGAGAAAGAAAAACAGGAATAGCCTTACTTTTGCGAGATAAGGCCAAATTGGTATTTTTGCTATAAAATGAAATCCTTCAGTCAAAACAAGTTCAAACTCCTTTGTCCATATATATGAATTCTAAGTAGACTCCATGCATAAACCTCTTTAAATTAACTTGCTTGGGGAAGAAAAACAGGAATAGCCTTACTTTTGCGAGATAAGGACAAATTGGTATTTTTGCTATAAAATGAATTCCTTCAGTCAAAACAAGTTCAAACACCTTTGTCCTTCATATATATAGATTCTATATAGGTTCCATGAATAAAACCTCTTTAAATTACCTTGTTTGGTGAAGAAAAACAGGAATAGTCTTACTTTTGCGAGATAAGGCCAAATTGGTATTTTTGCTATAAAATGAAATCCTTCAGTCAAAACAAGTTCAAACTCCTTTGTCCTTCATATATATCAATTCTAAGTAGGTTCCATGCATAAACCTCTTTAAATGACCTTGTATGCGAAAGAAACACAGGAATAGCCTTCTTTTGCGGAGTTAAGACGATATTCGGATTTTTGCTTATAAACACCAATTCCTTCAGTCAAAACAAGTTCAAACTCCTTTGTCCTTTAAATATATAAATTCTAAGTAGGTTCCATGCATAAACCTCTTTAAATGACCTTGTTTGAGAAAGACAAACAGGAATAGCTTTACTTTTGCGAGATAATGCCAAATTGGTATTTTTGCTATAAAATGAAATCCTTCAGTCAAAACAAGTTCAAACTCCTTTGTCCTTCATATATACCCATTCTAAGTAGGTTCCATTAATAAACTTCTTTAAATGACCTTGTTTGAGAAAGACAAACAGGAATAGCCTTACTTTTGCGAGATAAGGCCAAATTGGTATTTTTGCTATAAAATGAAATCCTTCAGTGAAAACAAGTTCAAACTCCTTTGTCCTTCATATATATCAATTCTAAGTAGGTTCCATGCATAAACCTCTTTAAATGACCTTGTATGCGAAAGAAACACAGGAATAGCCTTCTTTTGCGGAGTTAAGACGATATTCGGATTTTTGCTTATAAACACCAATTCCTTCAGTCAAAACAAGTTCAAACTCCTTTTTCCTTCATATATACCCATTCTAAGTAGGTTCCATGCATAAACTTCTTTAAATGACCTTGTTTGAGAAAGAAAAACAGGAATAGCCTTACTTTTGCGAGATAAGGCCAAATTGGTATTTTTGCTATAAAATGAAATCCTTCAGTCAAAACAAGTTCAAACTCCTTTGTCCTTCATATATATCAATTCTAAGTAGGTTCCATGCATAAACCTCTTTAAATGACCTTGTATGCGAAAGAAACACAGGAATAGCCTTCTTTTGCGGAGTTAAGACGATATTCGGATTTTTGCTTATAAACACCAATTCCTTCAGTCAAAACAAGTTCAAACTCCTTTGTCCTTCATATATACCCATTCTAAGTAGGTTCCATGCATAAACTTCTTTAAATGACCTTGTATGCGAAAGAAACACAGGAATAGCCTTCTTTTGCGGAGTTAAGACGATATTCGGATTTTTGCTTATAAACACCAATTCCTTCAGTCAAAACAAGTTCAAACTCCTTTGTCCTTCATATATACCCATTCTAAGTAGGTTCCATGCATAAACTTCTTTAAATGACCTTGTTTGAGAAAGAAAAACAGGAATAGCCTTACTTTCGCGAGATAATGCCAAATTGGTATTTTTGCTATAAAATGAATTCCTTCAGTCAAAACAAGTTCAAACTCCTTTGTCCTTCATATATATCAATTCTAAGTAAATTCCATGCATAAACTTCTTTAAATGACCTTGTTTGAGAAAGAAAAACAGGAATAGCCTTACTTTTGCGAGATAAGGCCAAATTGGTATTTTTGCTATAAAATGAATTCCTTCAGTCAAAACAAGTTCAAACTCCTTTGTCCTTCATATATACCCATTCTAAGTAGGTTCCATGCATAAACTTCTTTAAATGACCTTGTTTGAGAAAGAAAAACAGGAATAGCCTTACTTTTGCGAGATAATGCAAATTGGTATTTTTGCTATAAAATGAAATCCTTCAGTCAAAACAAGTTCAAACTCCTTTGTCCTTCATATATACCCATTCTAAGTAGGTTCCATTAATAAACTTCTTTAAATGACCTTGTTTGAGAAAGACAAACAGGAATGGCCTTACTTTTGCGAGATAAGGCCAAATTGGTATTTTTGCTATAAAATGAAATCCTTCAGTCAAAACAAGTTCAAACTCCTTTGTCCTTCATATATATCAATTCTAAGTAGGTTCCATGCATAAACCTCTTTAAATGACCTTGTATGCGAAAGAAACACAGTAATAGCCTTCTTTTGCGGAGTCAAGATGATATTCGGATTTTTGCTTATAAACACCAATTCCTTCAGTCAAAACAAGTTCAAACTCATTTGTCCTTCATATATATCAATTCTAAGTAGGTTCCATGCATAAACTTCTTTAAATGACCTTGTTTGAGAAAGAAAAACAGGAATAGCCTTACTTTTGCGAGATAATGCCAAATTGGTATTTTTGCTATAAAATGAATTCCTTCAGTCTAAACAAGTTCAAACTCCTTTGTCCTTCATATATATGAATTCTAAGTAGATTCCATGCATAAACATCTTTAAATTAACTTGCTTGGGGAAGAAAAACAGGAATAGCCTTACTTTTGCGAGATAAGGCCAAATTGGTATTTTTGCTATAAAATGAATTCCTTCAGTCAAAACAAGTTCAAACTCCTTTGTCCTTCATATCTATCAATTCTAAGTAGGTTCCATGCATAAACATCTTTAAATGACCTTGTATGCGAAAGAAACACAGGAATAGCCTTCTTTTGCGGAGTTAAGACGATATTCGGATTTTTGCTTATAAACACCAATTCCTTCAGTCAAAACAAGTTCAAACTCCTTTGTCCTTCAAATATATAAATTCTAAGTAGGTTCCATGCATAAACCTCTTTAAATGACCTTGTTTGAGAAAGACAAACAGGAATAGCCTTACTTTTGCGAGATAAGGCCAAATTGGTATTTTTGCTATAAAATGAAATCCTTCAGTCAAAACAAGTTCAAACTCCTTTGTCCTTCATATATACCCATTCTAAGTAGGTTCCATGCATAAACTTCTTTAAATGACCTTGTTTGAGAAAGAAAAACAGGAATAGCCTTACTTTTGCGAGATAATGCCAAATTGGTATTTTTGCTATGAAATGAATTCCTTCAGTCAAAACAAGTTCAAACTCCTTTGTCCTTCATATATATCAATTCTAAGTAGATTCCATGCATAAACTTCTTTAAATGACCTTGTTTGAGAAAGAAAAACAGGAATAGCCTTACTTTTGCGAGATAAGGCCAAATTGGTATTTTTGCTATAAAATGAATTCCTTCAGTCAAAACAAGTTCAAACTCCTTTGTCCTTCATATATATCAATTCTAAGTAGGTTCCATGCATAAACATCTTTAAATGACCTTGCATGCGAAAGAAACACAGGAATAGCCTTCTTTTGCGGAGTTAAGACGATATTCGGATTTTTGCTTATGAACACCAATTCCTTCAGTCAAAACAAGTTCAAACTCCTTTGTCCTTCATATATACCCATTCTAAGTAGGTTCCATGCATAAACTTCTTTAAATGACCTTGTTTGAGAAAGAAAAACAGGAATAGCCTTACTTTAGCGAGATAATGCCAAATTGGTATTTTTGCTATAAAATGAATTCCTTCAGTCTAAACAAGTTCAAACTCCTTTGTCCTTCATATATACCCATTCTAAGTAGGTTCCATGCATAAACTTCTTTAAATGACCTTGTTTGAGAAAGAAAAACAGGAATAGCCTTACTTTAGCGAGATAATGCCAAATTGGTATTTTTGCTATAAAATGAATTCCTTCAGTCTAAACAAGTTCAAACTCCTTTGTCCTTCATATATATGAATTCTAAGTAGATTCCATGCATAAACCTCTTTAAATTAACTTGCTTGGGGAAGAAAAACAGGAATAGCCTTACTTTTGCGAGATAAGGCCAAATTGGTATTTTTGCTATAAAATGAATTCCTTCAGTCAAAACAAGTTCAAACTCCTTTGTCCTTCATATATATAGATTCTATATAGGTTCCATGTATAAAACCTCTTTAAATTACCTTGTTTGGTGAAGAAAAACAGGAATAGTCTTACTTTTGCGAGATAAGGCCAAATTGGTATTTTTGCTATAAAATGAATTCCTTCAGTCAAAACAAGTTCAAATTCCTTTGTCCTTCATATGTATCAATTCTAAGTAGATTCCATGCATAAACTTCTTTAAATGACCTTGTTTGAGAAAGAAAAACAGGAATAGCCTTACTTTTGCGAGATAATGCCAAATTGGTATTTTTGCTATAAAATGAATTCCTTCAGTCAAAACAAGTTCAAACTCCTTTGTCCTTCATATATATCAATTCTAAGTAGATTCCATGCATAAACTTCTTTAAATGACCTTGTTTGAGAAAGAAAAACAGGAATAGCCTTACTTTTGCGAGATAAGGCCAAATTGGTATTTTTGCTATAAAATGAATTCCTTCAGTCAAAACAAGTTCCAACTCCTTTGTCCTTCATATATATCAATTCTAAGTAGGTTCCATGTATAAACATCTTTAAATGACCTTGTATGCGAAAGAAACACAGTAATAGCCTTCTTTTGCGGAGTTAAGATGATATTCGGATTTTTGCTTATAAACACCAATTCCTTCAGTCAAAACAAGTTCAAACTCCTTTGTCCTTCATATATATCAATTCTAAGTAGGTTCCATGCATAAACTTCTTTAAATGACCTTGTTTGAGAAAGAAAAACAGGAATAGCCTTACTTTTGCGAGATAATGCCAAATTGGTATTTTTGCTATAAAATGAATTCCTTCAGTCTAAACAAGTTCAAACTCCTTTGTCCTTCATATATATGAATTCTAAGTAGATTCCATGCATAAACCTCTTTAAATTAACTTGCTTGGGGAAGAAAAACAGGAATAGCCTTACTTTTGCGAGATAAGGCCAAATTGGTATTTTTGCTATAAAATGAATTCCTTCAGTCAAAACAAGTTCAAACTCCTTTGTCCTTCATATATATCAATTCTAAGTAGGTTCCATGCATAAACATCTTTAAATGACCTTGTATGCGAAAGAAACACAGGAATAGCCTTCTTTTGCGGAGTTAAGACGATATTCGGATTTTTGCTTATAAACACCAATTCCTTCAGTCAAAACAAGTTCAAACTCCTTTGTCCTTCAAATATATAAATTCTAAGTAGGTTCCATGCATAAACCTCTTTAAATGACCTTGTTTGAGAAAGACAAACAGGAATAGCCTTACTTTTGCGAGATAAGGCCAAATTGGTATTTTTGCTATAAAATGAAATCCTTCAGTCAAAACAAGTTCAAACTCCTTTGTCCTTCATATATACCCATTCTAAGTAGGTTCCATGCATAAACTTCTTTAAATGACCTTGTTTGAGAAAGAAAAACAGGAATAGCCTTACTTTAGCGAGATAATGCCAAATTGGTATTTTTGCTATAAAATGAATTCCTTCAGTCTAAACAAGTTCAAACTCCTTTGTCCTTCATATATACCCATTCTAAGTAGGTTCCATGCATAAACTTCTTTAAATGACCTTGTTTGAGAAAGAAAAACAGGAATAGCCTTACTTTTGCGAGATAATGCCAAATTAGTATTTTTGCTATAAAATGAATTCCTTCAGTCAAAACAAGTTCAAACTCCTTTGTCCTTCATATATATCAATTCTAAGTGGATTCCATGCATAAACTTCTTTAAATGACCTTGTTTGAGAAAGAAAAACAGGAATAGCCTTACTTTTGCGAGATAAGGCCAAATTGGTATTTTTGCTATAAAATGAATTCCTTCAGTCAAAACAAGTTCAAACTCCTTTGTCCTTCATATATATAGATTCTATATAGGTTCCATGTATAAAACCTCTTTAAATTACCTTGTTTGGTGAAGAAAAACAGGAATAGTCTTACTTTTGCGAGATAAGGCCAAATTGGTATTTTTGCTATAAAATGAAATCCTTCAGTCAAAACAAGTTCAAAGTCCTTTGTCCTTCATATATATCAATTCTAAGTAGGTTCCATGCATTCACATCTTTAAATGACCTTGTATGCGAAAGAAACACAGGAATAGCCTTCTTTTGCGGAGTTAAGACGATATTCGGATTTTTGCTTATAAACACCAATTCCTTCAGTCAAAACAAGTTCAAACTCCTTTGTCCTTCATATATACCCATTCTAAGTAGGTTCCATGCATAAACTTCTTTAAATGACCTTGTTTGAGAAAGAAAAACAGGAATAGCCTTACTTTCGCGAGATAATGCCAAATTGGTATTTTTGCTATAAAATGAATTCCTTCAGTCAAAACAAGTTCAAACTCCTTTGTCCTTCATATATATCAATTCTAAGTAAATTCCATGCATAAACTTCTTTAAATGACCTTGTTTGAGAAAGAAAAACAGGAATAGCCTTACTTTTGCGAGATAAGGCCAAATTGGTATTTTTGCTATAAAATGAATTCCTTCAGTCAAAACAAGTTCAAACTCCTTTGTCCTTCATATATACCCATTCTAAGTAGGTTCCATGCATAAACTTCTTTAAATGACCTTGTTTGAGAAAGAAAAACAGGAATAGCCTTACTTTTGCGAGATAATGCCAAATTGGTATTTTTGCTATAAAATGAAATCCTTCAGTCAAAACAAGTTCAAACTCCTTTGTCCTTCATATATACCCATTCTAAGTAGGTTCCATTAATAAACTTCTTTAAATGACCTTGTTTGAGAAAGACAAACAGGAATGGCCTTACTTTTTCGAGATAAGGCCAAATTGGTATTTTTGCTATATAATGAAATCCTTCAGTCAAAACAAGTTCAAACTCCTTTGTCCTTCATATATATCAATTCTAAGTAGGTTCCATGCATAAACCTCTTTAAATGACCTTGTATGCGAAAGAAACACAGTAATAGCCTTCTTTTGCGGAGTTAAGATGATATTCGGATTTTTGCTTATAAACACCAATTCCTTCAGTCAAAACAAGTTCAAACTCATTTGTCCTTCATATATATCAATTCTAAGTAGGTTCCATGCATAAACTTCTTTAAATGACCTTGTTTGAGAAAGAAAAACAGGAATAGCCTTACTTTTGCGAGATAATGCCAAATTGGTATTTTTGCTATAAAATGAATTCCTTCAGTCTAAACAAGTTCAAACTCCTTTGTCCTTCATATATATGAATTCTAAGTAGATTCCATGCATAAACCTCTTTAAATTAACTTGCTTGGGGAAGAAAAACAGGAATAGCCTTACTTTTGCGAGATAAGGCCAAATTGGTATTTTTGCTATAAAATGAATTCCTTCAGTCAAAACAAGTTCAAACTCCTTTGTCCTTCATATATATCAATTCTAAGGAGGTTCCATGCATAAACATCTTTAAATGACCTTGTATGCGAAAGAAACACAGGAATAGCCTTCTTTTGCGGAGTTAAGACGATATTCGGATTTTTGCTTATAAACACCAATTCCTTCAGTCAAAACAAGTTCAAACTCCTTTGTCCTTCAAATATATAAATTCTAAGTAGGTTCCATGCATAAACCTCTTTAAATGACCTTGTTTGAGAAAGACAAACAGGAATAGCCTTACTTTTGCGAGATAAGGCCAAATTGGTATTTTTGCTATAAAATGAAATCCTTCAGTCAAAACAAGTTCAAACTCCTTTGTCCTTCATATATACCCATTCTAAGTAGGTTCCATTAATAAACTTCTTTAAATGACCTTGTTTGAGAAAGACAAACAGGAATAGCCTTACTTTTGCGAGATAAGGCCAAATTGGTATTTTTGCTATAAAATGAAATCCTTCAGTCAAAACAAGTTCAAACTCCTTTGTCCTTCATATATATCAATTCTAAGTAGGTTCCATGAATAAACCTCTTTAAATGACCTTGTATGCGAAAAAAACACAGTAATAGCCTTACTTTTGCGGAGTTAAGACGATATTCGGATTTTTGCTTATAAACACCAATTCCTTCAGTCAAAACAAGTTCAAACTCCTTTGTCCTTCATATATACCCATTCTAAGTAGGTTCCATGCATAAACCTCTTTAAATGACCTTGTTTGAGAAAGACAAACAGGAATAGCCTTACTTTTGCGAGATAAGGCCAAATTGGTATTTTTGCTATAAAATGAATTCCTTCAGTCAAAACAAGTTCAAACTCCTTTGTCCTTCATATATATAGATTCTATATAGGTTCCATGTATAAAACCTCTTTAAATTACCTTGTTTGGTGAAGAAAAGCAGGAATAGTCTTACTTTTGCGAGATAAGGCCAAATTGGCATTTTTGCTATAAAATGAAATCCTTCAGTCAAAACAAGTTCAAACTCCTTTGTCCTTCATATATATCAATTCTAAGTAGGTTCCATGTATAAACATCTTTAAATGACCTTGTATGCGAAAGAAACACAGGAATAGCCTTCTTTTGCGGAGTTAAGACGATATTCGGATTTTTGCTTATAAACACCAATTCCTTCAGTCAAAACAAGTTCAAACTCCTTTGTCCTTCATATATACCCATTCTAAGTAGGTTCCATGCATAAACTTCTTTAAATGACCTTGTTTGAGAAAGAAAAACAGGAATAGCCTTACTTTAGCGAGATAATGCCAAATTGGTATTTTTGCTATAATATGAATTCCTTCAGTCTAAACAAGTTCAAACTCCTTTGTCCTTAATATATATGAATTCTAAGTAGATTCCATGCATAAACCTCTTTAAATTAACTTGGTTGGGGAAGAAAAACAGGAATAGCCTTACTTTTGCGAGATAAGGCCAAATTGGTATGTTTGCTATAAAATGAATTCCTTCAGTCAAAACAAGTTCAAACTCCTTTGTCCTTCATATATACCCATTCTAAGTAGGTTCCATGCATTCACATCTTTAATTGACCTTGTATGCGAAAGAAACACAGGAATAGCCTTCTTTTGCGGAGTTAAGACGATATTCGGATTTTTGCTTATAAACACCAATTCCTTCAGTCAAAACAAGTTCAAACTCCTTTGTCCTTCATATATACCCATTCTAAGTAGGTTCCATGCATAAACTTCTTTAAATGACCTTGTTTGAGAAAGAAAAACAGGAATAGCCTTACTTTTGCGAGATAATGCCAAATTGGTATTTTTGCTATAAAATGAATTCCTTCAGTCAAAACAAGTTCAAACTCCTTTGTCCTTCATATATATCAATTCTAAGTAGATTCCATGCATAAACTTCTTTAAATGACCTTGTTTTAGAAAGAAAAACAGGAATAGCCTTACTTTTGCGAGATAAGGCCAAATTGGTATTTTTGCTATAAAATGAATTCCTTCAGTCAAAACAAGTTCAAACTACTTTGTCCTTCATATATATAGATTCTATATAGGTTCCATGTATAAAACCTCTTTAAATTACCTTCTTTGGTGAAGAAAAACAGGAATAGTCTTACTTTTGCGAGATAAGGCCAAATTGGTATTTTTGCTATAAAATGAAATCCTTCAGTCAAAACAAGTTCAAACTCCTTTGTCCTTCATATATATCAATTCTAAGTAGGTTCCATGTATAAACATCTTTAAATGACCTTGTATGCGAAAGAAAAACAGGAATAGCCTTCTTTTGCGGAGTTAAGACGATATTCGGATTTTTGCTTATAAACACCAATTCCTTCAGTCAAAACAAGTTCAAACTCCTTTGTCCTTCATATATACCCATTCTAAGTAGGTTCCATGCATAAACTTCTTTAAATGACCTTGTTTGAGAAAGAAAAACAGGAATAGCCTTACTTTTGCGAGATAATGCCAAATTGGTATTTTTGCTATAAAATGAATTCCTTCAGTCAAAACAAGTTCAAACTCCTTTGTCCTTCATATATATCAATTCTAAGTAGATTCCATGCATAAACTTCTTTAAATGACCTTGTTTGAGAAAGAAAAACAGGAATAGCCTTACTTTTGCGAGATAAGGCCAAATTGGTATTTTTGCTATAAAATGAATTCCTTCAGTCAAAACAAGTTCAAACTCCTTTGTCCTTCATATATATAGATTCTATATAGGTTCCATGTATAAAACCTCTTTAAATTACCTTGTTTGGTGAAGAAAAACAGGAATAGTCTTACTTTTGCGAGCTAAGGCCAAATTGGTATTTTTGCTATAAAATGAAATCCTTCAGTCAAAACAAGTTCAAACTCCTTTGTCCTTCATATATATCAATTCTAAGTAGGTTCCATGTATAAACATCTTTAAATGACCTTGTATGCGAAAGAAACACAGGAATAGCCTTCTTTTGCGGAGTTAAGACGATATTCGGATTTTTGCTTATAAACACCAATTCCTTCAGTCAAAACAAGTTCAAACTCCTTTGTCCTTCATATATACCCATTCTAAGTAGGTTCCATGCATAAACTTCTTTAAATGACCTTGTTTGAGAAAGAAAAACAGGAATAGCCTTACTTTAGCGAGATAATGCCAAATTGGTATTTTTGCTATAAAATGAATTCCTTCAGTCTAAACAAGTTCAAACTCCTTTGTCCTTCATATATATGAATTCTAAGTAGATTCCATGCATAAACCTCTTTAAATTAACTTGCTTGGGGAAGAAAAACAGGAATAGCCTTACTTTTGCGAGATAAGGCCAAATTGGTATTTTTGCTATAAAATGAATTCCTTCAGTCAAAACAAGTTCAAACTCCTTTGTCCTTCATATATATAGATTCTATATAGGTTCCATGTATAAAACCTCTTTAAATTACCTTGTTTGGTGAAGAAAAACAGGAATAGTCTTACTTTTGCGAGATAATGCCAAATTGGTATTTTTGCTATAAAATGAATTCCTTCAGTCAAAACAAGTTCAAACTCCTTTGTCCTTCATATATATAGATTCTATATAGGTTCCATGTATAAAACCTCTTTAAATTACCTTGTTTGGTGAAGAAAAACAGGAATAGTCTTACTTTTGCGAGATAAGGCCAAATTGGTATTTTTGCTATAAAATGAATTCCTTCAGTCAAAACAAGTTCAAATTCCTTTGTCCTTCATATGTATCAATTCTAAGTAGATTCCATGCATAAACCTCTTTAAATGACCTTGTATGCGAAAGAAACACAGGAATAGCCTTCTTTTGCGGCGTTAAGACGATATTCGGATTTTTGCTTATAAACACCAATTCCTTCAGTCAAAACAAGTTCAAACTCCTTTGTCCTTCATATATACCCATTCTAAGTAGGTTCCATGCATAAACTTCTTTAAATGACCTTGTTTGAGAAAGAAAAACAGGAATAGCCTTACTTTTGCGAGATAATGCCAAATTGGTATTTTTGCTATAAAATGAATTCCTTCAGTCAAAACAAGTTCAAACTCCTTTGTCCTTCATATATATCAATTCTAAGTAGATTCCATGCATAAACTTCTTTAAATGACCTTGTTTGAGAAAGAAAAACAGGAATAGCCTTACTTTTGCGAGATAAGGCCAAATTGGTATTTTTGCTATAAAATGAATTCCTTCAGTCAAAACAAGTTCAAACTCCTTTGTCCTTCATATATATAGATTCTATATAGGTTCCATGTATAAAACCTCTTTAAATTACCTTGTTTGGTGAAGAAAAACAGGAATAGCCTTACTTTTGCGAGATAATGCCAAATTGGTATTTTTGCTATAAAATGAATTCCTTCAGTCAAAACAAGTTCAAACTCCTTTGTCCTTCATATATATAGATTCTATATAGGTTCCATGTATAAAACCTCTTTAAATTACCTTGTTTGGTGAAGAAAAACAGGAATAGTCTTACTTTTGCGAGATAAGGCCAAATTGGTATTTTTGCTATAAAATGAATTCCTTCAGTCAAAACAAGTTCAAATTCCTTTGTCCTTCATATGTATCAATTCTAAGTAGATTCCATGCATAAACCTCTTTAAATGACCTTGTATGCGAAAGAAACACAGGAATAGCCTTCTTTTGCGGCGTTAAGACGATATTCGGATTTTTGCTTATAAACACCAATTCCTTCAGTCAAAACAAGTTCAAACTCCTTTGTCCTTCATATATACCCATTCTAAGTAGGTCCCATGCATAAACTTCTTTAATGACCTTGTTTGAGAAAGAAAAACAGGAATAGCCTTACTTTTGCGAGATAATGCCAAATTGGTATTTTTGCTATAAAATGAATTCCTTCAGTCAAAACAAGTTCAAACTCCTTTGTCCTTCATATATATCAATTCTAAGTAGATTCCATGCATAAACTTCTTTAAATGACCTTGTTTGAGAAAGAAAAACAGGAATAGCCTTACTTTTGCGAGATAAGGCCAAATTGGTATTTTTGCTATGAAATGAATTCCTTCAGTCAAAACAAGTTCAAACTCCTTTGTCCTTCATATATATAGATTCTATATAGGTTCCATGTATAAAACCTTTTTAAATTACCTTGTTTGGTGAAGAAAAACAGGAATAGCCTTACTTTTGCGAGATAATGCCAAATTGGTATTTTTGCTATAAAATGAAATCCTTCAGTCAAAACAAGTTCAAACTCCTTTGTCCTTCATATATACCCATTCTAAGTAGGTTCCATTAATAAACTTCTTTAAATGACCTTGTTTGAGAAAGACAAACAGGAATGGCCTTACTTTTTCGAGATAAGGCCAAATTGGTATTTTTGCTATATAATGAAATCCTTCAGTCAAAACAAGTTCAAACTCCTTTGTCCTTCATATATATCAATTCTAAGTAGGTTCCATGCATAAACCTCTTTAAAT
The DNA here is from genome assembly GCF_027942865.1 of Odontesthes bonariensis. Lineage (NCBI taxonomy): Eukaryota > Metazoa > Chordata > Actinopteri > Atheriniformes > Atherinopsidae > Odontesthes > Odontesthes bonariensis. Next base: position 29,255,397 of record NC_134511.1, read on the forward strand.
GACCTTGTATGCGAAAGAAACACAGTAATAGCCTTACTTTTGCGAGATAAGGCCAAATTGGTATTTTTGCTATAAAATGAATTCCTTCAGTCAAAACAAGTTCAAACTCCTTTGTCCTTCATATATATCAATTCTAAGTAGGTTCCATGCATAAACATCTTTAAATGACCTTGTATGCGAAAGAAACACAGGAATAGCCTTCTTTTGCGGAGTTAAGACGATATTCGGATTTTTGCTTATAAACACCAATTCCTTCAGTCAAAACAAGTTCAAAACTCCTTTGTCCTTCAAATATATAAATTCTAAGTAGGTTCCATGCATAAACCTCTTTAAATGACCTTGTTTGAGAAAGACAAACAGGAATAGCCTTACTTTTGCGAGATAAGGCCAAATTGGTATTTTTGCTATAAAATGAAATCCTTCAGTCAAAACAAGTTCAAACTCCTTTGTCCTTCATATTACCCATTCTAAGTAGGTTCCATTAATAAACTTCTTTAAATGACCTTGTTTGAGAAAGACAAACAGGAATAGCCTTACTTTTGCGAGATAAGGCCAAATTGGTATTTTGCTATAAAATGAAATCCTTCAGTCAAAACAAGTTCAAACTCCTTTGTCCTTCATATATATCAATTCTAAGTAGGTTCCATGAATAAACCTCTTTAAATGACCTTGTATGCGAAAAAAACACAGTAATAGCCTTACTTTTGCGGAGTTAAGACGATATTCGGATTTTTGCTTATAAACACCAATTCCTTCAGTCAAAACAAGTTCAAACTCCTTTGTCCTTCATATATACCCATTCTAAGTAGGTTCCATGCATAAACCTCTTTAAATGACCTTGTTTGAGAAAGACAAACAGGAATAGCCTTACTTTTGCGAGATAAGGCCAAATTGGTATTTTTGCTATAAAATGAATTCCTTCAGTCAAAACAAGTTCAAACTCCTTTGTCCTTCATATATATAGATTCTATATAGGTTCCATGTATAAAACCTCTTTAAATTACCTTGTTTGGTGAAGAAAAGCAGGAATAGTCTTACTTTTGCGAGATAAGGCCAAATTGGCATTTTTGCTATAAAATGAAATCCTTCAGTCAAAACAAGTTCAAACTCCTTTGTCCTTCATATATATCAATTCTAAGTAGGTTCCATGTATAAAACATCTTTAAATGACCTTGTATGCGAAAGAAACACAGGAATAGCCTTCTTTTGCGGAGTTAAGACGATATTCGGATTTTTGCTTATAAACACCAATTCCTTCAGTCAAAACAAGTTCAAACTCCTTTGTCCTTCATATATATAGATTCTATATAGGTTCCATGTATAAAACCTCTTTAAATTACCTTGTTTGGTGAAGAAAAACAGGAATAGCCTTACTTTTGCGAGATAATGCCAAATTGGTATTATTGCTATAAAATGAAATCCTTCAGTCAAAACAAGTTCAAACTCCTTTGTCCTTCATATATACCCATTCTAAGTAGGTTCCATTAATAAACTTCTTTAAATGACCTTGTTTGAGAAAGACAAACAGGAATGGCCTTACTTTTTCGAGATAAGGCCAAATTGGTATTTTTGCTATATAATGAAATCCTTCAGTCAAAACAAGTTCAAACTCCTTTGTCCTTCATATATATCAATTCTAAGTAGGTTCCATGCATAAACCTCTTTAAATGACCTTGTATGCGAAAGAAACACAGTAATAGCCTTCTTTTGCGGAGTTAAGATGATATTCGGATTTTTGCTTATAAACACCAATTCCTTCAGTCAAAACAAGTTCAAACTCATTTGTCCTTCATATATATCAATTCTAAGTAGGTTCCATGCATAAACTTCTTTAAATGACCTTGTTTGAGAAAGAAAAACAGGAATAGCCTTACTTTTGCGAGATAATGCCAAATTGGTATTTTTGCTATAAAATGAATTCCTTCAGTCTAAACAAGTTCAAACTCCTTTGTCCTTCATATATATGAATTCTAAGTAGATTCCATGCATAAACCTCTTTAAATTAACTTGCTTGGGGAAGAAAAACAGGAATAGCCTTACTTTTGCGAGATAAGGCCAAATTGGTATTTTTGCTATAAAATGAATTCCTTCAGTCAAAACAAGTTCAAACTCCTTTGTCCTTCATATATATCAATTCTAAGTAGGTTCCATGCATAAACATCTTTAAATGACCTTGTATGCGAAAGAAACACAGGAATAGCCTTCTTTTGCGGAGTTAAGACGATATTCGGATTTTTGCTTATAAACACCAATTCCTTCAGTCAAAACAAGTTCAAACTCCTTTGTCCTTCAAATATATAAATTCTAAGTAGGTTCCATGCATAAACCTCTTTAAATGACCTTGTTTGAGAAAGACAAACAGGAATAGCCTTACTTTGCGAGATAAGGCCAAATTGGTATTTTTGCTATAAAATGAAATCCTTCAGTCAAAACAAGTTCAAACTCCTTTGTCCTTCATATATACCCATTCTAAGTAGGTTCCATTAAATAAACTTCTTTAAATGACCTTGTTTGAGAAAGACAAACAGGAATAGCCTTACTTTTGCGAGATAAGGCCAAATTGGTATTTTTGCTATAAAATGAAATCCTTCAGTCAAAACAAGTTCAAACTCCTTTGTCCTTCATATATATCAATTCTAAGTAGGTTCCATGAATAAACCTCTTTAAATGACCTTGTATGCGAAAAAAACACAGTAATAGCCTTACTTTTGCGGAGTTAAGACGATATTCGGATTTTTGCTTATAAACACCAATTCCTTCAGTCAAAACAAGTTCAAACTCCTTTGTCCTTCATATATACCCATTCTAAGTAGGTTCCATGCATAAACCTCTTTAAATGACCTTGTTTGAGAAAGACAAACAGGAATAGCCTTACTTTTGCGAGATAAGGCCAAATTGGTATTTTTGCTATAAAATGAATTCCTTCAGTCAAAACAAGTTCAAACTCCTTTGTCCTTCATATATATAGATTCTATATAGGTTCCATGTATAAAACCTCTTTAAATTACCTTGTTTGGTGAAGAAAAGCAGGAATAGTCTTACTTTTGCGAGATAAGGCCAAATTGGCATTTTTGCTATAAAATGAAATCCTTCAGTCAAAACAAGTTCAAACTCCTTTGTCCTTCATATATATCAATTCTAAGTAGGTTCCATGTATAAACATCTTTAAATGACCTTGTATGCGAAAGAAACACAGGAATAGCCTTCTTTTGCGGAGTTAAGACGATATTCGGATTTTTGCTTATAAACACCAATTCCTTCAGTCAAAACAAGTTCAAACTCCTTTGTCCTTCATATATACCCATTCTAAGTAGGTTCCATGCATAAGCTTCTTTAAATGACCTTGTTTGAGAAAGAAAAACAGGAATAGCCTTACTTTAGCGAGATAATGCCAAATTGGTATTTTTGCTATAAAATGAATTCCTTCAGTCTAAACAAGTTCAAACTCCTTTGTCCTTAATATATATGAATTCTAAGTAGATTCCATGCATAAACCTCTTTAAATTAACTTGCTTGGTGAAGAAAAACAGGAATAGTCTTACTTTTGCGAGATAAGGCCAAATTGGTATTTTTGCTATAAAATGAATTCCTTTAGTCAAAACAAGTTCAAATTCCTTTGTCCTTCATATGTATCAATTCTAAGTAGATTCCATGCATAAACCTCTTTAAATGACCTTGTATGCGAAAGAAACACAGGAATAGCCTTCTTTTGCGGCGCTAAGACGATATTCGGATTTTTGCTTATAAACACCAATTCCTTCAGTCAAAACAAGTTCAAACTCCTTTGTCCTTCATATATACCCATTCTAAGTAGGTTCCATGCATAAACTTCTTTAAATGACCTTGTTTGAGAAAGAAAAACAGGAATAGCCTTACTTTTGCGAGATAATGCCAAATTGGTATGTTTGCTATAAAATGAATTCCTTCAGTCAAAACAAGTTCAAACTCCTTTGTCCTTCATATATATCAATTCTAAGTAGATTCCATGCATAAACTTCTTTAAATGACCTTGTTTGAGAAAGAAAAACAGGAATAGCCTTACTTTTGCGAGATAAGGCCAAATTGGTATTTTTGCTATAAAATGAATTCCTTCAGTCAAAACAAGTTCAAACTACTTTGTCCTTCATATATATAGATTCTATATAGGTTCCATGTATAAAACCTCTTTAAATTACCTTGTTTGGTGAAGAAAAACAGGAATAGTCTTACTTTTGCGAGATAAGGCCAAATTGGTATTTTTGCTATAAAATGAAATCCTTCAGTCAAAACAAGTTCAAACTCCTTTGTCCTTCATATATATCAATTCTAAGTAGGTTCCATGTATAAACATCTTTAAATGACCTTGTATGCGAAAGAAACACAGGAATAGCCTTCTTTTGCGGAGTTAAGACGATATTCGGATTTTTGCTTATAAACACCAATTCCTTCAGTCAAAACAAGTTCAAACTCCTTTGTCCTTCATATATACCCATTCTAAGTAGGTTCCATGCATAAACTTCTTTAAATGACCTTGTTTGAGAAAGAAAAACAGGAATAGCCTTACTTTTGCGAGATAATGCCAAATTGGTATTTTTGCTATAAAATGAATTCCTTCAGTCAAAACAAGTTCAAACTCCTTTGTCCTTCATATATATCAATTCTAAGTAGATTCCATGCATAAACTTCTTTAAATGACCTTGTTTGAGAAAGAAAAACAGGAATAGCCTTACTTTTGCGAGATAAGGCCAAATTGGTATTTTTGCTATAAAATGAATTCCTTCAGTCAAAACAAGTTCAAACTCCTTTGTCCTTCATATATATAGATTCTATATAGGTTCCATGTATAAAACCTCTTTAAATTACCTTGTTTGGTGAAGAAAAACAGGAATAGTCTTACTTTTGCGAGATAAGGCCAAATTGGTATTTTTGCTATAAAATGAAATCCTTCAGTCAAAACAAGTTCAAACTCCTTTGTCCTTCATATATATCAATTCTAAGTAGGTTCCATGTATAAACATCTTTAAATGACCTTGTATGCGAAAGAAACACAGGAATAGCCTTCTTTTGCGGAGTTAAGACGATATTCGGATTTTTGCTTATAAACACAAATTCCTTCAGTCAAAACAAGTTCAAACTCCTTTGTCCTTCATATATACCCATTCTAAGTAGGTTCCATGCATAAACTTCTTTAAATGACCTTGTTTGAGAAAGAAAAACAGGAATAGCCTTACTTTTGCGAGATAAGGCCAAATTGGTATTTTTGCTATAAAATGAATTCCTTCAGTCTAAACAAGTTCAAACTCCTTTGTCCATATATATGAATTCTAAGTAGATTCCATGCATAAACCTCTTTAAATTAACTTGCTTGGGGAAGAAAAACAGGAATAGCCTTACTTTTGCGAGATAAGGACAAATTGGTATTTTTGCTATAAAATGAATTCCTTCAGTCAAAACAAGTTCAAAAACCTTTGTCCTTCATATATATAGATTCTATATAGGTTCCATGAATAAAACCTCTTTAAATTACCTTGTTTGGTGAAGAAAAACAGGAATAGTCTTACTTTTGCGAGATAAGGCCAAATTGGTATTTTTGCTATAAAATGAAATCCTTCAGTCAAAACAAGTTCAAACTCCTTTGTCCTTCATATATATCAATTCTAAGTAGGTTCCATGCATAAACCTCTTTAAATGACCTTGTATGCGAAAGAAACACAGGAATAGCCTTCTTTTGCGGAGTTAAGACTATATTCTGATTTTTCCTTATAAACACCAATTCCTTCAGTCAAAACAAGTTCAAACTCCTTTGTCCTTTAAATATATAAATTCTAAGTAGGTTCCATGCATAAACCTCTATAAATGACCTTGTTTGAGAAAGACAAACAGGAATAGCTTTACTTTTGCGAGATAATGCCAAATTGGTATTTTTGCTATAAAATGAAATCCTTCAGTCAAAACAAGTTCAAACTCCTTTGTCCTTCATATATATCAATTCTAAGTAGATTCCATGCATAAACTTCTTTAAATGACCTTGTTTGAGAAAGAAAAACAGGAATAGCCTTACTTTTGCGAGATAAGGCCAAATTGGTATTTTTGCTATGAAATGAATTCCTTCAGTCAAAACAAGTTCAAACTCCTTTGTCCTTCATATATATCAATTCTAAGTAGGTTCCATGCATAAACATCTTTAAATGACCTTGCATGCGAAAGAAACACAGGAATAGCCTTCTTTTGCGGAGTTAAGACGATATTCGGATTTTTGCTTATAAACACCAATTCCTTCAGTCAAAACAAGTTCAAACTCCTTTGTCCTTCATATATACCCATTCTAAGTAGGTTCCATGCATAAACTTCTTTAAATGACCTTGTTTGAGAAAGAAAAACAGGAATAGCCTTACTTTTGCGAGATAAGGCCAAATTGGTATTTTTGCTATGAAATGAATTCCTTCAGTCAAAACAAGTTCAAACTCCTTTGTCCTTCATATATATCAATTCTAAGTAGGTTCCATGCATAAACATCTTTAAATGACCTTGTATGCGAAAGAAACACAGGAATAGCCTTCTTTTGCGGAGTTAAGACGATATTCGGATTTTTGCTTATAAACACCAATTCCTTCAGTCAAAACAAGTTCAAACTCCTTTGTCCTTCATATATACCCATTCTAAGTAGGTTCCATGCATAAACTTCTTTAAATGACCTTGTTTGAGAAAGAAAAACAGGAATAGCCTTACTTTAGCGAGATAATGCCAAATTGGTATTGTTGCTATAAAATGAATTCCTTCAGTCTAAACAAGTTCAAACTCCTTTGTCCTTCATATATATGAATTCTAAGTAGATTCCATGCATAAACCTCTTTAAATTAACTTGCTTGGGGAAGAAAAACAGGAATAGCCTTACTTTTGCGAGATAAGGCCAAATTGGTATTTTTGCTATAAAATGAATTCCTTCAGTCAAAACAAGTTCAAACTCCTTTGTCCTTCATATATATAGATTCTATATAGGTTCCATGTATAAAACCTCTTTAAATTACCTTGTTTGGTGAAGAAAAACAGGAATAGTCTTACTTTTGCGAGATAAGGCCAAATTAGTATTTTTGCTATAAAATGAAATCCTTCAGTCAAAACAAGTTCAAATTCCTTTGTCCTTCATATGTATCAATTCTAAGTAGATTCCATGCATAAACCTCTTTAAATGACCTTGTATGCGAAAGAAACACAGGAATAGCCTTCTTTTGCGGCGTTAAGACGATATTCGGATTTTTGCTTAAAAACACCAATTCCTTCAGTCAAAACAAGTTCAAACTCCTTTGTCCTTTAAATATATAAATTCTAAGTAGGTTCCATGCATAAACCTCTTTAAATGACCTTGTTTGAGAAAGACAAACAGGAATAGCTTTACTTTTGCGAGATAATGCCAAATTGGTATTTTTGCTATAAAATGAAATCCTTCAGTCAAAACAAGTTCAAACTCCTTTGTCCTTCATATATACCCATTCTAAGTAGGTGCCATTAATAAACTTCTTTAAATGACCTTGTTTGAGAAAGACAAACAGGAATAGCCTTAATTTTGCGAGATAAGTTCAAATTGGTATTTTTGCTATAAAATGAAATTCTTCAGTCAAAACAAGTTCAAACTCCTTTGTCCTTCATATATATCAATTCTAAGTAGGTTCCATGCATAAACCTCTTTAAATGACCTTGTATGCGAAAGAAACACAGGAATAGCCTTCTTTTGCGGAGTTAAGACGATATTCGGATTTTTGCTTATAACACCAATTCCTTCAGTCAAAACAAGTTCAAACTCCTTTGTCCTTCATATATACCCATTCTAAGTAGGTTCCATGCATAAACTTCTTTAAATGACCTTGTTTGAGAAAGAAAAACAGGAATAGCCTTACTTTTGCGAGATAATGCCAAATTGGTATTTTTGCTATAAAATGAATTCCTTCAGTCAAAACAAGTTCAAACTCCTTTGTCCTTCATATATATCAATTCTAAGTAGATTCCATGCATAAACTTCTTTAAATGACCTTGTTTGAGAAAGAAAAACAGGAATAGCCTTACTTTTGCGAGATAAGGCCAAATTGGTATTTTTACTATAAAATGAATTCCTTCAGTCAAAACAAGTTCAAACTCCTTTGTCCTTCATATATATCAATTCTAAGTAGGTTCCATGTATAAACATCTTTAAATGACCTTGTATGCGAAAGAAACACAGGAATAGCCTTCTTTTGCGGAGTTAAGACGTTATTCGGATTTTTGCTTATAAACACCAATTCCTTCAGTCAAAACAAGTTCAAACTCCTTTGTCCTTCATATATACCCATTCTAAGTAGGTTCCATGCATAAACTTCTTTAAATGACCTTGTTTGAGAAAGAAAAACAGGAATAGCCTTACTTTTGCGAGATAATGCCAAATTGGTATTGTTGCTATAAAATGAATTCCTTCAGTCTAAACAAGTTCAAACTCCTTTGTCCTTCATATATATGAATTCTAAGTAGATTCCATGCATAAACCTCTTTAAATTAACTTGCTTGGGGAAGAAAAACAGGAATAGCCTTACTTTTGCGAGATAAGGCCAAATTGGTATTTTTGCTATAAAATGAATTCCTTCAGTCAAAACAAGTTCAAACTCCTTTGTCCTTCATATATATACATTCTATATAGGTTCCATGTATAAAACCTCTTTAAATTACCTTGTTTGGTGAAGAAAAACAGGAATAGTCTTACTTTTGCGAGATAAGGCCAAATTGGTATTTTTGCTATAAAATGAAATCCTTCAGTCAAAACAAGTTCAAACTCCTTTGTCCTTCATATATATCAATTCTAAGTAGGTTCCATGCATTCACATCTTTAATTGACCTTGTATGCGAAAGAAACACAGGAATAGCCTTCTTTTGCGGAGTTAAGACGATATTCGGATTTTTGCTTATAAACACCAATTCCTTCAGTCAAAACAAGTTCAAACTCCTTTGTCCTTCATATATACCCATTCTAAGTAGGTTCCATGCATAAACTTCTTTAAATGACCTTGTTTGAGAAAGAAAAACAGGAATAGCCTTACTTTTGCGAGATAATGCCAAATTGGTATTTTTGCTATAAAATGAATTCCTTCAGTCAAAACAAGTTCAAACTCCTTTGTCCTTCATATATATCGATTCTAAGTAAATTCCATGCATAAACTTCTTTAAATGACCTTGTTTGAGAAAGAAAAACAGGAATAGCCTTACTTTTGCGAGATAAGGCCAAATTGGTATTTTTGCTATAAAATGAATTCCTTCAGTCAAAACAAGTTCAAACTACTTTGTCCTTCATATATATCAATTCTAAGTAGGTTCCATGCATAAACATCTTTAAATGACCTTGTATGCGAAAGAAACACAGGAATAGCCTTCTTTTGCGGAGTTAAGACGATATTCGGATTTTTGCTTATAAACACCAATTCCTTCAGTCAAAACAAGTTCAAACTCCTTTGTCCTTTAAATATATAAATTCTAAGTAGGTTCCATGCATAAACCTCTTTAAATGACCTTGTTTGAGAAAGACAAACAGGAATAGCTTTACTTTTGCGAGATAATGCCAAATTGGTATTTTTGCTATAAAATGAAATCCTTCAGTCAAAACAAGTTCAAACTCCTTTGTCCTTCATATATACCCATTCTAAGTAGGTTCCATGCATTCACATCTTTAATTGACCTTGTATGCGAAAGAAACACAGGAATAGCCTTCTTTTGCGGAGTTAAGACGATATTCGGATTTTTGCTTATAAACACCAATTCCTTCAGTCAAAACAAGTTCAAACTCCTTTGTCCTTCATATATACCCATTCTAAGTAGGTTCCATGCATAAACTTCTTTAAATGACCTTGTTTGAGAAAGAAAAACAGGAATAGCCTTACTTTTGCGAGATAATGCCAAATTGGTATTTTTGCTATAAAATGAATTCCTTCAGTCTAAACAAGTTCAAACTCCTTTGTCCTTCATATATATGAATTCTAAGTAGATTCCATGCATAAACCTCTTTAAATTAACTTGCTTGGGGAAGAAAAACAGGAATAGCCTTACTTTTGCGAGATAAGGCCAAATTGGTATTTTTGCTATAAAATGAATTCCTTCAGTCAAAACAAGTTCAAACTCCTTTGTCCTTCATATATATAGATTCTATATAGGTTCCATGTATAAAACCTCTTTAAATTACCTTGTTTGGTGAAGAAAAACAGGAATAGTCTTACTTTTGCGAGATAAGGCCAAATTAGTATTTTTGCTATATAATGAATTCCTTCAGTCAAAACAAGTTCAAATTCCTTTGTCCTTCATATGTATCAATTCTAAGTAGATTCCATGCATAAACCTCTTTAAATGACCTTGTATGCGAAAGAAACACAGGAATAGCCTTCTTTTGCGGCGTTAAGACGATATTCGGATTTTTGCTTAAAAACACCAATTCCTTCAGTCAAAACAAGTTCAAACTCCTTTGTCCTTCATATATACCCATTCTAAGTAGGTTCCATGCATAAACTTCTTTAAATGACCTTGTTTGAGAAAGAAAAACAGGAATAGCCTTACTTTTGCGAGATAATGCCAAATTGGTATTTTTGCTATAAAATGAATTCCTTCAGTCAAAACAAGTTCAAACTCCTTTGTCCTTCATATATATCAATTCTAAGTAGATTCCATGCATAAACTTCTTTAAATGACCTTGTTTGAGAAAGAAAAACAGGAATAGCCTTACTTTTGCGAGATAAGGCCAAATTGGTATTTTTGCTATAAAATGAATTCCTTCAGTCAAAACAAGTTCAAACTCCTTTGTCCTTCATATATATCAATTCTAAGTAGGTTCCATGTATAAACATCTTTAAATGACCTTGTATGCGAAAGAAACACAGGAATAGCCTTCTTTTGCGGAGTTAAGACGATATTCGGATTTTTGCTTATAAACACCAATTCCTTCAGTCAAAACAAGTTCAAACTCCTTTGTCCTTCATATATATGAATTCTAAGTAGATTCCATGCATAAACCTCTTTATATTAACTTGCTTGGGGAAGAAAAACAGGAATAGCCTTACTTTTGCGAGATAAGGCCAAATTGGTATTTTTGCTATAAAATGAATTCCTTCAGTCAAAACAAGTTCAAACTCCTTTGTCCTTCATATATATACATTCTATATAGGTTCCATGTATAAAACCTCTGTAAATTACCTTGTTTGGTGAAGAAAAACAGGAATAGTCTTACTTTTGCGAGATAAAGCCAAATTGGTATTTTTGCTATAAAATGAAATCCTTCAGTCAAAACAAGTTCAAACTCCTTTGTCCTTCATATATATCAATTCTAAGTAGGTTCCATGCATTCACATCTTTAAATGACCTTGTATGCGAAAGAAACACAGGAATAGCCTTCTTTTGCGGAGTTCAGACGATATTCGGATTTTTGCTTATAAACACCAATTCCTTCAGTCAAAACAAGTTCAAACTCCTTTGTCCTTCATATATACCCATTCTAAGTAGGTTCCATGCATAAACTTCTTTAAATGACCTTGTTTGAGAAAGAAAAACAGGAATAGCCTTACTTTTGCGAGATAATGCCAAATTGGTATTTTTGCTATAAAATGAATTCCTTCAGTCTAAACAAGTTCAAACTCCTTTGTCCTTCATATATATGAATTCTAAGTAGATTCCATGCATAAACCTCTTTAAATTAACTTGCTTGGGGAAGAAAAACAGGAATAGCCTTACTTTTGCGAGATAAGGCCAAATTGGTATTTTTGCTATAAAATGAATTCCTTCAGTCAAAACAAGTTCAAACTCCTTTGTCCTTCATATATATAGATTCTATATAGGTTCCATGTATAAAACCTCTTTAAATTACCTTGTTTGGTGAAGAAAAACAGGAATAGTCTTACTTTTGCGAGATAAGGCCAAATTGGTATTTTTGCTATAAAATGAATTCCTACAGTCAAAACAAGTTCAAATTCCTTTGTCCATCATATGTATCAATTCTAAGTAGATTCCATGCATAAACCTCTTTAAATGACCTTGTATGCGAAAGAAACACAGGAATAGCCTTCTTTTGCGGCGTTAAGACGATATTCGGATTTTTGCTTATAAACACCAATTCCTTCAGTCAAAACAAGTTCAAACTCCTTTGTCCTTCATATATACCCATTCTAAGTAGATTCCAAGCATAAACTTCTTTAAATGACTTTGTTTGAGAAAGAAAAACAGGAATAGCCTTACTTTTGCGAGATAATGCCAAATTGGTATTTTTGCTATAAAATGAATTCCTTCAGTCAAAACAAGTTCAAACTCCTTTTTCCTTCATATATATCAATTCTAAGTAGATTCCAAGCATAAACTTCTTTAAATGACTTTGTTTGAGAAAGAAAAACAGGAATAGCCTTACTTTTGCGAGATAATGCCAAATTGGTATTTTTGCTATAAAATGAATTCCTTCAGTCAAAACAAGTTCAAACTCCTTTTTCCTTCATATATATCAATTCTAAGTAGATTCCATGCATAAACTTCTTTAAATGACCTTGTTTGAGAAAGAAAAACAGGAATAGCCTTACTTTTGCGAGATAAGGCCAAATTGGTATTTTTGCTATAAAATGAATTCCTTCAGTCAAAACAAGTTCAAACTCCTTTGTCCTTCATATATATCAATTCTAAGTAGGTTCCATGTATAAACATCTTTAAATGACCTTGTATGCGAAAGAAACACAGGAATAGCCTTCTTTTGCGGAGTTAAGACGATATTCGGATTTTTGCTTATAAACACCAATTCCTTCAGTCAAAACAAGTTCAAACTCCTTTGTCCTTCATATATACCCATTCTAAGTAGGTTCCATGCATAAACTTCTTTAAATGACCTTGTTTGAGAAAGAAAAACAGGAATAGCCTTACTTTTGCGAGATAATGCCAAATTGGTATTTTTGCTATAAAATGAATTCCTTCAGTCAAAACAAGTTCAAACTCCTTTGTCCTTCATATATATACATTCTATATAGGTTCCATGTATAAAACCTCTTTAAATTACCTTGTTTGTTTAAGAAAAACAGGAATAGTCTTACTTTTGCGAGATAAGGCCAAATTGGTATTTTTGCTATAAAATGAAATCCTTCAGTCAAAACAAGTTCAAACTCCTTTGTCCTTCATATATATCAATTCTAAGTAGGTTCCATGCATTCACATCTTTAATTGACCTTGTATGCGAAAGAAACACAGGAATAGCCTTCTTTTGCGGAGTTAAGACGATATTCGGATTTTTGCTTATAAACACCAATTCCTTCAGTCAAAACAAGTTCAAACTCCTTTGTCCTTCATATATACCCATTCTAAGTAGGTTCCATGCATAAACTTCTTTAAATGACCTTGTTTGAGAAAGAAAAACAGGAATAGCCTTACTTTTGCGAGATAATGCCAAATTGGTATTTTTGCTATAAAATGAATTCCTTCAGTCAAAACAAGTTCAAACTCCTTTGTCCTTCATATATATCGATTCTAAGTAAATTCCATGCATAAACTTCTTTAAATGACCTTGTTTGAGAAAGAAAAACAGGAATAGCCTTACTTTTGCGAGATAAGGCCAAATTGGTATTTTTGCTATAAAATGAATTCCTTCAGTCAAAACAAGTTCAAACTCCTTTGTCCTTCATATATATCAATTCTAAGTAGGTTCCATGTATAAACATCTTTAAATGACCTTGTATGCGAAAGAAACACAGGAATAGCCTTCTTTTGCGGAGTTAAGACGTTATTCGGATTTTTGCTTATAAACACCAATTCCTTCAGTCAAAACAAGTTCAAACTCCTTTGTCCTTCATATATACCCATTCTAAGTAGGTTCCATGCATAAACTTCTTTAAATGACCTTGTTTGAGAAAGAAAAACAGGAATAGCCTTACTTTAGCAAGACAATGCCAAATTGGTATTTTTGCTATAAAATGAATTCCTTCAGTCTAAACAAGTTCAAACTCCTTTGTCCTTCATATATATGAATTCTAAGTAGATTCCATGCATAAACCTCTTTAAATTAACTTGCTTGGGGAAGAAAAACAGGAATAGCCTTACTTTTGCGAGATAAGGCCAAATTGGTATTTTTGCTATAAAATGAATTCCTTCAGTCAAAACAAGTTCAAACTCCTTTGTCCTTCATATATATAGATTCTATATAGTTTCCATGTATAACACCTCTTTAAATTACCATGTTTGGTGAAGAAAAACTGGAATAGTCTTACTTTTGCGAGATAAGGCCAAATTGGTATTTTTGCTATAAAATGAATTCCTTCAGTCAAAACAAGTTCAAATTCCTTTGTCCATCATATGTATCAATTCTAAGTAGATTCCATGCATAAACCTCTTTAAATAACCTTGTATGCGAAAGAAACACAGGAATAGCCTTCTTTTGCGGCGTTAAGACGATATTCGGATTTTTGCTTATAAACACCAATTCCTTCAGTCAAAACAAGTTCAAACTCCTTTGTCCTTCATATATACCCATTCTAAGTAGGTTCCATGCATAAACTTCTTTAAATGACCTTGTTTGAGAAAGAAAAACTGGAATAGCCTTACTTTTGCGAGATAATGCCAAATTGGTATTTTTGCTATAAAATGAATTCCTTCAGTCAAAACAAGTTCAAACTCATTTGTCCTTCATATATATCAATTCTAAGTAGATTCCATGCATAAACTTCTTTAAATGACCTTGTTTGAGAAAGAAAAACAGGAATAGCCTTACTTTTGCGAGATAAGGCCAAATTGGTATTTTTGCTATAAAATGAATTCCTTCAGTCAAAACAAGTTCAAACTCCTTTGTCCTTCATATATATCAATTCTAAGTAGGTTCCATGTATAAACATCTTTAAATGACCTTGTATGCGAAAGAAACACAGGAATAGCCTTATTTTGCGGAGTTAAGACGATATTCGGATTTTTGCTTATAAACACCAATTCCTTCAGTCAAAACAAGTTCAAACTCCTTTGTCCTTCATATATACCCATTCTAAGTAGGTTCCATGCATAAACTTCTTTAAATGACCTTGTTTGAGAAAGAAAAACAGGAATAGCCTTACTTTTGCGAGATAAGGCCAAATTGGTATTGTTGCTATAAAATGAATTCCTTCAGTCTAAACAAGTTCAAACTCCTTTGTCCTTCATATATATGAATTCTAAGTAGATTCCATGCATAAACCTCTTTAAATTAACTTGCTTGTGGAAGAAAAACAGGAATAGCCTTACTTTTGCGAGATAAGGCCAAATTGGTATTGTTGCTATAAAATGAATTCCTTCAGTCTAAACAAGTTCAAACTCCTTTGTCCTTCATATATATGAATTCTAAGTAGATTCAATGCATAAACCTCTTTAAATTAACTTGCTTGGGGAATAAAAACAGGAATAGCCTTACTTTTGCGAGATAAGGCCAAATTGGTATTTTTGCTATAAAATGAATTCCTTCAGTCAAAACAAGTTCAAACTCCTTTGTCCTTCATATATATAGATTCTATATAGGTTCCATGTATAAAACCTCTTTAAATTACCTTGTTTGGTGAAGAAACACAGGAATAGTCTTACTTTTGCGAGATAAGGCCAAATTGGTATTTTTGCTATAAAATGAAATCCTTCAGTCAAAACAAGTTCAAACTCCTTTGTCCTTCATATATATCAATTCTAAGTAGGTTCCATGCATAAACATCTTTAAATGACCTTGTATGCGAAAGAAACACAGGAATAGCCTTCTTTTGCGGAGTTAAGACGATATTCGGATTTTTGCTTATAAACACCAATTCCTTCAGTCATAACAAGTTCAAACTCCTTTGTCCTTCAAATATATAAATTCTAAGTAGGTTCCATGCATAAACCTCTTTAAATGACCTTGTTTGAGAAAGACAAACAGGAATATCCTTACTTTTGCGAGATAATGCCAAATTGGTATTTTTGCTATAAAATGAAATCCTTCAGTCAAAACAAGTTCAAACTCCTTTGTCCTTCATATATACCCATTCTAAGTAGGTTCCATTAATAAACTTCTTTAAATGACCTTGTTTGAGAAAGACAAACAGGAATAGCCTTACTTTTGCGAGATAAGGCCAAATTGGTATTTTTGCTATAAAATGAAATCATTCAGTCAAAACAAATTCAAACTCCTTTGTCCTTCATATATATCAATTCTAAGTAGGTTCCATGCATAAACCTCTTTAAATGACCTTGTATGCGAAATAAACACAGGAATAGCCTTCTTTTGCGGAGTTAAGACGATATTCGGATTTTTGCTTATAAACACCAATTCCTTTAGTCAAAACAAGTTCAAACTCCTTTGTCCTTCATATAAATCCATTCTAAGTAGGTTCCATGCATAAACTTCTTTAAATGACCTTGTTTGAGAAAGAAAAACAGGAATAGCCTTACTTTTGAGAGATAATGCCAAATTGGTATTTTTGCTATAAAATGAATTCCTTCAGTCAAAACAAGTTCAAACTCCTTTGTCCTTCATATATATCAATTCTAAGTAGATTCCATGCATAAACCTCTTTAAATTAACTTGCTTGGGGAAGAAAAACAGGAATAGCCTTACTTTTGCGAGATAAGGCCAAATTGGTATTTTTGCTATAAAATGAATTCCTTCAGTCAAAACAAGTTCAAACTCCTTTGTCCTTCATATATATAGATTCTATATAGGTTCCATGTATAAAACCTCTTTAAATTACCTTGTTTGGAGAAGAAAAACAGGAATAGTCTTACTTTTGCGAGATAAGGCCAAATTGGTATTTTTGCTATAAAATGAATTCCTTCAGTCAAAACAAGTTCAAATTCCTTTGTCCTTCATATGTATCAATTCTAAGTAGGTTCCATGCATAAACCTCTTTAAATGACCTTGTATGCGAAAGAAACACAGGAATAGCCTTCTTTTGCGGCGTTAAGACGATATGCGGATTTTTGCTTATAAACACCAATTCCTTCAGTCAAAACAAGTTCAAACTCCTTTGTCCTTCATATATACCCATTCTAAGTAGGTTCCATGCATAAACCTCTTTAAATGACCTTGTTTGAGAAAGAAAAACAGGAATAGCCTTACTTTTGCGAGATAAGGCCAAATTGGTATTTTTGCCATAAAATGAATTCCTTCAGTCAAAACAAGTTCAAACTCCTTTGTCCTTCATATATACCCATTCTAAGTAGGTTCCATGCATAAACCTCTTTAAATGACCTTGTTTGAGAAAGACAAACAGGAATAGCCTTACTTTTGCGAGATAAGGCCAAATTGGTATTTTTGCCATAAAATGAATTCCTTCAGTCAAAACAAGTTCAAACTCCTTTGTCCTTCATATATATCAATTCTAAGTAGGTTCCATGCATAAACCTCTTTAAATGACCTTGTTTGCGAAAGAAACACAGTAATAGCCTTCTTTTGCGGAGTTAAGACGATATTCGGATTTTTGCTTATAAACACCAATTCCTTCAGTCAAAACAAGTTCAAACTCCTTTGTCCTTCATATATATCAATTCTAAGTAGGTTCCATGCATAAACTTCTTTAAATGACCTTGTTTGAGAAAGAAAAACAGGAATAGCCTTACTTTTGCGAGATAAGGCCAAATTGGTATTTTTGCTATAAAATGAATTTCTTCAGTCAAAACAAGTTCAAACTCCTTTGTCCTTCATATATAAAGATTCTATATAGGTTCCATGTATAAAATCTCTTTAAATTACCTTGTTTGAGAAAGAAAAACAGGAATAGCCTTACTTTTGCGAGATAAGGCCAAATTGGTATTTTTGCCATAAAATGAATTCCTTCAGTCAAAACAAGTTCAAACTCATTTGTCCTTCATATATATACATTCTAAGTAGGTGCCATGCATAAACCTCTTTAAATGACCTTGTTTGAGGAAGAAAAACAGGAATAGCCTTACTTTTGCGAGATAAGGCCAAATTGGTATTTTTGCTATAAAATGAAATCCTTCAGTCAAAACAAGTTCAAACTCCTTTGTCCTTCATATATATCAATTCTAAGTAGGTTCCATGCATAAAAATCTTTAAATGACCTTGTATGCGAAAGAAACACAGTAATAGCCTTACTTTTGCGGAGTTAAGACGATATTCGGATTTTTGCTTATAAACACCAATTCCTTCAGTCAAAACAAGTTCAAACTCTTTTGTCCTTCATATATACCCATTCTAAGTAGGTTCCATGCATAAACTTCTTTAAATGACCTTGTTTGAGAAAGAAAAACAGGAATAGCCTTACTTTTGCGAGATAAGGCCAAATTGGTATTTTTGCTATAAAATGAAATCCTTCAGTCAAAACAAGTTCAAACTCCTTTTTCCTTCATATATACCCATTCTAAGTAGGTTCCATGCATAAACTTCTTTAAATGACCTTGTTTGAGAAAGACAAACAGGAATAGCCTTACTTTTGCGAGATGAGGCCAAATTGGTATTTTTGCTATAAAATGAAATCCTTCAGTCAAAACAAGTTCAAACTCCTTTGTCCTTCATATATATCAATTCTAAGTAGGTTCCATGCATAAACCTCTTTAAATGACCTTGTATGCGAAAGAAATACAGGAATAGCCTTCTTTTGCGGAGTTAAGACGATATTCGGATTTTTGCTTATAAACACCAATTCCTTCAGTCAAAACAAGTTCAAACTCCTTTGTCCTTCATATATACCCATTCTAAGTAGGTTCCATGCATAAACTTCTTTAAATGACCTTGTTTGAGAAAGAAAAACAGGAATAGCCTTACTATAGCGAGATAATGCCAAATTGGTACTTTTGCTATAAAATGAATTCCTTCAGTCAAAACAAGTTCAAACTCCTTTGTCCTTCATATATATAGATTCTATATAGGTTCCATGTATAAAACCTCTTTAAATTACCTTGTTTGGTGAAGAAAAACAGGAATAGTCTTACTTTTGCGAGATAAGGCCAAATTGGTATTTTTACTATAAAATGAATTCCTTCAGTCAAAACAAGTTCAAATTCCTTTGTCCTTCATATGTATCAATTCTAAGTAGATTCCATGCATAAACCTCTTTAAATGACCTTGTATGCGAAAGAAACACAGGAATAGCCTTCTTTTGCGGAGTTAAGACGATATTCGGATTTTTGCTTATAAACACCAATTCCTTCAGTCAAAACAAGTTCAAACTCCTTTGTCCTTCATATATACCCATTCTAAGTAGGTTCCATGCATAAACCTCTTTAAATGACCTTGTTTGAGGAAGACAAACAGGAATAGCCTTACTTTTGCGAGATAAGGCCAAATTGGTATTTTTGCCATAAAATGAATTCCTTCAGTCAAAACAAGTTCAAACTCATTTGTCCTTCATATATATACATTCTAAGTAGGTGCCATGCATAAACCTCTTTAAATGACCTTTTTTTGAGGAAGACAAACAGGAATAGCCTTACTTTTGCGAGATAAGGCCAAATTGGTATTTTTGCTATAAAATGAAATCCTTCAGTCAAAACAAGTTCAAACTCCTTTGTCCTTCATATATATATATTCTAAGTAGGTTCCATGCATAAACTTCTTTAAATTAACTTGCTTGGGGAAGAAAAACAGGAATAGCCTTACTTTTGCGAGATAAGGCCAAATTGGTATTGTTGCTATAAAATGAATTCCTTCAGTCAAAACAAGTTCAAACTCCTTTGTCCTTCATATATATAGATTCTATATAGGTTCCATGTATAAAACCTCTTTAAATGACCTTGTTTGAGAAAGAAAAACAGGAATAGCCTTACTTTTGCGAGATAAGGTCAAATTGGTATTTTTGCTATAAAATGAATTCCTTCAGTCAAAACAAGTTCAAACTCCTATGTCCTTCATATATATCAATTCTAAGTAGGTTCCATGTATAAACATCTTTAAATGACCTTGTCTGCGAAAGAAACACAGGAATAGCCTTCTTTTGCGGAGTTAAGACGATATTCGGATTTTTGCTTATAAACACCAATTCCTTCAGTCAAAACAAGTTCAAACTCCTTTGTCCTTCATATATACCCATTCTAAGTAGGTTCCATGCATAAACTTCTTTAAATGACCTTTTTTGAGAAAGAAAAACAGGAATAGCCTTGCTTTAGCGAGATAATGCCAAATTGGTATTTTTGCTATAAAATGAATTCCTTCAGTCTAAACAAGTTCAAACTCCTTTGTCCTTCATATATATGAATTCTAAGTAGATTCCATGCATAAACCTCTTTAAATTAACTTGCTTGGGGAATAAAAACAGGAATAGCCTTACTTTTGCGAGATAAGGCCAAATTGGTATTTTTGCTATAAAATGAATTCCTTCAGTCAAAAAAAGTTCAAACTCCTTTGTCCTTCATATATATAGATTCTATATAGGTTCCATGTATAAAACCTCTTTAAATTACCTTGTTTGGTGAAGAAACACAGGAATAGTCTTACTTTTGCGAGATAAGGCCAAATTGGTATTTTTGCTATAAAATGAAATCCTTCAGTCAAAACAAGTTCAAACTCCTTTGTCCTTCATATATATCAATTCTAAGTAGGTTCCATGCATAAACATCTTTAAATGACCTTGTATGCGAAAGAAACACAGGAATAGCCTTCTTTTGCGGAGTTAAGACGATATTCGGATTTTTGCTTATAAACACCAATTCCTTCAGTCATAACAAGTTCAAACTCCTTTGTCCTTCAAATATATAAATTCTAAGTAGGTTCCATGCATAAACCTCTTTAAATGACCTTGTTTGAGAAAGACAAACAGGAATAGCCTTACTTTTGCGAGATAAGGCCAAATTGGTATTTTTGCTATAAAATGAAATCCTTCAGTCAAAACAAGTTCAAACTCCTTTGTCCTTCATATATATCAATTCTAAGTAGGTTCCATGCATAAACCTCTTTAAATGACCTTGTATGCGAAATAAACACAGGAATAGCCTTCTTTTGCGGAGTTAAGACGATATTCGGATTTTTGCTTATAAACACCAATTCCTTCAGTCAAAACAAGTTCAAACTCCTTTGTCCTTCATATAAACCCATTCTAAGTAGGTTCCATGCATAAACTTCTTTAAATTAACTTGTTTGAGAAAGAAAAACAGGAATAGCCTTACTTTTGCGAGATAATGCCAAATTGGTATTTTTGCTATAAAATGAATTCCTTCAGTCAAAACAAGTTCAAACTCCTTTGTCCTTCATATATATCAATTCTAAGTAGATTCCATGCATAAACCTCTTTAAATTAACTTGCTTGGGGAAGAAAAACAGGAATAGCCTTACTTTTGCGAGATAAGGCCAAATTGGTATTTTTGCTATAAAATGAATTCCTTCAGTCAAAACAAGTTCAAACTCCTTTGTCCTTCATATATATAGATTCTATATAGGTTCCATGTATAAAACCTCTTTAAATTACCTTGTTTGGTGAAGAAAAACAGGAATAGTCTTACTTTTGCGAGATAAGGCCAAATTGGTATTTTTGCTATAAAATGAATTCCTTCAGTCAAAACAAGTTCAAACTCCTTTGTCCTTCATATATACCCATTCTAAGTAGGTTCCATGCATAAACCTCTTTAAATGACCTTGTTTGAGAAAGCAAAACAGGAATAGCCTTACTTTTGCGAGATAAGGCCAAATTGGTATTTTTGCCATAAAATGAATTCCTTCAGTCAAAACAAGTTCAAACTCCTTTGTCCTTCATATATATAAATTCTAAGTAGGTTCCATGCATAAACCTCTTTAAATGACCTTGTTTGGTGAAGAAAAACAGGAATAGTCTTACTTTTGCGAGATAAGGCCAAATTGGTATTTTTGCTATAAAATGAAATCCTTCAGTCAAAACAAGTTCAAACTCCTTTGTCCTTCATATATATCAATTCTAAGTAGGTTCCATGCATAAAAATCTTTAAATTACCTTGTATGCGAAAGAAACACAGTAATAGCCTTACTTTTGCGGAGTTAAGACGATATTCGGATTTTTGCTTATAAACACCAATTCCTTCAGTCAAAACAAGTTCAAACTCTTTTGTCCTTCATATATACCCATTCTAAGTAGGTTCCATGCATAAACTTCTTTAAATGACCTTGTTTGAGGAAGAAAAACAGGAATAGCCTTACTTTTGCGAGATAAGGCCAAATTGGTATTTTTGCTATAAAATGAATTCCTTCAGTCAAAACAAGTTCAAACTCCTTTGTCCTTCATATATATAGATTCTATATAGGTTCCATGTATGAAACCTCTTTAAATTACCTTGTTTGGTGAAGAAAAACAGGAATAGTCTTACTTTTGCGAGATAAGGCCAAATTGGTATTTTTGCCATAAAATGAATTCCTTCAGTCAAAACAAGTTCAAATTCCTTTGTCCTTCATATGTATCAATTCTAAGTAGATTCCATGCATAAACCTCTTTAAATGACCTTGTATGCGAAAGAAACACAGGAATAGCCTTCTTTTGCGGCGTTAAGACGATATTCGGATTTTTGCTTATAAACACCAATTCCTTCAGTCAAAACAAGTTCAAACTCCTTTGTCCTTCATATATACCCATTCTAAGTAGGTTCCATGCATAAACCTCTTTAAATGACCTTGTTTGAGAAAAAAAAACAGGAATAGCCTTACTTTTGCGAGATAAGGCCAAATTGGTATTTTTGCCATAAAATGAATTCCTTCAGTCAAAACAAGTTCAAACTCCTATGTCCTTCATATATATCAATTCTAAGTAGGTTCCATGTATAAACATCTTTAAATGACCTTGTCTGCGAAAGAAACACAGGAATAGCCTTCTTTTGCGGAGTTAAGACGATATTCGGATTTTTGCTTATAAACACCAATTCCTTCAGTCAAAACAAGTTCAAACTCCTTTGTCCTTCATATATACCCATTCTAAGTAGGTTCCATGCATAAACTTCTTTAAATGACCTTTTTTGAGAAAGAAAAACAGGAATAGCCTTTCTTTAGCGAGATAATGCCAAATTGGTATTTTTGCTATAAAATGAATTCCTTCAGTCTAAACAAGTTCAAACTCCTTTGTCCTTCATATATATGAATTCTAAGTAGATTCCATGCATAAACCTCTTTAAATTAACTTGCTTGGGGAATAAAAACAGGAATAGCCTTACTTTTGCGAGATAAGGCCAAATTGGTATTTTTGCTATAAAATGAATTCCTTCAGTCAAAAAAAGTTCAAACTCCTTTGTCCTTCATATATATAGATTCTATATAGGTTCCATGTATAAAACCTCTTTAAATTACCGTGTTTGGTGAAGAAACACAGGAATAGTCTTACTTTTGCGAGATAAGGCCAAATTGGTATTTTTGCTATAAAATGAAATCCTTCAGTCAAAACAAGTTCAAACTCCTTTGTCCTTCATATATATCAATTCTAAGTAGGTTCCATGCATAAACATCTTTAAATGACCTTGTATGCGAAAGAAACACAGGAATAGCCTTCTTTTGCGGAGTTAAGACGATATTCGGATTTTTGCTTATAAACACCAATTCCTTCAGTCATAACAAGTTCAAACTCCTTTGTCCTTCAAATATATAAATTCTAAGTAGGTTCCATGCATAAACCTCTTTAAATGACCTTGTTTGAGAAAGACAAACAGGAATAGCCTTACTTTTGCGAGATAAGGCCAAATTGGTATTTTTGCTATAAAATGAAATCCTTCAGTCAAAACAAGTTCAAACTCCTTTGTCCTTCATATATATCAATTCTAAGTAGGTTCCATGCATAAACCTCTTTAAATGACCTTGTATGCGAAATAAACACAGGAATAGCCTTCTTTTGCGGAGTTAAGACGATATTCGGATTTTTGCTTATAAACACCAATTCCTTCAGTCAAAACAAGTTCAAACTCCTTTGTCCTTCATATATATCAATTCTAAGTAGATTCCATGCATAAACCTCTTTAAATTAACTTGCTTGGGGAAGAAAAACAGGAATAGCCTTACTTTTGCGAGATAAGGCCAAATTGGTATTTTTGCTATAAAATGAATTCCTTCAGTCAAAACAAGTTCAAACTCCTTTGTCCTTCATATATATAGATTCTATATAGGTTCCATGTATAAAACCTCTTTAAATTACCTTGTTTGGTGAAGAAAAACAGGAATAGTCTTACTTTTGCGAGATAAGGCCAAATTGGTATTTTTGCTATAAAATGAATTCCTTCAGTCAAAACAAGTTCAAATTCCTTTGTCCTTCATATGTATCAATTCTAAGTAGATTCCATGCATAAACCTCTTTAAATGACCTTGTAAGCGAAAGAAACACAGGAATAGCCTTCTTTTGCGGCGTTAAGACGATATTCGGATTTTTGCTTATAAACACCAATTCCTTCAGTCAAAACAAGTTCAAACTCCTTTGTCCTTCATATATACCCATTCTAAGTAGGTTCCATGCATAAACCTCTTTAAATGACCTTGTTTGAGAAAAAAAAACAGGAATAGCCTTACTTTTGCGAGATAAGGCCAAATTGGTATTTTTGCCATAAAATGAATTCCTTCAGTCAAAACAAGTTCAAACTCCTTTGTCCTTCATATATACCCATTCTAAGTAGGTTCCATGCTTAAACCTCTTTAAATGACCTTGTTTGAGAAAGCAAAACAGGAATAGCCTTACTTTTGCGAGATAAGGCCAAATTGGTATTTTTGCCATAAAATGAATTCCTTCAGTCAAAACAAGTTCAAACTCCTTTGTCCTTCATATATATCAATTCTAAGTAGGTTCCATGCATAAACCTCTTTAAATGACCTTGTTTGGTGAAGAAAAACAGGAATAGTCTTACTTTTGCGAGATAAGGCCAAATTGGTATTTTTGCTATAAAATGAAATCCTTCAGTCAAAACAAGTTCAAACTCCTTTGTCCTTCATATATATCAATTCTAAGTAGGTTCCATGCATAAAAATCTTGAAATTACCTTGTATGCGAAAGAAACACAGTAATAGCCTTACTTTTGCGGAGTTAAGACGATATTCGGATTTTTGCTTATAAACACCAATTCCTTCAGTCAAAACAAGTTCAAACTCTTTTGTCCTTCATATATACCCATTCTAAGTAGGTTCCATGCATAAACTTCTTTAAATGACCTTGTTTGAGAAAGAAAAACAGGAATAGCCTTACTTTTGCGAGATAAGGCCAAATTGGTATTTTTGCTATAAAATGAATTCCTTCAGTCAAAACAAGTTCAAACTCCTTTGTCCTTCATATATATAGATTCTATATAGGTTCCATGTATGAAACCTCTTTAAATTACCTTGTTTGGTGAAGAAAAACAGGAATAGTCTTACTTTTGCGAGATAAGGCCAAATTGGTATTTTTGCCATAAAATGAATTCCTTCAGTCAAAACAAGTTCAAATTCCTTTGTCCTTCATATGTATCAATTCTAAGTAGATTCCATGCATAAACCTCTTTAAATGACCTTGTATGCGAAAGAAACACAGGAATAGCCTTCTTTTGCGGCGTTAAGACGATATTCGGATTTTTGCTTATAAACACCAATTCCTTCAGTCAAAACAAGTTCAAACTCCTTTGTCCTTCATATATACCCATTCTAAGTAGGTTCCATGCATAAACCTCTTTAAATGACCTTGTTTGAGAAAAAAAAACAGGAATAGCCTTACTTTTGCGAGATAAGGCCAAATTGGTATTTTTGCCATAAAATGAATTCCTTCAGTCAAAACAAGTTCAAACTCCTTTGTCCTTCATATATACCCATTCTAAGTAGGTTCCATGCATAAACCTCTTTAAATGACCTTGTTTGAGAAAGAAAAACAGGAATAGCCTTACTTTTGCGAGATAAGGCCAAATTGGTATTTTTGCCATAAAATGAATTCCTTCAGTCAAAACAAGTTCAAACTCCTTTGTCCTTCATATATATCAATTCTAAGTAGGTTCCATGCATAAACCTCTTTAAATGACCTTGTTTGGTGAAGAAAAACAGGAATAGTCTTACTTTTGCGAGATAAGGCCAAATTGGTATTTTTGCTATAAAATGAAATCCTTCAGTCAAAACAAGTTCAAACTCCTTTGTCCTTCATATATATCAATTCTAAGTAGGTTCCATGCATAAAAATCTTTAAATTACCTTGTATGCGAAAGAAACACAGTAATAGCCTTACTTTTGCGGAGTTAAGACGATATTCGGATTTTTGCTTATAAACACCAATTCCTTCAGTCAAAACAAGTTCAAACTCTTTTGTCCTTCATATATACCCATTCTAAGTAGGTTCCATGCATAAACTTCTTTAAATGACCTTGTTTGAGAAAGAAAAACAGGAATAGCCTTACTTTTGCGAGATAAGGCCAAATTGGTATTTTTGCTATAAAATGAAATCCTTCAGTCAAAACAAGTTCAAACTCCTTTGTCCTTCATATATACCCATTCTAAGTAGGTTCCATTAATAAACTTCTTTAAATGACCTTGTTTGAGAAAGACAAACAGGAATAGCCTTACTTTTGCGAGATAAGGCCAAATTGGTATTTTTGCTATAAAATGAAATCCTTCAGTCAAAACAAGTTCAAACTCCTTTGTCCTTCATATATATCAATTCTAAGTAGATTCCATGCATAAACCTCTTTAAATTAACTTGCTTGGGGAAGAAAAACAGGAATAGCCTTACTTTTGCGAGATAAGGCCAAATTGGTATTTTTGCTATAAAATGAATTTCTTCAGTCAAAACAAGTTCAAACTCCTTTGTCCTTCATATATATTGTTTCTATATAGGTTCCATGTATAAAACCTCTTTAAATTACCTTGTTTGGTGAAGAAAAACAGGAATAGTCTTACTTTTGCGAGATAAGGCCAAATTGGTATTTTTGCTATAAAATGAATTCCTTCAGTCAAAACAAGTTCAAATTCCTTTGTCCTTCATATGTATCAATTCTAAGTAGATTCCATGCATAAACCTCTTTAAATGACCTTGTATGCGAAAGAAACACAGGAATAGCCTTCTTTTGCGGCGTTAAGACGATATTCGGATTTTTGCTTATAAACACCAATTCCTTCAGTCAAAACAAGTTCAAACTCCTTTGTCCTTCATATATATCAATTCTAAGTAGGTTCCATGCATAAACTTCTTTAAATGACCTTGTTTGAGAAAGAAAAACAGGAATAGCCTTACTTTTGCGAGATAAGGCCAAATTGGTATTTTTGCTATAAAATGAATTTCTTCAGTCAAAACAAGTACAAACTCCTTTGTCCTTCATATATAAAGATTCTATATAGGTTCCATGTATAAAATCTCTTTAAATGACCTTGTTTGAGGAAGAAAAACAGGAATAGCCTTACTTTTGCGAGATAAGGCCAAATTGGTATTTTTGCTATAAAATGAAATCCTTCAGTCAAAACAAGTTCAAACTCCTTTGTCCTTCATATATATCAATTCTAAGTAGGTTCCATGCATAAAAATCTTTAAATGACCTTGTATGCGAAAGAAACACAGTAATAGCCTTACTTTTGCGGAGTTAAGACGATATTCGGATTTTTGCTTATAAACACCAATTCCTTCAGTCAAAACAAGTTCAAACTCTTTTGTCCTTCATATATACCCATTCTAAGTAGGTTCCATGCATAAACTTCTTTAAATGACCTTGTTTGAGAAAGAAAAACAGGAATAGCCTTACTTTTGCGAGATAAGGCCAAATTGGTATTTTTGCTATAAAATGAAATCCTTCAGTCAAAACAAGTTCAAACTCCTTTGTCCTTCATATATACCCATTCTAAGTAGGTTCCATTAATAAACTTCTTTAAATGACCTTGTTTGAGAAAGACAAACAGGAATAGCCTTACTTTAGCGAGATAAGGCCAAATTGGTATTTTTGCTATAAAATTAAATCCTTCAGTCAAAACAAGTTCAAACTCCTTTGTCCTTCATATGTATCAATTCTAAGTAGGTTCCATGCATAAACCTCTTTAAATGACCTTGTATGCGAAAGAAACACAGGAATAGCCTTCTTTTGCGGAGTTAAGACGATATTCGGATTTTTGCTTATAAACACCAATTCCTTCAGTCAAAACAAGTTCAAACTCCTTTGTCCTTCATATATACCCATTCTAAGTAGGTTCCATGCATAAACTTCTTTAAATGACCTTGTTTGAGAAAGAAAAACAGGAATAGCCTTACTTTAGCGAGATAAGGCCAAATTGGTATTTTTGCCATAAAATGAATTCCTTCAGTCAAAACAAGTTCAAACTCCTTTGTCCTTCATATATATCAATTCTAAGTAGGTTCCATGCATAAACCTCTTTAAATGACCTTGTTTGGTGAAGAAAAACAGGAATAGTCTTACTTTTGCGAGATAAGGCCAAATTGGTATTTTTGCTATAAAATGAAATCCTTCAGTCAAAACAAGTTCAAACTCCTTTGTCCTTCATATATATCAATTCTAAGTAGGTTCCATGCATAAAAATCTTTAAATTACCTTGTATGCGAAAGAAACACAGTAATAGCCTTACTTTTGCGGAGTTAAGACGATATTCGGATTTTTGCTTATAAACACCAATTCCTTCAGTCAAAACAAGTTCAAACTCTTTTGTCCTTCATATATACCCATTCTAAGTAGGTTCCATGCATAAACTTCTTTAAATGACCTTGTTTGAGAAAGAAAAACAGGAATAGCCTTACTTTTGCGAGATAAGGCCAAATTGGTATTTTTGCTATAAAATGAAATCCTTCAGTCAAAACAAGTTCAAACTCCTTTGTCCTTCATATATACCCATTCTAAGTAGGTTCCATTAATAAACTTCTTTAAATGACCTTGTTTGAGAAAGACAAACAGGAATAGCCTTACTTTTGCGAGATAAGGCCAAATTGGTATTTTTGCTATAAAATGAAATCCTTCAGTCAAAACAAGTTCAAACTCCTTTGTCCTTCATATATATCAATTCTAAGTAGATTCCATGCATAAACCTCTTTAAATTAACTTGCTTGGGGAAGAAAAACAGGAATAGCCTTACTTTTGCGAGATAAGGCCAAATTGGTATTTTTGCTATAAAATGAATTCCTTCAGTCAAAACAAGTTCAAACTCCTTTGTCCTTCATATATATTGTTTCTATATAGGTTCCATGTATAAAACCTCTTTAAATTACCTTGTTTGGTGAAGAAAAACAGGAATAGTCTTACTTTTGCGAGATAAGGCCAAATTGGTATTTTTGCTATAAAATGAATTCCTTCAGTCAAAACAAGTTCAAATTCCTTTGTCCTTCATATGTATCAATTCTAAGTAGATTCCATGCATAAACCTCTTTAAATGACCTTGTATGCGAAAGAAACACAGGAATAGCCTTCTTTTGCGGCGTTAAGACGATATTCGGATTTTTGCTTATAAACACCAATTCCTTCAGTCAAAACAAGTTCAAACTCCTTTGTCCTTCATATATATCAATTCTAAGTAGGTTCCATGCATAAACTTCTTTAAATGACCTTGTTTGAGAAAGAAAAACAGGAATAGCCTTACTTTTGCGAGATAAGGCCAAATTGGTATTTTTGCTATAAAATGAATTTCTTCAGTCAAAACAAGTTCAAACTCCTTTGTCCTTCATATATAAAGATTCTATATAGGTTCCATGTATAAAATCTCTTTAAATGACCTTGTTTGAGGAAGAAAAACAGGAATAGCCTTACTTTTGCGAGATAAGGCCAAATTGGTATTTTTGCTATAAAATGAAATCCTTCAGTCAAAACAAGTTCAAACTCCTTTGTCCTTCATATATATCAATTCTAAGTAGGTTCCATGCATAAAAATCTTTAAATGACCTTGTATGCGAAAGAAACACAGTAATAGCCTTACTTTTGCGGAGTTAAGACGATATTCGGATTTTTGCTTATAAACACCAATTCCTTCAGTCAAAACAAGTTCAAACTCCTTTGTCCTTCATATGTATCAATTCTAAGTAGGTTCCATGCATAAACCTCTTTAAATGACCTTGTATGCGAAAGAAACACAGGAATAGCCTTCTTTTGCGGAGTTAAGACGATATTCGGATTTTTGCTTATAAACACCAATTCCTTCAGTCAAAACAAGTTCAAACTCCTTTGTCCTTCATATATACCCATTCTAAGTAGGTTCCATGCATAAACTTCTTTAAATGACCTTGTTTGAGAAAGAAAAACAGGAATAGCCTTACTTTAGCGAGATAATGCCAAATTGGTATTTTTGCTATAAAATGAATTCCTTCAGTCAAAACAAGTTCAAACTCCTTTGTCCTTCATATATATCAATTCTAAGTAGATTCCATGCATAAACCTCTTTAAATTAACTTGCTTGGGGAAGAAAAACAGGAATAGCCTTACTTTTGCGAGATAAGGCCAAATTGGTATTTTTGCTATAAAATGAATTCCTTCAGTCAAAACAAGTTCAAACTCCTCTGTCCTTCATATATATAGATTCTATATAGGTTCCATGTATAAAACCTCTTTAAATTACCTTGTTTGGTGAAGAAAAACAGGAATAGTCTTACTTTTGCGAGATAAGGCCAAATTGGTATTTTTGCTATAAAATGAATTCCTTCAGTCAAAACAAGTTCAAATTCCTTTGTCCTTCATATGTATCAATTCTAAGTAGATTCCATGCATAAACCTCTTTAAATGACCTTGTATGCGAAAGAAACACAGGAATAGCCTTCTTTTGCGGCGTTAAGACGATATTCGGATTTTTGCTTATAAACACCAATTCCTTCAGTCAAAACAAGTTCAAACTCCTTTGTCCTTCATATATATCAATTCTAAGTAGGTTCCATGCATAAACTTCTTTAAATGACCTTGTTTGAGAAAGAAAAACAGGAATAGCCTTACTTTTGCGAGATAAGGCCAAATTGGTATTTTTGCTATAAAATGAATTTCTTCAGTCAAAACAAGTTCAAACTCCTTTGTCCTTCATATATAAAGATTCTATATAGGTTCCATGTATAAAATCTCTTTAAATTACCTTGTTTGAGAAAGAAAAACAGGAATAGCCTTACTTTTGCGAGATAAGGCCAAATTGGTATTTTTGCCATAAAATGAATTCCTTCAGTCAAAACAAGTTCAAACTCATTTGTCCTTCATATATATACATTCTAAGTAGGTGCCATGCATAAACCTCTTTAAATGACCTTGTTTGAGGAAGAAAAACAGGAATAGCCTTACTTTTGCGAGATAAGGCCAAATTGGTATTTTTGCTATAAAATGAAATCCTTCAGTCAAAACAAGTTCAAACTCCTTTGTCCTTCATATATACCCATTCTAAGTAGGTTCCATTAATAAACTTCTTTAAATGACCTTGTTTGAGAAAGACAAACAGGAATAGCCTTACTTTTGCGAGATAAGGCCAAATTGGTATTTTTGCCATAAAATGAATTCCTTCAGTCAAAACAAGTTCAAACTCCTTTGTCCTTCATATATACCCATTCTAAGTAGGTTCCATGCATAAACCTCTTTAAATGACTTTGTTTGAGAAAGAAAAACAGGAATAGCCTTACTTTTGCGAGATAAGGCCAAATTGGTATTTTTGCCATAAAATGAATTCCTTCAGTCAAAACAAGTTCAAACTCATTTGTCCTTCATATATATACATTCTAAGTAGGTGCCATGCATAAACCTCTTTAAATTAACTTGCTTGGGGAAGAAAAACAGGAATAGCCTTACTTTTGCGAGATAAGGCCAAATTGGTATTGTTGCTATAAAATGAATTCCTTCAGTCAAAACAAGTTCAAACTCCTTTGTCCTTCATATATATAGATTCTATATAGGTTCCATGTATAAAACCTCTTTAAATTACCTTGTTTGGTGAAGAAAAACAGGAATAGTCTTACTTTTGCGAGATAAGGCCAAATTGGTATTTTTGCTATAAAATGAATTCCTTCAGTCAAAACAAGTTCAAATTCCTTTGTCCTTCATATGTATCAATTCTAAGTAGATTCCATGCATAAACCTCTTTAAATGACCTTGTATGCGAAAGAAACACAGGAATAGCCTTCTTTTGCGGCGTTAAGACGATATTCGGATTTTTGCTTATAAACACCAATTCCTTCAGTCAAAACAAGTTCAAACTCCTTTGTCCTTCATATATACCCATTCTA
This sequence comes from Odontesthes bonariensis, assembly GCF_027942865.1. Taxonomy (NCBI): domain Eukaryota; kingdom Metazoa; phylum Chordata; class Actinopteri; order Atheriniformes; family Atherinopsidae; genus Odontesthes; species Odontesthes bonariensis. The sequence goes on from NC_134511.1 coordinate 29,287,388, forward strand.
AGTAGGTTCCATGCATAAACCTCTTTAAATGACCTTGTTTGAGAAAGAAAAACAGGAATAGCCTTACTTTTGCGAGATAAGGCCAAATTGGTATTTTTGTCATAAAATGAATTCCTTCAGTCAAAACAACTTCAAATTCCTTTGTCCTTCATATGTATCAATTCTAAGTAGATTCCATGCATAAACCTCTTTAAATGACCTTGTTTGAGACAGACAAACAGGAATAGCCTTACTTTTGCGAGATAAGGCCAAATTGGTATTTTTGCTATAAAATGAAATCCTTCAGTCAAAACAAGTTCAAACTCCTTTGTCCTTCATATATATCAATTCTAAGTAGGTTCCATGCATAAACCTCTTTAAATGACCTTGTATGCGAAAGAAATGCGAGATAATGCCAAATTGGTATTTTTGCTATAAAATGAATTCCTTCAGTCAAAACAAGTTCAAACTCCTTTGTCCTTCATATATATCAATTCTAAGTAGATTCCATGCATAAACCTCTTTAAATTAACTTGCTTGGGGAAGAAAAACAGGAATAGCCTTACTTTTGCGAGATAAGGCCAAATTGGTATTTTTGCTATAAAATGAATTCCTTCAGTCAAAACAAGTTCAAACTCCTTTGTCCTTCATATATATAGATTCTATATAGGTTCCATGTATAAAACCTCTTTAAATTACCTTGTTTGGTGAAGAAAAACAGGAATAGTCTTACTTTTGCGAGATAAGGCCAAATTGGTATTTTTGCTATAAAATGAATTCCTTCAGTCAAAACAAGTTCAAATTCCTTTGTCCTTCATATGTATCAATTCTAAGTAGATTCCATGCATAAACCTCTTTAAATGACCTTGTATGCGAAAGAAACACAGGAATAGCCTTCTTTTGCGGCGTTAAGACGATATTCGGATTTTTGCTTATAAACACCAATTCCTTCAGTCAAAACAAGTTCAAACTCCTTTGTCCTTCATATATACCCATTCTAAGTAGGTTCCATGCATAAACCTCTTTAAATGACCTTGTTTGAGAAAAAAAAACAGGAATAGCCTTACTTTTGCGAGATAAGGCCAAATTGGTATTTTTGCCATAAAATGAATTCCTTCAGTCAAAACAAGTTCAAACTCCTTTGTCCTTCATATATACCCATTCTAAGTAGGTTCCATGCATAAACCTCTTTAAATGACCTTGTTTGAGAAAGAAAAACAGGAATAGCCTTACTTTTGCGAGATAAGGCCAAATTGGTATTTTTGCCATAAAATGAATTCCTTCAGTCAAAACAAGTTCAAACTCCTTTGTCCTTCATATATATCAATTCTAAGTAGGTTCCATGCATAAACCTCTTTAAATGACCTTGTTTGGTGAAGAAAAACAGGAATAGTCTTACTTTTGCGAGATAAGGCCAAATTGGTATTTTTGCTATAAAATGAAATCCTTCAGTCAAAACAAGTTCAAACTCCTTTGTCCTTCATATATATCAATTCTAAGTAGGTTCCATGCATAAAAATCTTTAAATTACCTTGTATGCGAAAGAAACACAGTAATAGCCTTACTTTTGCGGAGTTAAGACGATATTCGGATTTTTGCTTATAAACACCAATTCCTTCAGTCAAAACAAGTTCAAACTCTTTTGTCCTTCATATATACCCATTCTAAGTAGGTTCCATGCATAAACTTCTTTAAATGACCTTGTTTGAGAAAGAAAAACAGGAATAGCCTTACTTTTGCGAGATAAGGCCAAATTGGTATTTTTGCTATAAAATGAAATCCTTCAGTCAAAACAAGTTCAAACTCCTTTGTCCTTCATATATACCCATTCTAAGTAGGTTCCATTAATAAACTTCTTTAAATGACCTTGTTTGAGAAAGACAAACAGGAATAGTCTTACTTTTGCGAGATAAGGCCAAATTGGTATTTTTGCTATAAAATGAAATCCTTCAGTCAAAACAAGTTCAAACTCCTTTGTCCTTCATATATACCCATTCTAAGTAGGTTCCATTAATAAACTTCTTTAAATGACCTTGTTTGAGAAAGAAAAACAGGAATAGCCTTACTTTTGCGAGATAAGGCCAAATTGGTATTTTTGCTATAAAATGAATTTCTTCAGTCAAAACAAGTTCAAACTCCTTTGTCCTTCATATATAAAGATTCTATATAGGTTCCATGTATAAAATCTCTTTAAATTACCTTGTTTGAGAAAGAAAAACAGGAATAGCCTTACTTTTGCGAGATAAGGCCAAATTGGTATTTTTGCCATAAAATGAATTCCTTCAGTCAAAACAAGTTCAAACTCATTTGTCCTTCATATATATATATTCTAAGTAGGTGCCATGCATAAACCTCTTTAAATGACCTTGTTTGAGGAAGAAAAACAGGAATAGCCTTACTTTTGCGAGATAAGGCCAAATTGGTATTTTTGCTATAAAATGAAATCCTTCAGTCAAAACAAGTTCAAACTCCTTTGTCCTTCATATATATCAATTCTAATTAGGTTCCATGCATAAAAATCTTTAAATGACCTTGTATGCGAAAGAAACACAGTAATAGCCTTACTTTTGCGGAGTTAAGACGATATTCGGATTTTTGCTTATAAACACCAATTCCTTCAGTCAAAACAAGTTCAAACTCTTTTGTCCTTCATATGTACCCATTCTAAGTAGGTTCCATGCATAAACTTCTTTAAATGACCTTGTTTGAGAAAGAAAAACAGGAATAGCCTTACTTTTGCGAGATAAGGCCAAATTGGTATTTTTGCTATAAAATGAAATCCTTCAGTCAAAACAAGTTCAAACTCCTTTGTCCTTCATATATACCCATTCTAAGTAGGTTCCATTAATAAACTTCTTTAAATGACCTTGTTTGAGAAAGACAAACAGGAATAGCCTTACTTTTGCGAGATAAGGCCAAATTGGTATTTTTGCTATAAAATGAAATCCTTCAGTCAAAACAAGTTCAAACTCCTTTGTCCTTCATATATATCAATTCTAAGTAGGTTCCATGCATAAACCTCTTTAAATGACCTTGTATGCGAAAGAAACACAGGAATAGCCTTCTTTTGCGGAGTTAAGACGATATTCGGATTTTTGCTTATAAACACCAATTCCTTCAGTCAAAACAAGTTCAAACTCCTTTGTCCTTCATATATACCCATTCTAAGTAGGTTCCATGCATAAACTTCTTTAAATGACCTTGTTTGAGAAAAAAAAAACAGGAATAGCCTTACTTTAGCGAGATAATGCCAAATTGGTATTTTTGCTATAAAATGAATTCCTTCAGTCAAAACAAGTTCAAACTCCTTTGTCCTTCATATATATCAATTCTAAGTAGATTCCATGCATAAACCTCTTTAAATTAACTTGCTTGGGGAAGAAAAACAGGAATAGCCTTACTTTTGCGAGATAAGGCCAAATTGGTATTTTTGCTATAAAATGAATTCCTTCAGTCAAAACAAGTTCAAACTCCTCTGTCCTTCATATATATAGATTCTATATAGGTTCCATGTATAAAACCTCTTTAAATTACCTTGTTTGGTGAAGAAAAACAGGAATAGTCTTACTTTTGCGAGATAAGGCCAAATTGGTATTTTTGCTATAAAATGAATTCCTTCAGTCAAAACAAGTTCAAATTCCTTTGTCCTTCATATGTATCAATTCTAAGTAGATTCCATGCATAAACCTCTTTAAATGACCTTGTATGCGAAAGAAACACAGGAATAGCCTTCTTTTGCGGCGTTAAGACGATATTCGGATTTTTGCTTATAAACACCAATTCCTTCAGTCAAAACAAGTTCAAACTCCTTTGTCCTTCATATATATCAATTCTAAGTAGGTTCCATGCATAAACTTCTTTAAATGACCTTGTTTGAGAAAGAAAAACAGGAATAGCCTTACTTTTGCGAGATAAGGCCAAATTGGTATTTTTGCTATAAAATGAATTTCTTCAGTCAAAACAAGTTCAAACTCCTTTGTCCTTCATATATAAAGATTCTATATAGGTTCCATGTATAAAATCTCTTTAAATTACCTTGTTTGAGAAAGAAAAACAGGAATAGCCTTACTTTTGCGAGATAAGGCCAAATTGGTATTTTTGCCATAAAATGAATTCCTTCAGTCAAAACAAGTTCAAACTCATTTGTCCTTCATATATATACATTCTAAGTAGGTGCCATGCATAAACCTCTTTAAATGACCTTGTTTGAGGAAGAAAAACAGGAATAGCCTTACTTTTGCGAGATAAGGCCAAATTGGTATTTTTGCTATAAAATGAAATCCTTCAGTCAAAACAAGTTCAAACTCCTTTGTCCTTCATATATATCAATTCTAAGTAGGTTCCATGCATAAAAATCTTTAAATGACCTTGTATGCGAAAGAAACACAGTAATAGCCTTACTTTTGCGGAGTTAAGACGATATTCGGATTTTTGCTTATAAACACCAATTCCTTCAGTCAAAACAAGTTCAAACTCTTTTGTCCATCATATATACCCATTCTAAGTAGGTTCCATGCATAAAATTCTTTAAATGACCTTGTTTGAGAAAGAAAAACAGGAATAGCCTTACTTTTGCGAGATAAGGCCAAATTTGTATTTTTGCTATAAAATGAAATCCTTCAGTCAAAACAAGTTCAAACTCCTTTGTCCTTCATATATACCCATTCTAAGTAGGTTCCATTAATAAACTTCTTTAAATGACCTTGTTTGAGAAAGACAAACAGGAATAGCCTTACTTTTGCGAGATAAGGCCAAATTGGTATTTTTGCTATAAAATGAAATCCTTCAGTCAAAACAAGTTCAAACTCCTTTGTCCTTCATATATATCAATTCTAAGTAGATTCCATGCATAAACCTCTTTAAATTAACTTGCTTGGGGAAGAAAAACAGGAATAGCCTTACTTTTGCGAGATAAGGCCAAATTGGTATTTTTGCTATAAAATGAATTCCTTCAGTCAAAACAAGTTCAAACTCCTTTGTCCTTCATATATATAGATTCTATATAGGTTCCATGTATAAAACCTCTTTAAATTACCTTGTTTGGTGAAGAAAAACAGGAATAGTCTTACTTTTGCGAGATAAGGCCAAATTGGTATTTTTGCTATAAAATGAATTCCTTCAGTCAAAACAAGTTCAAATTCCTTTGTCCTTCATATGTATCAATTCTAAGTAGATTCCATGCATAAACCTCTTTAAATGACCTTGTATGCGAAAGAAACACAGGAATATTCTTCTTTTGCGGCGTTAAGACGATATTCGGAATTTTGCTTATAAACACCAATTCCTTCAGTCAAAACAAGTTCAAACTCCTTTGTCCTTCATATATATCAATTCTAAGTAGGTTCCATGCATAAACCTCTTTAAATGACCTTGTATGTGAAAGAAACACAGGAATAGCCTTCTTTTGCGGAGTTAAGACGATATTCGGATTTTTGCTTATAAACACCAATTCCTTCAGTCAAAACAAGTTCAAACTCCTTTGTCCTTCATATATATCAATTCTAAGTAGATTCCATGCATAAACCTCTTTAAATTAACTTGCTTGGGGAAGAAAAACAGGAATAGCCTTACTTTTGCGAGATAAGGCCAAATTGGTATTTTTGCTATAAAATGAATTCCTTCAGTCAAAACAAGTTCAAACTCCTTTGTCCTTCATATATATACATTCTAAGTAGGTGCCATGCATAAACCTCTTTAAATGACCTTGTTTGAGGAAGAAAAACAGGAATAGCCTTACTTTTGCGAGATAAGGCCAAATTGGTATTTTTGCTATAAAATGAAATCCTTCAGTCAAAACAAGTTCAAACTCCTTTGTCCTTCATATATATCAATTCTAAGTAGGTTCCATGCATAAAAATCTTTAAATGACCTTGTATGCGAAAGAAACACAGTAATAGCCTTACTTTTGCGGAGTTAAGACGATATTCGGATTTTTGCTTATAAACACCAATTCCTTCAGTCAAAACAAGTTCAAACTCTTTTGTCCATCATATATACCCATTCTAAGTAGGTTCCATGCATAAACTTCTTTAAATGACCTTGTTTGAGAAAGAAAAACAGGAATAGCCTTACTTTTGCGAGATAAGGCCAAATTGGTATTTTTGCTATAAAATGAAATCCTTCAGTCAAAACAAGTTCAAACTCCTTTGTCCTTCATATATACCCATTCTAAGTAGGTTCCATTAATAAACTTCTTTAAATGACCTTGTTTGAGAAAGACAAACAGGAATAGCCTTACTTTTGCGAGATAAGGCCAAATTGGTATTTTTGCTATAAAATGAAATCCTTCAGTCAAAACAAGTTCAAACTCCTTTGTCCTTCATATATATCAATTCTAAGTAGGTTCCATGCATAAACCTCTTTAAATGACCTTGTATGCGAAAGAAACACAGGAATAGCCTTCTTTTGCGGAGTTAAGACGATATTCGGATTTTTGCTTATAAACACCAATTCCTTCAGTCAAAACAAGTTCAAACTCCTTTGTCCTTCATATATACCCATTCTAAGTAGGTTCCATGCATAAACTTCTTTAAATGACCTTGTTTGAGAAAGAAAAACAGGAATAGCCTTACTTTAGCGAGATAATGCCAAATTGGTATTTTTGCTATAAAATGAATTCCTTCAGTCAAAACAAGTTCAAACTCCTTTGTCCTTCATATATATCAATTCTAAGTAGATTCCATGCATAAACCTCTTTAAATTAACTTGCTTGGGGAAGAAAAACAGGAATAGCCTTACTTTTGCGAGATAAGGCCAAATTGGTATTTTTGCTATAAAATGAATTCCTTCAGTCAAAACAAGTTCAAACTCCTTTGTCCTTCATATATATAGATTCTATATAGGTTCCATATATAAAACCTCTTTAAATTACCTTGTTTGGTGAAGAAAAACAGGAATAGTCTTACTTTTGCGAGATAAGGCCAAATTGGTATTTTTGCTATAAAATGAATTCCTTCAGTCAAAACAAGTTCAAATTCCTTTGTCCTTCATATGTATCAATTCTAAGTAGATTCCATGCATAAACCTCTTTAAATGACCTTGTATGCGAAAGAAACACAGGAATAGCCTTCTTTTGCGGCGTTAAGACGATATTCGGATTTTTGCTTATAAACACCAATTCCTTCAGTCAAAACAAGTTCAAACTCCTTTGTCCTTCATATATATCAATTCTAAGTAGGTTCCATGCATAAACTTCTTTAAATGACCTTGTTTGAGAAAGAAAAACAGGAATAGCCTTACTTTTGCGAGATAAGGCCAAATTGGTATTTTTGCTATAAAATGAATTTCTTCAGTCAAAACAAGTTCAAACTCCTTTGTCCTTCATATATAAAGATTCTATATAGGTTCCATGTATAAAATCTCTTTAAATTACCTTGTTTGAGAAAGAAAAACAGGAATAGCCTTACTTTTGCGAGATAAGGCCAAATTGGTATTTTTGCCATAAAATGAATTCCTTCAGTCAAAACAAGTTCAAACTCATTTGTCCTTCATATATATACATTCTAAGTAGGTGCCATGCATAAACCTCTTTAAATGACCTTGTTTGAGGAAGAAAAACAGGAATAGCCTTACTTTTGCGAGATAAGGCCAAATTGGTATTTTTGCTATAAAATGAAATCCTTCAGTCAAAACAAGTTCAAACTCCTTTGTCCTTCATATATATCAATTCTAAGTAGGTTCCATGCATAAAAATCTTTAAATGACCTTGTATGCGAAAGAAACACAGTAATAGCCTTACTTTTGCGGAGTTAAGACGATATTCGGATTTTTGCTTATAAACACCAATTCCTTCAGTCAAAACAAGTTCAAACTCTTTTGTCCATCATATATACCCATTCTAAGTAGGTTCCATGCATAAACTTCTTTAAATGACCTTGTTTGAGAAAGAAAAACAGGAATAGCCTTACTTTTGCGAGATAAGGCCAAATTGGTATTTTTGCTATAAAATGAAATCCTTCAGTCAAAACAAGTTCAAACTCCTTTGTCCTTCATATATACCCATTCTAAGTAGGTTCCATTAATAAACTTCTTTAAATGACCTTGTTTGAGAAAGACAAACAGGAATAGCCTTACTTTTGCGAGATAAGGCCAAATTGGTATTTTTGCTATAAAATGAAATCCTTCAGTCAAAACAAGTTCAAACTCCTTTGTCCTTCATATATATCAATTCTAAGTAGATTCCATGCATAAACCTCTTTAAATTAACTTGCTTGGGGAAGAAAAACAGGAATAGCCTTACTTTTGCGAGATAAGGCCAAATTGGTATTTTTGCTATAAAATGAATTCCTTCAGTCAAAACAAGTTCAAACTCCTTTGTCCTTCATATATACCCATTCTAAGTAGGTTCCATGCATAAACCTCTTTAAATGACCTTGTTTGAGAAAGAAAAACAGGAATAGCCTTACTTTTGCGAGATAATGCCAAATTGGTATTTTTGCCATAAAATGAATTCCTTCAGTCAAAACAAGTTCAAACTCCTTTGTCCTTCATATATATCAATTCTAAGTAGATTCCATGCATAAACCTCTTTAAATTAACTTGCTTGGGGAAGAAAAACAGGAATAGCCTTACTTTTGCGAGATAAGGCCAAATTGGTATTTTTGCTATAAAATGAATTCCTTCAGTCAAAACAAGTTCAAACTCCTTTGTCCTTCATATATATAGATTCTATATAGGTTCCATATATAAAACCTCTTTAAATTACCTTGTTTGGTGAAGAAAAACAGGAATAGTCTTACTTTTGCGAGATAAGGCCAAATTGGTATTTTTGCTATAAAATGAATTCCTTCAGTCAAAACAAGTTCAAATTCCTTTGTCCTTCATATGTATCAATTCTAAGTAGATTCCATGCATAAACCTCTTTAAATGACCTTGTATGCGAAAGAAACACAGGAATAGCCTTCTTTTGCGGCGTTAAGACGATATTCGGATTTTTGCTTATAAACACCAATTCCTTCAGTCAAAACAAGTTCAAACTCCTTTGTCCTTCATATATATCAATTCTAAGTAGGTTCCATGCATAAACTTCTTTAAATGACCTTGTTTGAGAAAGAAAAACAGGAATAGCCTTACTTTTGCGAGATAAGGCCAAATTGGTATTTTTGCTATAAAATGAATTTCTTCAGTCAAAACAAGTTCAAACTCCTTTGTCCTTCATATATAAAGATTCTATATAGGTTCCATGTATAAAATCTCTTTAAATTACCTTGTTTGAGAAAGAAAAACAGGAATAGCCTTACTTTTGCGAGATAAGGCCAAATTGGTATTTTTGCCATAAAATGAATTCCTTCAGTCAAAACAAGTTCAAACTCATTTGTCCTTCATATATATACATTCTAAGTAGGTGCCATGCATAAACCTCTTTAAATGACCTTGTTTGAGGAAGAAAAACAGGAATAGCCTTACTTTTGCGAGATAAGGCCAAATTGGTATTTTTGCTATAAAATGAAATCCTTCAGTCAAAACAAGTTCAAACTCCTTTGTCCTTCATATATATCAATTCTAAGTAGGTTCCATGCATAAAAATCTTTAAATGACCTTGTATGCGAAAGAAACACAGTAATAGCCTTACTTTTGCGGAGTTAAGACGATATTCGGATTTTTGCTTATAAACACCAATTCCTTCAGTCAAAACAAGTTCAAACTCTTTTGTCCATCATATATACCCATTCTAAGTAGGTTCCATGCATAAACTTCTTTAAATGACCTTGTTTGAGAAAGAAAAACAGGAATAGCCTTACTTTTGCGAGATAAGGCCAAATTGGTATTTTTGCTATAAAATGAAATCCTTCAGTCAAAACAAGTTCAAACTCCTTTGTCCTTCATATATACCCATTCTAAGTAGGTTCCATTAATAAACTTCTTTAAATGACCTTGTTTGAGAAAGACAAACAGGAATAGCCTTACTTTTGCGAGATAAGGCCAAATTGGTATTTTTGCTATAAAATGAAATCCTTCAGTCAAAACAAGTTCAAACTCCTTTGTCCTTCATATATATCAATTCTAAGTAGATTCCATGCATAAACCTCTTTAAATTAACTTGCTTGGGGAAGAAAAACAGGAATAGCCTTACTTTTGCGAGATAAGGCCAAATTGGTATTTTTGCTATAAAATGAATTCCTTCAGTCAAAACAAGTTCAAACTCCTTTGTCCTTCATATATACCCATTCTAAGTAGGTTCCATGCATAAACCTCTTTAAATGACCTTGTTTGAGAAAGAAAAACAGGAATAGCCTTACTTTTGCGAGATAATGCCAAATTGGTATTTTTGCCATAAAATGAATTCCTTCAGTCAAAACAAGTTCAAACTCCTTTGTCCTTCATATATACCCATTCTAAGTAGGTTCCATGCATAAACATCTTTAAATGACTTGTATGCGAAAGAAACACAGGAATAGCCTTCTTTTGCGGAGTTAAGACGATATTCGGATTTTTGCTTATAAACACCAATTCCTTCAGTCAAAACAAGTTCAAACTCCTTTGTCCTTCATATATATAAATTCTAAGTAGGTTCCATGCATAAACTTCTTTAAATGACCTTGTTTGAGAAAGAAAAACAGGAATAGCCTTACTTTTGCGAGATAAGGCCAAATTGGTATTTTTGCTATAAAATGAATTTCTTCAGTCAAAACAAGTTCAAACTCCTTTGTCCTTCATATATAAAGATTCTATATAGGTTCCATGTATAAAATCTCTTTAAATTACCTTGTTTGAGAAAGAAAAACAGGAATAGCCTTACTTTTGCGAGATAAGGCCAAATTGGTATTTTTGCCATAAAATGAATTCCTTCAGTCAAAACAAGTTCAAACTCATTTGTCCTTCATATATATACATTCTAAGTAGGTGCCATGCATAAACCTCTTTAAATGACCTTGTTTGAGGAAGAAAAACAGGAATAGCCTTACTTTTGCGAGAGAAGGCCAAATTGGTATTTTTGCTATAAAATGAAATCCTTCAGTCAAAACAAGTTCAAACTCCTTTGTCCTTCATATATATCAATTCTAAGTAGGTTCCATGCATAAACATCTTTAAATGACCTTGTATGCGAAAGAAACACAGGAATAGCCTTCTTTTGCGGAGTTAAGACGATATTCGGATTTTTGCTTATAAACACCAATTCCTTCAGTCAAAACAAGTTCAAACTCCTTTGTCCTTCATATATACCCATTCTAAGTAGGTTCCATGCATAAACTTCTTTAAATGACCTTGTTTGAGAAAGAAAAACAGGAATAGCCTTACTTTAGCGAGATAATGCCAAATTGGTATTTGTGCTATAAAATGAATTCCTTCAGTCAAAACAAGTTCAAACTCCTTTGTCCTTCATATATATCAATTCTAAGTAGATTCCATGCATAAACCTCTTTAAATTAACTTGCTTGGGGAAGAAAAACAGGAATAGCCTTACTTTTGCGAGATAAGGCCAAATTGGTATTTTTGCTATAAAATGAATTCCTTCAGTCAAAACAAGTTCAAACTCCTTTGTCCTTCATATATATAGATTCTATATAGGTTCCATGTATAAAACCTCTTTAAATTACCTTGTTTGGTGAAGAAAAACAGGAATAGTCTTACTTTTGCGAGATAAGGCCAAATTGGTATTTTTGCTATAAAATGAATTCCTTCAGTCAAAACAAGTTCAAATTCCTTTGTCCTTCATATGTATCAATTCTAAGTAGATTCCATGCATAAACCTCTTTAAATGACCTTGTATGCGAAAGAAACACAGGAATAGCCTTCTTTTGCGGCGTTAAGACGATATTCGGATTTTTGCTTATAAACACCAATTCCTTCAGTCAAAACAAGTTCAAATTCATTTGTCCTTCATATATACCCATTCTAAGTAGGTTCCATGCATAAACCTCTTTAAATGACCTTGTTTGAGAAAAAAAAACAGGAATAGCCTTACTTTTGCGAGATAAGGCCAAATTGGTATTTTTGCCATAAAATGAATTCCTTCAGTCAAAACAAGTTCAAACTCCTTTGTCCTTCATATATATCAATTCTAAGTAGGTTCCATGCATAAAAATCTTTAAATGACCTTGTATGCGAAAGAAACACAGTAATAGCCTTACTTTTGCGGAGTTAAGACGATATTCGGATTTTTGCTTATAAACACCAATTCCTTCAGTCAAAACAAGTTCAAACTCTTTTGTCCTTCATATATACCCATTCTAAGTAGGTTCCATGCATAAACTTCTTTAAATGACCTTGTTTGAGAAAGAAAAACAGGAATAGCCTTACTTTTGCGAGATAAGGCCAAATTGGTATTTTTGCTATAAAATGAAATCCTTCAGTCAAAACAAGTTCAAACTCCTTTGTCCTTCATATATACCCATTCTAAGTAGGTTCCATTAATAAACTTCTTTAAATGACCTTGTTTGAGAAAGACAAACAGGAATAGCCTTACTTTTGCGAGATAAGGCCAAATTGGTATTTTTGCCATAAAATGAATTCCTTCAGTCAAAACAAGTTCAAACTCCTTTGTCCTTCATATATACCCATTCTAAGTAGGTTCCATGCATAAACCTCTTTAAATGACCTTGTTTGAGAAAGAAAAACAGGAATAGCCTTACTTTTGCGAGATAAGGCCAAATTGGTATTTTTGCTATAAAATGAATTCCTTCAGTCAAAACAAGTTCAAACTCCTATGTCCTTCATATATATCAATTCTAAGTAGGTTCCATGTATAAACATCTTTAAATGACCTTGTATGCGAAAGAAACACAGGAATAGCCTTCTTTTGCGGAGTTAAGACGATATTCGGATTTTTGCTTATAAACACCAATTCCTTCAGTCAAAACAAGTTCAAACTCCTTTGTCCTTCATATATATAGATTCTATATAGGTTCCATGCATAAACCTCTTTAAATGACCTTGTTTGAGAAAGACAAACAGGAATAGCCTTACTTTTGCGAGATAAGGCCAAATTGGTATTTTTGCTATAAAATGAAATCCTTCAGTCAAAACAAGTTCAAACTCCTTTGTCCTTCATATATATCAATTCTAAGTAGGTTCCATGCATAAACCTCTTTAAATGACCTTGTATGCGAAATAAACACAGGAATAGCCTTCTTTTGCGGAGTTAAGACGATATTCGGATTTTTGCTTATAAACACCAATTCCTTCAGTCAAAACAAGTTCAAACTCCTTTGTCCTTCATATAAACCCATTCTAAGTAGTTTCCATGCATAAACTTCTTTAAATGACCTTGTTTGAGAAAGAAAAACAGGAATAGCCTTACTTTTGCGAGATAATGCCAAATTGGTATTTTTGCTATAAAATGAATTCCTTCAGTCAAAACAAGTTCAAACTCCTTTGTCCTTCATATATATCAATTCTAAGTAGATTCCATGCATAAACCTCTTTAAATTAACTTGCTTGGGGAAGAAAAACAGGAATAGCCTTACTTTTGCGAGATAAGGCCAAATTGGTATTTTTGCTATAAAATGAATTCCTTCAGTCAAAACAAGTTCAAACTCCTTTGTCCTTCATATATATAGATTCTATATAGGTTCCATGTATAAAACCTCTTTAAATTACCTTGTTTGGTGAAGAAAAACAGGAATAGTCTTACTTTTGCGAGATAAGGCCAAATTGGTATTTTTGCTATAAAATGAATTCCTTCAGTCAAAACAAGTTCAAATTCCTTTGTCCTTCATATGTATCAATTCTAAGTAGATTCCATGCATAAACCTCTTTAAATGACCTTGTATGCGAAAGAAACACAGGAATAGCCTTCTTTTGCGGCGTTAAGACGATATTCGGATTTTTGCTTATAAACACCAATTCCTTCAGTCAAAACAAGTTCAAACTCCTTTGTCCTTCATATATACCCATTCTAAGTAGGTTCCATGCATAAACCTCTTTAAATGACCTTGTTTGAGAAAAAAAAACAGGAATAGCCTTACTTTTGCGAGATAAGGCCAAATTGGTATTTTTGCCATAAAATGAATTCCTTCAGTCAAAACAAGTTCAAACTCCTTTGTCCTTCATATATACCCATTCTAAGTAGGTTCCATGCATAAACCTCTTTAAATAACCTTGTTTGAGAAAGAAAAACAGGAATAGCCTTACTTTTGCGAGATAAGGCCAAATTGGTATTTTTGCCATAAAATGAATTCCTTCAGTCAAAACAAGTTCAAACTCCTTTGTCCTTCATATATATCAATTCTAAGTAGGTTCCATGCATAAACCTCTTTAAATGACCTTGTTTGGTGAAGAAAAACAGGAATAGTCTTACTTTTGCGAGATAAGGCCAAATTGGTATTTTTGCTATAAAATGAAATCCTTCAGTCAAAACAAGTTCAAACTCCTTTGTCCTTCATATATATCAATTCTAAGTAGGTTCCATGCATAAAAATCTTTAAATTACCTTGTATGCGAAAGAAACACAGTAATAGCCTTACTTTTGCGGAGTTAAGACGATATTCGGATTTTTGCTTATAAACACCAATTCCTTCAGTCAAAACAAGTTCAAACTCTTTTGTCCTTCATATATACCCATTCTAAGTAGGTTCCATGCATAAACTTCTTTAAATGACCTTGTTTGAGAAAGAAAAACAGGAATAGCCTTACTTTTGCGAGATAAGGCCAAATTGGTATTTTTGCTATAAAATGAAATCTTTCAGTCAAAACAAGTTCAAACTCCTTTGTCCTTCATATATACCCATTCTAAGTAGGTTCCATTAATAAACTTCTTTAAATGACCTTGTTTGAGAAAGACGAACAGGAATAGCCTTACTTTTGCGAGATAAGGCCAAATTGGTATTTTTGCTATAAAATGAAATCCTTCAGTCAAAACAAGTTCAAACTCCTTTGTCCTTCATATATATCAATTCTAAGTAGGTTCCATGCATAAACCTCTTTAAATGACCTTGTATGCGAAAGAAACACAGGAATAGCCTTCTTTTGCGGCGTTAAGACGATATTCGGATTTTTGCTTATAAACACCAATTCCTTCAGTCAAAACAAGTTCAAACTCCTTTGTCCTTCATATATATCAATTCTAAGTAGGTTCCATGCATAAACTTCTTTAAATGACCTTGTTTGAGAAAGGAAAACAGGAATAGCCTTACTTTTGCGAGATAAGGCCAAATTGGTATTTTTGCTATAAAATGAATTTCTTCAGTCAAAACAAGTTCAAACTCCTTTGTCCTTCATATATAAAGATTCTATATAGGTTCCATGTATAAAATCTCTTTAAATTACCTTGTTTGAGAAAGAAAAACAGGAATAGCCTTACTTTTGCGAGATAAGGCCAAATTGGTATTTTTGCCATAAAATGAATTCCTTCAGTCAAAACAAGTTCAAACTCATTTGTCCTTCATATATATACATTCTAAGTAGGTGCCATGCATAAACCTCTTTAAATGACCTTGTTTGAGGAAGAAAAACAGGAATAGCCTTACTTTTGCGAGATAAGGCCAAATTGGTATTTTTGCTATAAAATGAAATCCTTCAGTCAAAACAAGTTCAAACTCCTTTGTCCTTCATATATATTAATTCTAAGTAGGTTCCATGCATAAAAATCTTTAAATGACCTTGTATGCGAAAGAAACACAGTAATAGCCTTACTTTTGCGGAGTTAAGACGATATTCGGATTTTTGCTTATAAACACCAATTCCTTCAGTCAAAACAAGTTCAAACTCTTTTGTCCATCATATATACCCATTCTAAGTAGGTTCCATGCATAAACTTCTTTAAATGACCTTGTTTGAGAAAGAAAAACAGGAATAGCCTTACTTTTGCGAGATAAGGCCAAATTGGTATTTTTGCTATAAAATGAAATCCTTCAGTCAAAACAAGTTCAAACTCCTTTGTCCTTCATATATACCCATTCTAAGTAGGTTCCATTAATAAACTTCTTTAAATGACCTTGTTTGAGAAAGACAAACAGGAATAGCCTTACTTTTGCGAGATAAGGCCAAATTGGTATTTTTGCTATAAAATGAAATCCTTCAGTCAAAACAAGTTCAAACTCCTTTGTCCTTCATATATATCAATTCTAAGTAGATTCCATGCATAAACCTCTTTAAATTAACTTGCTTGGGGAAGAAAAACAGGAATAGCCTTACTTTTGCGAGATAAGGCCAAATTGGTATTTTTGCTATAAAATGAATTCCTTCAGTCAAAACAAGTTCAAACTCCTTTGTCCTTCATATATATAGATTCTATATAGGTTCCATGTATAAAACCTCTTTAAATTACCTTGTTTGGTGAAGAAAAACAGGAATAGTCTTACTTTTGCGAGATAAGGCCAAATTGGTATTTTTGCTATAAAATGAATTCCTTCAGTCAAAACAAGTTCAAATTCCTTTGTCCTTCATATGTATCAATTCTAAGTAGATTCCATGCATAAACCTCTTTAAATGACCTTGTATGCGAAAGAAACACAGGAATATTCTTCTTTTGCGGCGTTAAGACGATATTCGGAATTTTGCTTATAAACACCAATTCCTTCAGTCAAAAGAAGTTCAAACTCCTTTGTCCTTCATATATATCAATTCTAAGTAGGTTCCATGCATAAACCTCTTTAAATGACCTTGTATGCGAAAGAAACACAGGAATAGCCTTCTTTTGCGGAGTTAAGACGATATTCGGATTTTTGCTTATAAACACCAATTCCTTCAGTCAAAACAAGTTCAAACTCCTTTGTCCTTCATATATATCAATTCTAAGTAGATTCCATGCATAAACCTCTTTAAATTAACTTGCTTGGGGAAGAAAAACAGGAATAGCCTTACTTTTGCGAGATAAGGCCAAATTGGTATTTTTGCTATAAAATGAATTCCTTCAGTCAAAACAAGTTCAAACTCCTTTGTCCTTCATATATATACATTCTAAGTAGGTGCCATGCATAAACCTCTTTAAATGACCTTGTTTGAGGAAGAAAAACAGGAATAGCCTTACTTTTGCGAGATAAGGCCAAATTGGTATTTTTGCTATAAAATGAAATCCTTCAGTCAAAACAAGTTCAAACTCCTTTGTCCTTCATATATATCAATTCTAAGTAGGTTCCATGCATAAACATCTTTAAATGACCTTGTATGCGAAAGAAACACAGTAATAGCCTTACTTTTGCGGAGTTAAGACGATATTCGGATTTTTGCTTATAAACACCAATTCCTTCAGTCAAAACAAGTTCAAACTCTTTTGTCCTTCATATATACCCATTCTAAGTAGGTTCCATGCATAAACTTCTTTAAATGACCTTGTTTGAGAAAGACAAACAGGAATAGCCTTACTTTTGCGAGATAAGGCCAAATTGGTATTTTTGCTATAAAATGAAATCCTTCAGTCAAAACAAGTTCAAACTCCTTTGTCCTTCATATATACCCATTCTAAGTAGGTTCCATTAATAAACTTCTTTAAATGACCTTGTTTGAGAAAGACAAACAGGAATAGCCTTACTTTTGCGAGATAAGGCCAAATTGGTATTTTTGCTATAAAATGAAATCCTTCAGTCAAAACAAGTTCAAACTCCTTTGTCCTTCATATATATCAATTCTAAGTAGGTTCCATGCATAAACCTCTTTAAATGACCTTGTATGCGAAAGAAACACAGGAATAGCCTTCTTTTGCGGAGTTAAGACGATATTCGGATTTTTGCTTATAAACACCAATTCCTTCAGTCAAAACAAGTTCAAACTCCTTTGTCCTTCATATATACCCATTCTAAGTAGGTTCCATGCATAAACTTCTTTAAATGACCTTGTTTGAGAAAGAAAAACAGGAATAGCCTTACTTTAGCGAGATAATGCCAAATTGGTATTTTTGCTATAAAATGAATTCCTTCAGTCAAAACAAGTTCAAACTCCTTTGTCCTTCATATATATCAATTCTAAGTAGATTCCATGCATAAACCTCTTTAAATTAACTTGCTTGGGGAAGAAAAACAGGAATAGCCTTACTTTTGCGAGATAAGGCCAAATTGGTATTTTTGCTATAAAATGAATTCCTTCAGTCAAAACAAGTTCAAACTCCTTTGTCCTTCATATATATAGATTCTATATAGGTTCCATGTATAAACCTCTTTAAATTACCTTGTTTGGTGAAGAAAAACAGGAATAGTCTTACTTTTGCGAGATAAGGCCAAATTGGTATTTTTGCTATAAAATGAATTCCTTCAGTCAAAACAAGTTCAAATTCCTTTGTCCTTCATATGTATCAATTCTAAGTAGATTCCATGCATAAACCTCTTTAAATGACCTTGTATGCGAAAGAAACACAGGAATATTCTTCTTTTGCGGCGTTAAGACGATATTCGGAATTTTGCTTATAAACACCAATTCCTTCAGTCAAAACAAGTTCAAACTCCTTTGTCCTTCATATATATCAATTCTAAGTAGGTTCCATGCATAAACCTCTTTAAATGACCTTGTATGCGAAAGAAACACAGGAATAGCCTTCTTTTGCGGAGTTAAGACGATATTCGGATTTTTGCTTATAAACACCAATTCCTTCAGTCAAAACAAGTTCAAACTCCTTTGTCCTTCATATATATCAATTCTAAGTAGATTCCATGCATAAACCTCTTTAAATTAACTTGCTTGGGGAAGAAAAACAGGAATAGCCTTACTTTTGCGAGATAAGGCCAAATTGGTATTTTTGCTATAAAATGAATTCCTTCAGTCAAAACAAGTTCAAACTCCTTTGTCCTTCATATATATACATTCTAAGTAGGTGCCATGCATAAACCTCTTTAAATGACCTTGTTTGAGGAAGAAAAACAGGAATAGCCTTACTTTTGCGAGATAAGGCCAAATTGGTATTTTTGCTATAAAATGAAATCCTTCAGTCAAAACAAGTTCAAACTCCTTTGTCCTTCATATATATCAATTCTAAGTAGGTTCCATGCATAAACATCTTTAAATGACCTTGTATGCGAAAGAAACACAGTAATAGCCTTACTTTTGCGGAGTTAAGACGATATTCGGATTTTTGCTTATAAACACCAATTCCTTCAGTCAAAACAAGTTCAAACTCTTTTGTCCTTCATATATACCCATTCTAAGTAGGTTCCATGCATAAACTTCTTTAAATGACCTTGTTTGAGAAAGACAAACAGGAATAGCCTTACTTTTGCGAGATAAGGCCAAATTGGTATTTTTGCTATAAAATGAAATCCTTCAGTCAAAACAAGTTCAAACTCCTTTGTCCTTCATATATACCCATTCTAAGTAGGTTCCATTAATAAACTTCTTTAAATGACCTTGTTTGAGAAAGACAAACAGGAATAGCCTTACTTTTGCGAGATAAGGCCAAATTGGTATTTTTGCTATAAAATGAAATCCTTCAGTCAAAACAAGTTCAAACTCCTTTGTCCTTCATATATATCAATTCTAAGTAGGTTCCATGCATAAACCTCTTTAAATGACCTTGTATGCGAAAGAAACACAGGAATAGCCTTCTTTTGCGGAGTTAAGACGATATTCGGATTTTTGCTTATAAACACCAATTCCTTCAGTCAAAACAAGTTCAAACTCCTTTGTCCTTCATATATACCCATTCTAAGTAGGTTCCATGCATAAACTTCTTTAAATGACCTTGTTTGAGAAAGAAAAACAGGAATAGCCTTACTTTAGCGAGATAATGCCAAATTGGTATTTTTGCTATAAAATGAATTCCTTCAGTCAAAACAAGTTCAAACTCCTTTGTCCTTCATATATATCAATTCTAAGTAGATTCCATGCATAAACCTCTTTAAATTAACTTGCTTGGGGAAGAAAAACAGGAATAGCCTTACTTTTGCGAGATAAGGCCAAATTGGTATTTTTGCTATAAAATGAATTCCTTCAGTCAAAACAAGTTCAAACTCCTTTGTCCTTCATATATATAGATTCTATATAGGTTCCATGTATAAACCTCTTTAAATTACCTTGTTTGGTGAAGAAAAACAGGAATAGTCTTACTTTTGCGAGATAAGGCCAAATTGGTATTTTTGCTATAAAATGAATTCCTTCAGTCAAAACAAGTTCAAATTCCTTTGTCCTTCATATGTATCAATTCTAAGTAGATTCCATGCATAAACCTCTTTAAATGACCTTGTATGCGAAAGAAACACAGGAATATTCTTCTTTTGCGGCGTTAAGACGATATTCGGAATTTTGCTTATAAACACCAATTCCTTCAGTCAAAACAAGTTCAAACTCCTTTGTCCTTCATATATATCAATTCTAAGTAGGTTCCATGCATAAACCTCTTTAAATGACCTTGTATGCGAAAGAAACACAGGAATAGCCTTCTTTTGCGGAGTTAAGACGATATTCGGATTTTTGCTTATAAACACCAATTCCTTCAGTCAAAACAAGTTCAAACTCCTTTGTCCTTCATATATATCAATTCTAAGTAGATTCCATGCATAAACCTCTTTAAATTAACTTGCTTGGGGAAGAAAAACAGGAATAGCCTTACTTTTGCGAGATAAGGCCAAATTGGTATTTTTGCTATAAAATGAATTCCTTCAGTCAAAACAAGTTCAAACTCCTTTGTCCTTCATATATATACATTCTAAGTAGGTGCCATGCATAAACCTCTTTAAATGACCTTGTTTGAGGAAGAAAAACAGGAATAGCCTTACTTTTGCGAGATAAGGCCAAATTGGTATTTTTGCTATAAAATGAAATCCTTCAGTCAAAACAAGTTCAAACTCCTTTGTCCTTCATATATATCAATTCTAAGTAGGTTCCATGCATAAAAATCTTTAAATGACCTTGTATGCGAAAGAAACACAGTAATAGCCTTACTTTTGCGGAGTTAAGACGATATTCGGATTTTTGCTTATAAACACCAATTCCTTCAGTCAAAACAAGTTCAAACTCTTTTGTCCTTCATATATACCCATTCTAAGTAGGTTCCATGCATAAACTTCTTTAAATGACCTTGTTTGAGAAAGACAAACAGGAATAGCCTTACTTTTGCGAGATAAGGCCAAATTGGTATTTTTGCTATAAAATGAAATCCTTCAGTCAAAACAAGTTCAAACTCCTTTGTCCTTCATATATACCCATTCTAAGTAGGTTCCATTAATAAACTTCTTTAAATGACCTTGTTTGAGAAAGACAAACAGGAATAGCCTTACTTTTGCGAGATAAGGCCAAATTGGTATTTTTGCTATAAAATGAAATCCTTCAGTCAAAACAAGTTCAAACTCCTTTGTCCTTCATATATATCAATTCTAAGTAGGTTCCATGCATAAACCTCTTTAAATGACCTTGTATGCGAAAGAAACACAGGAATAGCCTTCTTTTGCGGAGTTAAGACGATATTCGGATTTTTGCTTATAAACACCAATTCCTTCAGTCAAAACAAGTTCAAACTCCTTTGTCCTTCATATATACCCATTCTAAGTAGGTTCCATGCATAAACTTCTTTAAATGACCTTGTTTGAGAAAGAAAAACAGGAATAGCCTTACTTTAGCGAGATAATGCCAAATTGGTATTTTTGCTATAAAATGAATTCCTTCAGTCAAAACAAGTTCAAACTCCTTTGTCCTTCATATATATAAATTCTAAGTAGATTCCATGCATAAACCTCTTTAAATTAACTTGCTTGGGGAAGAAAAACAGGAATAGCCTTACTTTTGCGAGATAAGGCCAAATTGGTATTTTTGCTATAAAATGAATTCCTTCAGTCAAAACAAGTTCAAACTCCTTTGTCCTTCATATATATAGATTCTATATAGGTTCCATGTATAAAACCTCTTTAAATTACCTTGTTTGGTGAAGAAAAACAGGAATAGTCTTACTTTTGCGAGATAAGGCCAAATTGGTATTTTTGCTATAAAATGAATTCCTTCAGTCAAAACAAGTTCAAATTCCTTTGTCCTTCATATGTATCAATTCTAAGTAGATTCCATGCATAAACCTCTTTAAATGACCTTGTATGCGAAAGAAACACAGGAATAGCCTTCTTTTGCGGCGTTAAGACGATATTCGGATTTTTGCTTATAAACACCAATTCCTTCAGTCAAAACAAGTTCAAACTCCTTTGTCCTTCATATATATCAATTCTAAGTAGGTTCCATGCATAAACTTCTTTAAATGACCTTGTTTGAGAAAGAAAAACAGGAATAGCCTTACTTTTGCGAGATAAGGCCAAATTGGTATTTTTGCTATAAAATGAATTTCTTCAGTCAAAACAAGTTCAAACTCCTTTGTCCTTCATATATAAAGATTCTATATAGGTTCCATGTATAAAATCTCTTTAAATTACCTTGTTTGAGAAAGAAAAACAGGAATAGCCTTACTTTTGCGAGATAAGGCCAAATTGGTATTTTTGCCATAAAATGAATTCCTTCAGTCAAAACAAGTTCAAACTCATTTGTCCTTCATATATATACATTCTAAGTAGGTGCCATGCATAAACCTCTTTAAATGACCTTGTTTGAGGAAGAAAAACAGGAATAGCCTTACTTTTGCGAGATAAGGCCAAATTGGTATTTTTGCTATAAAATGAAATCCTTCAGTCAAAACAAGTTCAAACTCCTTTGTCCTTCATATATATCAATTCTAAGTAGGTTCCATGCATAAAAATCTTTAAATGACCTTGTATGCGAAAGAAACACAGTAATAGCCTTACTTTTGCGGAGTTAAGACGATATTCGGATTTTTGCTTATAAACACCAATTCCTTCAGTCAAAACAAGTTCAAACTCTTTTGTCCATCATATATACCCATTCTAAGTAGGTTCCATGCATAAACTTCTTTAAATGACCTTGTTTGAGAAAGAAAAACAGGAATAGCCTTACTTTTGCGAGATAAGGCCAAATTGGTATTTTTGCTATAAAATGAAATCCTTCAGTCAAAACAAGTTCAAACTCCTTTGTCCTTCATATATACCCATTCTAAGTAGGTTCCATTAATAAACTTCTTTAAATGACCTTGTTTGAGAAAGACAAACAGGAATAGCCTTACTTTTGCGAGATAAGGCCAAATTGGTATTTTTGCTATAAAATGAAATCCTTCAGTCAAAACAAGTTCAAACTCCTTTGTCCTTCATATATATCAATTCTAAGTAGATTCCATGCATAAACCTCTTTAAATTAACTTGCTTGGGGAAGAAAAACAGGAATAGCCTTACTTTTGCGAGATAAGGCCAAATTGGTATTTTTGCTATAAAATGAATTCCTTCAGTCAAAACAAGTTCAAACTCCTTTGTCCTTCATATATATAGATTCTATATAGGTTCCATGTATAAAACCTCTTTAAATTACCTTGTTTGGTGAAGAAAAACAGGAATAGTCTTACTTTTGCGAGATAAGGCCAAATTGGTATTTTTGCTATAAAATGAATTCCTTCAGTCAAAACAAGTTCAAATTCCTTTGTCCTTCATATGTATCAATTCTAAGTAGATTCCATGCATAAACCTCTTTAAATGACTTTGTATGCGAAAGAAACACAGGAATATTCTTCTTTTGCGGCGTTAAGACGATATTCGGATTTTGCTTATAAACACCAATTCCTTCAGTCAAAACAAGTTCAAACTCCTTTGTCCTTCATATATATCAATTCTAAGTAGGTTCCATGCATAAACCTCTTTAAATGACCTTGTATGCGAAAGAAAGACAGGAATAGCCTTCTTTTGCGGAGTTAAGACGATATTCGGATTTTTGCTTATAAACACCAATTCCTTCAGTCAAAACAAGTTCAAACTCCTTTGTCCTTCATATATATCAATTCTAAGTAGATTCCATGCATAAACCTCTTTAAATTAACTTGCTTGGGGAAGAAAAACAGGAATAGCCTTACTTTTGCGAGATAAGGCCAAATTGGTATTTTTGCTATAAAATGAATTCCTTCAGTCAAAACAAGTTCAAACTCCTTTGTCCTTCATATATACCCATTCTAAGTAGGTTCCATGCATAAACCTCTTTAAATGACCTTGTTTGAGAAAGAAAAACAGGAATAGCCTTACTTTTGCGAGATAAGGCCAAATTGGTATTTTTGCCATAAAATGAATTCCTTCAGTCAAAACAAGTTCAAACTCCTTTTTCCTTCATATATACCCATTCTAAGTAGGTTCCATGCATAAACCTCTTTAAATGACCTTGTTTGAGAAAGACAAACAGGAATAGCCTTACTTTTGCGAGATAAGGCCAAATTGGTATTTTTGCTATAAAATGAAATCCTTCAGTCAAAACAAGTTCAAACTCCTTTGTCCTTAATATATATCAATTCTAAGTAGGTTCCATGCATAAACCTCTTTAAATGACCTTGTATGCGAAAGAAACACAGTAATAGCCTTCTTTTGCGGAGTTAAGACGATATTCGGATTTTTGCTTATAAACACCAATTCCTTCAGTCAAAACAAGTTCAAACTCCTTTGTCCTTCATATATACCCATTCTAAGTAGGTTCCATGCATAAACTTCTTTAAATGACCTTGTTTGAGAAAGAAAAACAGGAATAGCCTTACTTTTGCGAGATAATGCCAAATTGGTATTTTTGCTATAAAATGAATTCCTTCAGTCAAAACAAGTTCAAACTCATTTGTCCTTCATATATATGAATTCTAAGTAGATTCCATGCATAAACCTCTTTAAATTAACTTGCTTGGGGAAGAAAAACAGGAATAGCCTTACTTTTGCGAGATAAGGCCAAATTGGTATTTTTGCTATAAAATGAATTCCTTCAGTCAAAAAAAGTTCAAATTCCTTTGTCCTTCATATGTATCAATTCTAAGTAGATTCCATGCATAAACCTCTTTAAATTACCTTGCTTGGGGAAGAAAAACAGGAATAGCCTTACTTTTGCGAGATAAGGCCAAATTGGTATTTTTGCTATAAAATGAAATCCTTCAGTCAAAACAAGTTCAAACTCCTTTGTCCTTCATATATATCAATTCTAAGTAGGTTCCATGCATAAACATCTTTAAATGACCTTGTATGCGAAAGAAACACAGGAATAGCCTTCTTTTGCGGAGTTAAGACGATATTCGGATTTTTGCTTATAAACACCAATTCCTTCAGTCAAAACAAGTTCAAACTCCTTTGTCCTTCATATATATCAATTCTAAGTAGATTCCATGCATAAACCTCTTTAAATTAACTTGCTTGGGGAAGAAAAACAGGAATAGCCTTACTTTTGCGAGATAAGGCCAAATTGGTATTTTTGCTATAAAATGAATTCCTTCAGTCAAAACAAGTTCAAACTCCTTTGTCCTTCATATATATAGATTCTATATAGGTTCCATGTATAAAACCTCTTTAAATTACCTTGTTTGGTGAAGAAAAACAGGAATAGTCTTACTTTTGCGAGATAAGGCCAAATTGGTATTTTTGCTATAAAATGAATTCCTTCAGTCAAAACAAGTTCAAACTCCTTTGTCCTTCATATATACCCATTCTAAGTAGGTTCCATGCATAAACTTCTTTAAATGACCTTGTTTGAGAAAGAAAAACAGGAATAGCCTTACTTTTGCGAGATAATGCCAAATTGGTATTTTTGCTATAAAATGAATTCCTTCAGTCAAAACAAGTTCAAACTCATTTGTCCTTCATATATATGAATTCTAAGTAGATTCCATGCATAAACCTCTTTAAATTAACTTGCTTGGGGAAGAAAAACAGGAATAGCCTTACTTTTGCGAGATAAGGCCAAATTGGTATTTTTGCTATAAAATGAATTCCTTCAGTCAAAAAAAGTTCAAATTCCTTTGTCCTTCATATGTATCAATTCTAAGTAGATTCCATGCATAAACCTCTTTAAATTACCTTGCTTGGGGAAGAAAAACAGGAATAGCCTTACTTTTGCGAGATAAGGCCAAATTGGTATTTTTGCTATAAAATGAAATCCTTCAGTCAAAACAAGTTCAAACTCCTTTGTCCTTCATATATATCAATTCTAAGTAGGTTCCATGCATAAACATCTTTAAATGACCTTGTATGCGAAAGAAACACAGGAATAGCCTTCTTTTGCGGAGTTAAGACGATATTCGGATTTTTGCTTATAAACACCAATTCCTTCAGTCAAAACAAGTTCAAACTCCTTTGTCCTTCATATATATCAATTCTAAGTAGATTCCATGCATAAACCTCTTTAAATTAACTTGCTTGGGGAAGAAAAACAGGAATAGCCTTACTTTTGCGAGATAAGGCCAAATTGGTATTTTTGCTATAAAATGAATTCCTTCAGTCAAAACAAGTTCAAACTCCTTTGTCCTTCATATATATAGATTCTATATAGGTTCCATGTATAAAACCTCTTTAAATTACCTTGTTTGGTGAAGAAAAACAGGAATAGTCTTACTTTTGCGAGATAAGGCCAAATTGGTATTTTTGCTATAAAATGAATTCCTTCAGTCAAAACAAGTTCAAATTCCTTTGTCCTTCATATGTATCAATTCTAAGTAGATTCCATGCATAAACCTCTTTAAATGACCTTGTATGCGAAAGAAACACAGGAATAGCCTTCTTTTGCGGCGTTAAGACGATATTCGGATTTTTGCTTATAAACACCAATTCCTTCAGTCAAAACAAGTTCAAACTCCTTTGTCCTTCATATATATCAATTCTAAGTAGGTTCCATGCATAAACCTCTTTAAATGACCTTGTATGCGAAAGAAACACAGGAATAGCCTTCTTTTGCGGAGTTAAGACGATATTCGGATTTTTGCTTATAAACACCAATTCCTTCAGTCAAAACAAGTTCAAACTCCTTTGTCCTTCATATATATAGATTCTATATAGGTTCCATGTATAAAACCTCTTTAAATTACCTTGTTTGGTGAAGAAAAACAGGAATAGTCTTACTTTTGCGAGATAAGGCCAAATTGGTATTTTTGCTATAAAATGAATTCCTTCAGTCAAAACAAGTTCAAATTCCTTTGTCCTTCATATGTATCAATTCTAAGTAGATTCCATGCATAAACCTCTTTAAATGACCTTGTATGCGAAAGAAACACAGGAATAGCCTTCTTTTGCGGCGTTAAGACGATATTTGGATTTTTGCTTATAAACACCAATTCCTTCAGTCAAAACAAGTTCAAACTCCTTTGTCCTTCATATATATCAATTCTAAGTAGGTTCCATGCATAAACCTCTTTAAATGACCTTGTATGCGAAAGAAACACAGGAATAGCCTTCTTTTGCGGAGTTAAGACGATATTCGGATATTTGCTTATAAACACCAATTCCTTCAGTCAAAACAAGTTCAAACTCCTTTGTCCTTCATATATATCAATTCTAAGTAGATTCCATGCATAAACCTCTTTAAATGACTTTGTTTGATAAAGAAAAACAGGAATAGCCTTACTTTTGCGAGATAAGGCCAAATTGGTATTTTTGCCATAAAATGAATTCCTTCAGTCAAAACAAGTTCAAACTCCTTTGTCCTTCATATATACCCATTCTAAGTAGGTTCCATGCATAAACCTCTTTAAATGACCTTGTTTGAGAAAGAAAAACAGGAATAGCCTTACTTTTGCGAGATAAGGCCAAATTGGTATTTTTGCCATAAAATGAATTCCTTCAGTCAAAACAAGTTCAAACTCATTTGTCCTTCATATATATACATTCTAAGTAGGTGCCATGCATAAACCTCTTTAAATGACCTTGTTTGAGGAAGACAAACAGGAATAGCCTTACTTTTGCGAGATAAGGCCAAATTGGTAATTTTGCTATAAAATGAAATCCTTCAGTCAAAACAAGTTCAAACTCCTTTGTCCTTCATATATATCAATTCTAAGTAGATTCCATGCATAAACCTCTTTAAATTAACTTGCTTGGGGAAGAAAAACAGGAATAGCCTTACTTTTGCGAGATAAGGCCAAATTGGTATTTTTGCTATAAAATGAATTCCTTCAGTCAAAACAAGTTCAAACTCCTTTGTCCTTCATATATATAGATTCTATATAGGTTCCATGTATAAAACCTCTTTAAATTACCTTGTTTGGTGAAGAAAAACAGGAATAGTCTTACTTTTGCGAGATAAGGCCAAATTGGTATTTTTGCTATAAAATGAATTCCTTCAGTCAAAACAAGTTCAAATTCCTTTGTCCTTCATATGTATCAATTCTAAGTAGATTCCATGCATAAACCTCTTTAAATGACCTTGTATGCGAAAGAAACACAGGAATAGCCTTCTTTTGCGGCGTTAAGACGATATTCGGATTTTTGCTTATAAACACCGATTCCTTCAGTCAAAACAAGTTCAAACTCCTTTGTCCTTCATATATATCAATTCTAAGTAGGTTCCATGCATAAACCTCTTTAAATGACCTTGTATGCGAAAGAAACACAGGAATAGCCTTCTTTTGCGGAGTTAAGACGATATTCGGATTTTTGCTTATAAACACCAATTCCTTCAGTCAAAACAAGTTCAAACTCCTTTGTCCTTCATATATATAGATTCTATATAGGTTCCATGTATAAAACCTCTTTAAATTACCTTGTTTGGTGAAGAAAAACAGGAATAGTCTTACTTTTGCGAGATAAGGCCAAATTGGTATTTTTGCTATAAAATGAATTCCTTCAGTCAAAACAAGTTCAAATTCCTTTGTCCTTCATATGTATCAATTCTAAGTAGATTCCATGCATAAACCTCTTTAAATGACCTTGTATGCGAAAGAAACACAGGAATAGCCTTCTTTTGCGGCGTTAAGACGATATTCGGATTTTTGCTTATAAACACCAATTCCTTCAGTCAAAACAAGTTCAAACTCCTTTGTCCTTCATATATATCAATTCTAAGTAGGTTCCATGCATAAACCTCTTTAAATGACCTTGTATGCGAAAGAAACACAGGAATAGCCTTCTTTTGCGGAGTTAAGACGATATTCGGATTTTTGCTTATAAACACCAATTCCTTCAGTCAAAACAAGTTCAAACTCCTTTGTCCTTCATATATATCAATTCTAAGTAGATTCCATGCATAAACCTCTTTAAATGACCTTGTATGCGAAAGAAAGACAGGAATAGCCTTCTTTTGCGGAGTTAAGACGATATTCGGATTTTTGCTTATAAACACCAATTCCTTCAGTCAAAACAAGTTCAAACTCCTTTGTCCTTCATATATATCAATTCTAAGTAGATTCCATGCATAAACCTCTTTAAATTAACTTGCTTGGGGAAGAAAAACAGGAATAGCCTTACTTTTGCGAGATAAGGCCAAATTGGTATTTTTGCTATAAAATGAATTCCTTCAGTCAAAACAAGTTCAAACTCCTTTGTCCTTCATATATACCCATTCTAAGTAGGTTCCATGCATAAACCTCTTTAAATGACCTTGTTTGAGAAAGAAAAACAGGAATAGCCTTACTTTTGCGAGATAAGGCCAAATTGGTATTTTTGCCATAAAATGAATTCCTTCAGTCAAAACAAGTTCAAACTCCTTTTTCCTTCATATATACCCATTCTAAGTAGGTTCCATGCATAAACCTCTTTAAATGACCTTGTTTGAGAAAGACAAACAGGAATAGCCTTACTTTTGCGAGATAAGGCCAAATTGGTATTTTTGCTATAAAATGAAATCCTTCAGTCAAAACAAGTTCAAACTCCTTTGTCCTTAATATATATCAATTCTAAGTAGGTTCCATGCATAAACCTCTTTAAATGACCTTGTATGCGAAAGAAACACAGTAATAGCCTTCTTTTGCGGAGTTAAGACGATATTCGGATTTTTGCTTATAAACACCAATTCCTTCAGTCAAAACAAGTTCAAACTCCTTTGTCCTTCATATATACCCATTCTAAGTAGGTTCCATGCATAAACTTCTTTAAATGACCTTGTTTGAGAAAGAAAAACAGGAATAGCCTTACTTTTGCGAGATAATGCCAAATTGGTATTTTTGCTATAAAATGAATTCCTTCAGTCAAAACAAGTTCAAACTCATTTGTCCTTCATATATATGAATTCTAAGTAGATTCCATGCATAAACCTCTTTAAATTAACTTGCTTGGGGAAGAAAAACAGGAATAGCCTTACTTTTGCGAGATAAGGCCAAATTGGTATTTTTGCTATAAAATGAATTCCTTCAGTCAAAAAAAGTTCAAATTCCTTTGTCCTTCATATGTATCAATTCTAAGTAGATTCCATGCATAGACCTCTTTAAATTACCTTGCTTGGGGAAGAAAAACAGGAATAGCCTTACTTTTGCGAGATAAGGCCAAATTGGTATTTTTGCTATAAAATGAAATCCTTCAGTCAAAACAAGTTCAAACTCCTTTGTCCTTCATATATATCAATTCTAAGTAGGTTCCATGCATAAACATCTTTAAATGACCTTGTATGCGAAAGAAACACAGGAATAGCCTTCTTTTGCGGAGTTAAGACGATATTCGGATTTTTGCTTATAAACACCAATTCCTTCAGTCAAAACAAGTTCAAACTCCTTTGTCCTTCATATATATCAATTCTAAGTAGATTCCATGCATAAACCTCTTTAAATTAACTTGCTTGGGGAAGAAAAACAGGAATAGCCTTACTTTTGCGAGATAAGGCCAAATTGGTATTTTTGCTATAAAATGAATTCCTTCAGTCAAAACAAGTTCAAACTCCTTTGTCCTTCATATATATAGATTCTATATAGGTTCCATGTATAAAACCTCTTTAAATTACCTTGTTTGGTGAAGAAAAACAGGAATAGTCTTACTTTTGCGAGATAAGGCCAAATTGGTATTTTTGCTATAAAATGAATTCCTTCAGTCAAAACAAGTTCAAATTCCTTTGTCCTTCATATGTATCAATTCTAAGTAGATTCCATGCATAAACCTCTTTAAATGACCTTGTATGCGAAAGAAACACAGGAATAGCCTTCTTTTGCGGCGTTAAGACGATATTCGGATTTTTGCTTATAAACACCAATTCCTTCAGTCAAAACAAGTTCAAACTCCTTTGTCCTTCATATATATCAATTCTAAGTAGGTTCCATGCATAAACCTCTTTAAATGACCTTGTATGCGAAAGAAACACAGGAATAGCCTTCTTTTGCGGAGTTAAGACGATATTCGGATTTTTGCTTATAAACACCAATTCCTTCAGTCAAAACAAGTTCAAACTCCTTTGTCCTTCATATATATAGATTCTATATAGGTTCCATGTATAAAACCTCTTTAAATTACCTTGTTTGGTGAAGAAAAACAGGAATAGTCTTACTTTTGCGAGATAAGGCCAAATTGGTATTTTTGCTATAAAATGAATTCCTTCAGTCAAAACAAGTTCAAATTCCTTTGTCCTTCATATGTATCAATTCTAAGTAGATTCCATGCATAAACCTCTTTAAATGACCTTGTATGCGAAAGAAACACAGGAATAGCCTTCTTTTGCGGCGTTAAGACGATATTTGGATTTTTGCTTATAAACACCAATTCCTTCAGTCAAAACAAGTTCAAACTCCTTTGTCCTTCATATATATCAATTCTAAGTAGGTTCCATGCATAAACCTCTTTAAATGACCTTGTATGCGAAAGAAACACAGGAATAGCCTTCTTTTGCGGAGTTAAGACGATATTCGGATATTTGCTTATAAACACCAATTCCTTCAGTCAAAACAAGTTCAAACTCCTTTGTCCTTCATATATATCAATTCTAAGTAGATTCCATGCATAAACCTCTTTAAATGACTTTGTTTGATAAAGAAAAACAGGAATAGCCTTACTTTTGCGAGATAAGGCCAAATTGGTATTTTTGCCATAAAATGAATTCCTTCAGTCAAAACAAGTTCAAACTCCTTTGTCCTTCATATATACCCATTCTAAGTAGGTTCCATGCATAAACCTCTTTAAATGACCTTGTTTGAGAAAGAAAAACAGGAATAGCCTTACTTTTGCGAGATAAGGCCAAATTGGTATTTTTGCCATAAAATGAATTCCTTCAGTCAAAACAAGTTCAAACTCATTTGTCCTTCATATATATACATTCTAAGTAGGTGCCATGCATAAACCTCTTTAAATGACCTTGTTTGAGGAAGACAAACAGGAATAGCCTTACTTTTGCGAGATAAGGCCAAATTGGTAATTTTGCTATAAAATGAAATCCTTCAGTCAAAACAAGTTCAAACTCCTTTGTCCTTCATATATATCAATTCTAAGTAGATTCCATGCATAAACCTCTTTAAATTAACTTGCTTGGGGAAGAAAAACAGGAATAGCCTTACTTTTGCGAGATAAGGCCAAATTGGTATTTTTGCTATAAAATGAATTCCTTCAGTCAAAACAAGTTCAAACTCCTTTGTCCTTCATATATATAGATTCTATATAGGTTCCATGTATAAAACCTCTTTAAATTACCTTGTTTGGTGAAGAAAAACAGGAATAGTCTTACTTTTGCGAGATAAGGCCAAATTGGTATTTTTGCTATAAAATGAATTCCTTCAGTCAAAACAAGTTCAAATTCCTTTGTCCTTCATATGTATCAATTCTAAGTAGATTCCATGCATAAACCTCTTTAAATGACCTTGTATGCGAAAGAAACACAGGAATAGCCTTCTTTTGCGGCGTTAAGACGATATTCGGATTTTTGCTTATAAACACCGATTCCTTCAGTCAAAACAAGTTCAAACTCCTTTGTCCTTCATATATATCAATTCTAAGTAGGTTCCATGCATAAACCTCTTTAAATGACCTTGTATGCGAAAGAAACACAGGAATAGCCTTCTTTTGCGGAGTTAAGACGATATTCGGATTTTTGCTTATAAACACCAATTCCTTCAGTCAAAACAAGTTCAAACTCCTTTGTCCTTCATATATATAGATTCTATATAGGTTCCATGTATAAAACCTCTTTAAATTACCTTGTTTGGTGAAGAAAAACAGGAATAGTCTTACTTTTGCGAGATAAGGCCAAATTGGTATTTTTGCTATAAAATGAATTCCTTCAGTCAAAACAAGTTCAAATTCCTTTGTCCTTCATATGTATCAATTCTAAGTAGATTCCATGCATAAACCTCTTTAAATGACCTTGTATGCGAAAGAAACACAGGAATAGCCTTCTTTTGCGGCGTTAAGACGATATTCGGATTTTTGCTTATAAACACCAATTCCTTCAGTCAAAACAAGTTCAAACTCCTTTGTCCTTCATATATATCAATTCTAAGTAGGTTCCATGCATAAACCTCTTTAAATGACCTTGTATGCGAAAGAAACACAGGAATAGCCTTCTTTTGCGGAGTTAAGACGATATTCGGATTTTTGCTTATAAACACCAATTCCTTCAGTCAAAACAAGTTCAAACTCCTTTGTCCTTCATATATATCAATTCTAAGTAGATTCCATGCATAAACCTCTTTAAATGACTTTGTTTGATAAAGAAAAACAGGAATAGCCTTACTTTTGCGAGATAAGGCCAAATTGGTATTTTTGCCATAAAATGAATTCCTTCAGTCAAAACAAGTTCAAACTCCTTTGTCCTTCATATATACCCATTCTAAGTAGGTTCCATGCATAAACCTCTTTAAATGACCTTGTTTGAGAAAGAAAAACAGGAATAGCCTTACTTTTGCGAGATAAGGCCAAATTGGTATTTTTGCCATAAAATGAATTCCTTCAGTCAAAACAAGTTCAAACTCCTTTTTCCTTCATATATACCCATTCTAAGTAGGTTCCATGCATAAACCTCTTTAAATGACCTTGTTTGAGAAAGACAAACAGGAATAGCCTTACTTTTGCGAGATAAGGCCAAATTGGTATTTTTGCTATAAAATGAAATCCTTCAGTCAAAACAAGTTCAAACTCCTTTGTCCTTAATATATATCAATTCTAAGTAGGTTCCATGCATAAACCTCTTTAAATGACCTTGTATGCGAAAGAAACACAGTAATAGCCTTCTTTTGCGGAGTTAAGACGATATTCGGATTTTTGCTTATAAACACCAATTCCTTCAGTCAAAACAAGTTCAAACTCCTTTGTCCTTCATATATACCCATTCTAAGTAGGTTCCATGCATAAACTTCTTTAAATGACCTTGTTTGAGAAAGAAAAACAGGAATAGCCTTACTTTTGCGAGATAATGCCAAATTGGTATTTTTGCTATAAAATGAATTCCTTCAGTCAAAACAAGTTCAAACTCATTTGTCCTTCATATATATGAATTCTAAGTAGATTCCATGCATAAACCTCTTTAAATTAACTTGCTTGGGGAAGAAAAACAGGAATAGCCTTACTTTTGCGAGATAAGGCCAAATTGGTATTTTTGCTATAAAATGAATTCCTTCAGTCAAAAAAAGTTCAAATTCCTTTGTCCTTCATATGTATCAATTCTAAGTAGATTCCATGCATAAACCTCTTTAAATTACCTTGCTTGGGGAAGAAAAACAGGAATAGCCTTACTTTTGCGAGATAAGGCCAAATTGGTATTTTTGCTATAAAATGAAATCCTTCAGTCAAAACAAGTTCAAACTCCTTTGTCCTTCATATATATCAATTCTAAGTAGGTTCCATGCATAAACATCTTTAAATGACCTTGTATGCGAAAGAAACACAGGAATAGCCTTCTTTTGCGGAGTTAAGACGATATTCGGATTTTTGCTTATAAACACCAATTCCTTCAGTCAAAACAAGTTCAAACTCCTTTGTCCTTCATATATATCAATTCTAAGTAGATTCCATGCATAAACCTCTTTAAATTAACTTGCTTGGGGAAGAAAAACAGGAATAGCCTTACTTTTGCGAGATAAGGCCAAATTGGTATTTTTGCTATAAAATGAATTCCTTCAGTCAAAACAAGTTCAAACTCCTTTGTCCTTCATATATATAGATTCTATATAGGTTCCATGTATAAAACCTCTTTAAATTACCTTGTTTGGTGAAGAAAAACAGGAATAGTCTTACTTTTGCGAGATAAGGCCAAATTGGTATTTTTGCTATAAAATGAATTCCTTCAGTCAAAACAAGTTCAAATTCCTTTGTCCTTCATATGTATCAATTCTAAGTAGATTCCATGCATAAACCTCTTTAAATGACCTTGTATGCGAAAGAAACACAGGAATAGCCTTCTTTTGCGGCGTTAAGACGATATTCGGATTTTTGCTTATAAACACCAATTCCTTCAGTCAAAACAAGTTCAAACTCCTTTGTCCTTCATATATATCAATTCTAAGTAGGTTCCATGCATAAACCTCTTTAAATGACCTTGTATGCGAAAGAAACACAGGAATAGCCTTCTTTTGCGGAGTTAAGACGATATTCGGATTTTTGCTTATAAACACCAATTCCTTCAGTCAAAACAAGTTCAAACTCCTTTGTCCTTCATATATATAGATTCTATATAGGTTCCATGTATAAAACCTCTTTAAATTACCTTGTTTGGTGAAGAAAAACAGGAATAGTCTTACTTTTGCGAGATAAGGCCAAATTGGTATTTTTGCTATAAAATGAATTCCTTCAGTCAAAACAAGTTCAAATTCCTTTGTCCTTCATATGTATCAATTCTAAGTAGATTCCATGCATAAACCTCTTTAAATGACCTTGTATGCG
Source organism: Odontesthes bonariensis (assembly GCF_027942865.1). Taxonomy (NCBI): domain Eukaryota; kingdom Metazoa; phylum Chordata; class Actinopteri; order Atheriniformes; family Atherinopsidae; genus Odontesthes; species Odontesthes bonariensis. Next base: position 29,322,775 of record NC_134511.1, read on the forward strand.
AAAGAAACACAGGAATAGCCTTCTTTTGCGGCGTTAAGACGATATTTGGATTTTTGCTTATAAACACCAATTCCTTCAGTCAAAACAAGTTCAAACTCCTTTGTCCTTCATATATATCAATTCTAAGTAGGTTCCATGCATAAACCTCTTTAAATGACCTTGTATGCGAAAGAAACACAGGAATAGCCTTCTTTTGCGGAGTTAAGACGATATTCGGATATTTGCTTATAAACACCAATTCCTTCAGTCAAAACAAGTTCAAACTCCTTTGTCCTTCATATATATCAATTCTAAGTAGATTCCATGCATAAACCTCTTTAAATGACTTTGTTTGATAAAGAAAAACAGGAATAGCCTTACTTTTGCGAGATAAGGCCAAATTGGTATTTTTGCCATAAAATGAATTCCTTCAGTCAAAACAAGTTCAAACTCCTTTGTCCTTCATATATACCCATTCTAAGTAGGTTCCATGCATAAACCTCTTTAAATGACCTTGTTTGAGAAAGAAAAACAGGAATAGCCTTACTTTTGCGAGATAAGGCCAAATTGGTATTTTTGCCATAAAATGAATTCCTTCAGTCAAAACAAGTTCAAACTCATTTGTCCTTCATATATATACATTCTAAGTAGGTGCCATGCATAAACCTCTTTAAATGACCTTGTTTGAGGAAGACAAACAGGAATAGCCTTACTTTTGCGAGATAAGGCCAAATTGGTAATTTTGCTATAAAATGAAATCCTTCAGTCAAAACAAGTTCAAACTCCTTTGTCCTTCATATATATCAATTCTAAGTAGATTCCATGCATAAACCTCTTTAAATTAACTTGCTTGGGGAAGAAAAACAGGAATAGCCTTACTTTTGCGAGATAAGGCCAAATTGGTATTTTTGCTATAAAATGAATTCCTTCAGTCAAAACAAGTTCAAACTCCTTTGTCCTTCATATATATAGATTCTATATAGGTTCCATGTATAAAACCTCTTTAAATTACCTTGTTTGGTGAAGAAAAACAGGAATAGTCTTACTTTTGCGAGATAAGGCCAAATTGGTATTTTTGCTATAAAATGAATTCCTTCAGTCAAAACAAGTTCAAATTCCTTTGTCCTTCATATGTATCAATTCTAAGTAGATTCCATGCATAAACCTCTTTAAATGACCTTGTATGCGAAAGAAACACAGGAATAGCCTTCTTTTGCGGCGTTAAGACGATATTCGGATTTTTGCTTATAAACACGATTCCTTCAGTCAAAACAAGTTCAAACTCCTTTGTCCTTCATATATATCAATTCTAAGTAGGTTCCATGCATAAACCTCTTTAAATGACCTTGTATGCGAAAGAAACACAGGAATAGCCTTCTTTTGCGGAGTTAAGACGATATTCGGATTTTTGCTTATAAACACCAATTCCTTCAGTCAAAACAAGTTCAAACTCCTTTGTCCTTCATATATATAGATTCTATATAGGTTCCATGTATAAAACCTCTTTAAATTACCTTGTTTGGTGAAGAAAAACAGGAATAGTCTTACTTTTGCGAGATAAGGCCAAATTGGTATTTTTGCTATAAAATGAATTCCTTCAGTCAAAACAAGTTCAAATTCCTTTGTCCTTCATATGTATCAATTCTAAGTAGATTCCATGCATAAACCTCTTTAAATGACCTTGTATGCGAAAGAAACACAGGAATAGCCTTCTTTTGCGGCGTTAAGACGATATTCGGATTTTTGCTTATAAACACCAATTCCTTCAGTCCAAAACAAGTTCAAACTCCTTTGTCCTTCATATATATCAATTCTAAGTAGGTTCCATGCATAAACCTCTTTAAATGACCTTGTATGCGAAAGAAACACAGGAATAGCCTTCTTTTGCGGAGTTAAGACGATATTCGGATTTTTGCTTATAAACACCAATTCCTTCAGTCAAAACAAGTTCAAACTCCTTTGTCCTTCATATATATCAATTCTAAGTAGATTCCATGCATAAACCTCTTTAAATGACTTTGTTTGATAAAGAAAAACAGGAATAGCCTTACTTTTGCGAGATAAGGCCAAATTGGTATTTTTGCCATAAAATGAATTCCTTCAGTCAAAACAAGTTCAAACTCCTTTGTCCTTCATATATACCCATTCTAAGTAGGTTCCATGCATAAACCTCTTTAAATGACCTTGTTTGAGAAAGAAAAACAGGAATAGCCTTACTTTTGCGAGATAAGGCCAAATTGGTATTTTTGCCATAAAATGAATTCCTTCAGTCAAAACAAGTTCAAACTCATTTGTCCTTCATATATATACATTCTAAGTAGGTGCCATGCATAAACCTCTTTAAATGACCTTGTTTGAGGAAGACAAACAGGAATAGCCTTACTTTTGCGAGATAAGGCCAAATTGGTATTTTTGCTATAAAATGAAATCCTTCAGTCAAAACAAGTTCAAACTCCTTTGTCCTTCATATATATCAATTCTAAGTAGGTTCCATGCATAAAAATCTTTAAATGACCTTGTATGCGAAAGAAACACAGTAATAGCCTTACTTTTGCGGAGTTAAGACGATATTCGGATTTTTGCTTATAAACACCAATTCCTTCAGTCAAAACAAGTTCAAACTCTTTTGTCCATCATATATACCCATTCTAAGTAGGTTCCATGCATAAACTTCTTTAAATGACCTTGTTTGAGAAAGAAAAACAGGAATAGCCTTACTTTTGCGAGATAAGGCCAAATTGGTATTTTTGCTATAAAATGAAATCCTTCAGTCAAAACAAGTTCAAACTCCTTTGTCCTTCATATATACCCATTCTAAGTAGGTTCCATTAATAAACTTCTTTAAATGACCTTGTTTGAGAAAGACAAACAGGAATAGCCTTACTTTTGCGAGATAAGGCCAAATTGGTATTTTTGCTATAAAATGAAATCCTTCAGTCAAAACAAGTTCAAACTCCTTTGTCCTTCATATATATCAATTCTAAGTAGATTCCATGCATAAACCTCTTTAAATTAACTTGCTTGGGGAAGAAAAACAGGAATAGCCTTACTTTTGCGAGATAAGGCCAAATTGGTATTTTTGCTATAAAATGAATTCCTTCAGTCAAAACAAGTTCAAACTCCTTTGTCCTTCATATATATAGATTCTATATAGGTTCCATGTATAAAACCTCTTTAAATTACCTTGTTTGGTGAAGAAAAACAGGAATAGTCTTACTTTTGCGAGATAAGGCAAATTGGTATTTTTGCTATAAAATGAATTCCTTCAGTCAAAACAAGTTCAAATTCCTTTGTCCTTCATATGTATCAATTCTAAGTAGATTCCATGCATAAACCTCTTTAAATGACCTTGTATGCGAAAGAAACACAGGAATATTCTTCTTTTGCGGCGTTAAGACGATATTCGGAATTTTGCTTATAAACACCAATTCCTTCAGTCAAAACAAGTTCAAACTCCTTTGTCCTTCATATATATCAATTCTAAGTAGGTTCCATGCATAAACCTCTTTAAATGACCTTGTATGCGAAAGAAACACAGGAATAGCCTTCTTTTGCGGAGTTAAGACGATATTCGGATTTTTGCTTATAAACACCAATTCCTTCAGTCAAAACAAGTTCAAACTCCTTTGTCCTTCATATATATCAATTCTAAGTAGATTCCATGCATAAACCTCTTTAAATTAACTTGCTTGGGGAAGAAAAACAGGAATAGCCTTACTTTTGCGAGTTAAGGCCAAATTGGTATTTTTGCTATAAAATGAATTCCTTCAGTCAAAACAAGTTCAAACTCCTTTGTCCTTCATATATATACATTCTAAGTAGGTGCCATGCATAAACCTCTTTAAATGACCTTGTTTGAGGAAGAAAAACAGGAATAGCCTTACTTTTGCGAGATAAGGCCAAATTGGTATTTTTGCTATAAAATGAAATCCTTCAGTCAAAACAAGTTCAAACTCCTTTGTCCTTCATATATATCAATTCTAAGTAGGTTCCATGCATAAACATCTTTAAATGACCTTGTATGCGAAAGAAACACAGTAATAGCCTTACTTTTGCGGAGTTAAGACGATATTCGGATTTTTGCTTATAAACACCAATTCCTTCAGTCAAAACAAGTTCAAACTCTTTTGTCCTTCATATATACCCATTCTAAGTAGGTTCCATGCATAAACTTCTTTAAATGACCTTGTTTGAGAAAGACAAACAGGAATAGCCTTACTTTTGCGAGATAAGGCCAAATTGGTATTTTTGCTATAAAATGAAATCCTTCAGTCAAAACAAGTTCAAACTCCTTTGTCCTTCATATATACCCATTCTAAGTAGGTTCCATTAATAAACTTCTTTAAATGACCTTGTTTGAGAAAGACAAACAGGAATAGCCTTACTTTTGCGAGATAAGGCCAAATTGGTATTTTTGCTATAAAATGAAATCCTTCAGTCAAAACAAGTTCAAACTCCTTTGTCCTTCATATATATCAATTCTAAGTAGGTTCCATGCATAAACCTCTTTAAATGACCTTGTATGCGAAAGAAACACAGGAATAGCCTTCTTTTGCGGAGTTAAGACGATATTCGGATTTTTGCTTATAAACACCAATTCCTTCAGTCAAAACAAGTTCAAACTCCTTTGTCCTTCATATATACCCATTCTAAGTAGGTTCCATGCATAAACTTCTTTAAATGACCTTGTTTGAGAAAGAAAAACAGGAATAGCCTTACTTTAGCGAGATAATGCCAAATTGGTATTTTTGCTATAAAATGAATTCCTTCAGTCAAAACAAGTTCAAACTCCTTTGTCCTTCATATATATCAATTCTAAGTAGATTCCATGCATAAACCTCTTTAAATTAACTTGCTTGGGGAAGAAAAACAGGAATAGCCTTACTTTTGCGAGATAAGGCCAAATTGGTATTTTTGCTATAAAATGAATTCCTTCAGTCAAAACAAGTTCAAACTCCTTTGTCCTTCATATATATAGATTCTATATAGGTTCCATGTATAAAACCTCTTTAAATTACCTTGTTTGGTGAAGAAAAACAGGAATAGTCTTACTTTTGCGAGATAAGGCCAAATTGGTATTTTTGCTATAAAATGAATTCCTTCAGTCAAAACAAGTTCAAATTCCTTTGTCCTTCATATGTATCAATTCTAAGTAGATTCCATGCATAAACCTCTTTAAATGACCTTGTATGCGAAAGAAACACAGGAATATTCTTCTTTTGCGGCGTTAAGACGATATTCGGAATTTTGCTTATAAACACCAATTCCTTCAGTCAAAACAAGTTCAAACTCCTTTGTCCTTCATATATATCAATTCTAAGTAGGTTCCATGCATAAACCTCTTTAAATGACCTTGTATGCGAAAGAAACACAGGAATAGCCTTCTTTTGCGGAGTTAAGACGATATTCGGATTTTTGCTTATAAACACCAATTCCTTCAGTCAAAACAAGTTCAAACTCCTTTGTCCTTCATATATATCAATTCTAAGTAGATTCCATGCATAAACCTCTTTAAATTAACTTGCTTGGGGAAGAAAAACAGGAATAGCCTTACTTTTGCGAGATAAGGCCAAATTGGTATTTTTGCTATAAAATGAATTCCTTCAGTCAAAACAAGTTCAAACTCCTTTGTCCTTCATATATATACATTCTAAGTAGGTGCCATGCATAAACCTCTTTAAATGACCTTGTTTGAGGAAGAAAAACAGGAATAGCCTTACTTTTGCGAGATAAGGCCAAATTGGTATTTTTGCTATAAAATGAAATCCTTCAGTCAAAACAAGTTCAAACTCCTTTGTCCTTCATATATATCAATTCTAAGTAGGTTCCATGCATAAAAATCTTTAAATGACCTTGTATGCGAAAGAAACACAGTAATAGCCTTACTTTTGCGGAGTTAAGACGATATTCGGATTTTTGCTTATAAACACCAATTCCTTCAGTCAAAACAAGTTCAAACTCTTTTGTCCTTCATATATACCCATTCTAAGTAGGTTCCATGCATAAACTTCTTTAAATGACCTTGTTTGAGAAAGACAAACAGGAATAGCCTTACTTTTGCGAGATAAGGCCAAATTGGTATTTTTGCTATAAAATGAAATCCTTCAGTCAAAACAAGTTCAAACTCCTTTGTCCTTCATATATACCCATTCTAAGTAGGTTCCATTAATAAACTTCTTTAAATGACCTTGTTTGAGAAAGACAAACAGGAATAGCCTTACTTTTGCGAGATAAGGCCAAATTGGTATTTTTACTATAAAATGAAATCCTTCAGTCAAAACAAGTTCAAACTCCTTTGTCCTTCATATATATCAATTCTAAGTAGGTTCCATGCATAAACCTCTTTAAATGACCTTGTATGCGAAAGAAACACAGGAATAGCCTTCTTTTGCGGAGTTAAGACGATATTCGGATTTTTGCTTATAAACACCAATTCCTTCAGTCAAAACAAGTTCAAACTCCTTTGTCCTTCATATATACCCATTCTAAGTAGGTTCCATGCATAAACTTCTTTAAATGACCTTGTTTGAGAAAGAAAAACAGGAATAGCGTTACTTTAGCGAGATAATGCCAAATTGGTATTTTTGCTATAAAATGAATTCCTTCAGTCAAAACAAGTTCAAACTCCTTTGTCCTTCATATATATCAATTCTAAGTAGATTCCATGCATAAACCTCTTTAAATTAACTTGCTTGGGGAAGAAAAACAGGAATAGCCTTACTTTTGCGAGATAAGGCCAAATTGGTATTTTTGCTATAAAATGAATTCCTTCAGTCAAAACAAGTTCAAACTCCTTTGTCCTTCATATATATAGATTCTATATAGGTTCCATGTATAAAACCTCTTTAAATTACCTTGTTTGGTGAAGAAAAACAGGAATAGTCTTACTTTTGCGAGATAAGGCCAAATTGGTATTTTTGCTATAAAATGAATTCCTTCAGTCAAAACAAGTTCAAATTCCTTTGTCCTTCATATGTATCAATTCTAAGTAGATTCCATGCATAAACCTCTTTAAATGACCTTGTATGCGAAAGAAACACAGGAATAGCCTTCTTTTGCGGCGTTAAGACGATATTCGGATTTTTGCTTATAAACACCAATTCCTTCAGTCAAAACAAGTTCAAACTCCTTTGTCCTTCATATATATCAATTCTAAGTAGGTTCCATGCATAAACTTCTTTAAATGACCTTGTTTGAGAAAGAAAAACAGGAATAGCCTTACTTTTGCGAGATAAGGCCAAATTGGTATTTTTGCTATAAAATGAATTTCTTCAGTCAAAACAAGTTCAAACTCCTTTGTCCTTCATATATAAAGATTCTATATAGGTTCCATGTATAAAATCTCTTTAAATTACCTTGTTTGAGAAAGAAAAACAGGAATAGCCTTACTTTTGCGAGATAAGGCCAAATTGGTATTTTTGCCATAAAATGAATTCCTTCAGTCAAAACAAGTTCAAACTCATTTGTCCTTCATATATATACATTCTAAGTAGGTGCCATGCATAAACCTCTTTAAATGACCTTGTTTGAGGAAGAAAAACAGGAATAGCCTTACTTTTGCGAGATAAGGCCAAATTGGTATTGTTGCTATAAAATGATATCCTTCAGTCAAAACAAGTTCAAACTCCTTTGTCCTTCATATATATCAATTCTAAGTAGGTTCCATGCATAAAAATCTTTAAATGACCTTGTATGCGAAAGAAACACAGTAATAGCCTTACTTTTGCGGAGTTAAGACGATATTCGGATTTTTGCTTATAAACACCAATTCCTTCAGTCAAAACAAGTTCAAACTCTTTTGTCCATCATATATACCCATTCTAAGTAGGTTCCATGCATAAACTTCTTTAAATGACCTTGTTTGAGAAAGAAAAACAGGAATAGCCTTACTTTTGCGAGATAAGGCCAAATTGGTATTTTTGCTATAAAATGAAATCCTTCAGTCAAAACAAGTTCAAACTCCTTTGTCCTTCATATATACCCATTCTAAGTAGGTTCCATTAATAAACTTCTTTAAATGACCTTGTTTGAGAAAGACAAACAGGAATAGCCTTACTTTTGCGAGATAAGGCCAAATTGGTATTTTTACTATAAAATGAAATCCTTCAGTCAAAACAAGTTCAAACTCCTTTGTCCTTCATATATATCAATCTAAGTAGGTTCCATGCATAAACCTCTTTAAATGACCTTGTATGCGAAAGAAACACAGGAATAGCCTTCTTTTGCGGAGTTAAGACGATATTCGGATTTTTGCTTATAAACACCAATTCCTTCAGTCAAAACAAGTTCAAAACTCCTTTGTCCTTCATATATACCCATTCTAAGTAGGTTCCATGCATAAACTTCTTTAAATGACCTTGTTTGAGAAAGAAAAACAGGAATAGCGTTACTTTAGCGAGATAATGCCAAATTGGTATTTTTGCTATAAAATGAATTCCTTCAGTCAAAACAAGTTCAAACTCCTTTGTCCTTCATATATATCAATTCTAAGTAGATTCCATGCATAAACCTCTTTTAAATTAACTTGCTTGGGGAAGAAAAACAGGAATAGCCTTACTTTTGCGAGATAAGGCCAAATTGGTATTTTTGCTATAAAATGAATTCCTTCAGTCAAAACAAGTTCAAACTCCTTTGTCCTTCATATATATAGATTCTATATAGGTTCCATGTATAAAACCTCTTTAAATTACCTTGTTTGGTGAAGAAAAACAGGAATAGTCTTACTTTTGCGAGATAAGGCCAAATTGGTATTTTTGCTATAAAATGAATTCCTTCAGTCAAAACAAGTTCAAATTCCTTTGTCCTTCATATGTATCAATTCTAAGTAGATTCCATGCATAAACCTCTTTAAATGACCTTGTATGCGAAAGAAACACAGGAATAGCCTTCTTTTGCGGCGTTAAGACGATATTCA